>NC_133580.1:41487787-41806018 GCF_964106895.1 Numenius arquata | reverse complement strand
TGAGGATTAACTCTAGTTCTATTGCATTTGTTCCCGAGAGAGTTTGAATTCAGTCATTCTGACCTATCTTAATAGCATTAACAAAAATTACGTAATGCTGTAGTATACTAAGCTAAGCAAAACCAAAACAAATTAAATGGTAGCCACCTGGTCATTTGTATTCTGCTCTTAAGGCTAAACAAGCTGAAACCAAGCTCTCCATACAAGCCAAGCCAAACCCAGGCAAAGCCAGTGTGGCAGCCCCAGTCCAGGGGCCTCTGTTGTTTGCTTAAGGCAAAGCCTCTGACCTGTTACTCATAATGGCAAGTATGGATTTACCAGGATACAGACAATTAATACAGACAGGGAACCAGATCCATGTAAGGAAATTTAGGCAGAAGCACTCATGTCACATCTTCCAAACACCATTCTACACACAAGCATCTCCTCATTTAAACATCAGCCTATGATTAATTAAGCATTTTAATTTTCTTCAATAAAGGGAAATAAGAATATTGAAAATATTTATTCCAAACAGGAGTGAACTTATTTTTTTTCCAGATTTTTCTTTAATTATTTAATCATCTCAATTTTGCTTTTCAAGTTATAATAATGATGTAATGTTATTATATTTTATAATCTTAAATTTATAATTTTATACATTGTGGAAAAAGTTATTTTTCACCAGCTTGGACATTTTCAAACATGGTTACAATCTGTTTTTTTTCAAAACACTTTTCATAACTGTCATGAGTAAAAGATTATAACTGAGTAATAGTATTTGCAGGTGATCATCTAAAATATTATGGTCTTATTTGTTATTTAAAATAGTTTAAAAGTTATAACTGTTATTTTAAATAAAAAATGCTTGCAGGATTTTTGACTTCTTGCACTGTCCTCTGTTCACTGAGATTGACAGTGTGTTTGTCTCTGGTTTTTCGTTCTTTTGTCTCCATTTTATTCATCTACATTTAGAACTTAATCTCAATGTAGTACCCGCTGCTCCCAGTGGGTTTGCCTCTCTCCCAAATCCACGTGGAGTGGTGAGTTTGAGAACTGTTGAAATGGATCCTATTCAAAACTGCTGCACAGAATTCAAAGTGGTCTTTGGGATTTTCTTCTTTATTTCTGCAACTCTAATGAGTTGCTTTTTTAACTATGGAGAGGGAGTGGAAGAAAGACATGGAAGGGAAGCGGTTCTAATGCCTTGTTTGTTAAGACAGAGTCATGTGAGCACTGAAATGCTAGGATTAGGTTGTAGAAGTAGGGGAGGGGCGGCATAGGTCACAGCACAGTTTCTATATGTAGCAATTCCCCAAGAGTACTTTTGAAGCCAGTTTGTACCTATTGCTGCTAAAATATAAAACGTACTATATGTACCAAAACAGCCGTTTAAGACATATTTTAATTTAGTTATGATTAAACAGCTCTGGTTTTCTAAATATAATTCTTTGTCAACATCCTCTACTCAGCACTGGGTAGTGCTACATAGAAGAACTTTTGGAAAAAAAAAAAAAAAAGAGAAGGCTGGAAAAGGGCTGAGAGAAGGCATTAAAGATATTTGTGTCATCAGCCTGAGCGTAAAAAGGAGATGGTAATAATCAAGCATACAACAAGCATGCACATTTCTAGTTGTGATTTCAAATGGTACTTAAAACACTTGGACAAGATTTTGAACACGAATAGGATTAAAAGCCATCTTCACTATGCTGTTGAACAACTTACTCCCTTAAAGTGCTTTCTTTTTAAAGGGATAGGCAATTGCATTTTATTTAAATATGAATGCATATCTGTGGGATTAATTATCAGTACTGTTTCATTAGCATTTGCAGGTAGGATTTTTTTTTCATTGGCATACTTAATTAGAAATATGACTGTGATCTAAAGAAAGTAAATTCAGAATCAAACATGACTGTAGATTGTACTGCTTTATGAAGAGTTCCCCACAGATAAGAGCAATTAGATTTTTTTCTCTAGTGGCAGGAAATAAACACCTTAAGTGCAAAGAGTAATCATTGCCTATTTTAAAGGTATCAGCATGTACATAAATATATATATATACTTGCTTGTATTCTGTGAATTACTTTCGAAAGTCTCATTTTATCTGTCAAAATGAGTTCAAGATAAACAGGACAAGCAAATGTGAATAACCGTATGCAGTGGAATAAAAATCCCTTTCACCCTTCAGATGATGAAGCACTAATGAAAGAAAATGTGTGAGAGGGTGCCCTCTGCCTTGGAAGTGTGTGCCATGTCTGGGTTTATGAGATATTACAGTCAGATGAAGATGCTTACTGTTTTCTGTAGTGTTTTACATACTGGCAAGACTGATGTAGATTTCTGGATATCATCAGTTTTCACTCATATCATGAGAAGGTTTTTTTGGTGCTATAGGATTTATCTACTAGATAATTGTCTACAGTTTAACTAGATCAAGAGTGTATGGAGAGAGGAGCCTGAAAAATCTTTTCCATTAATATAAGAAGATAAAAGAGAAAGTTTATATCTAGCTAGGTTTTGGGAGCTTGGGACTTGAAGGAGTCGGCTGATTCAGTCCTCTACTGCTTTGGCCACTCCATGTAAAATTCTATCCTAAAAGTGATCCAGCTCTGTCTTAGTGTTTTGGTTTACTTCTTTGTTTTCCCTCCCCAAACAGCCCCAAGCTAAAGTATTTTCTGTCAGCAGATTTTCTGTCAGGATTTTTTTGGACAGGGAAAAATATATTTAAATTTTTCTGAAAGAGTGGCTGAAAGCCACAGATTCTTGGAATACAGATTCTTGAAAACTTTCTCTTCTATAAACTAAAACTTAACCAATAAGCTTCCTTTATTTTTCAAGGATTTCCTTTCTTTGTCTAATGTCTCCTGTGGTATCAAGATAATTCTGTGCTTCCTGTAAATGCTGTCTCTTTTTGTTTGTCTTCTAGCGCTCCTTTCTAAAATAAATATCATGTGTTTTCCTCCTTTAAAATACCACTTAAAATGAAATTTCAAATCAGGTACTTCAGGTGGCCTTCATGGTGGGTTGCAAAACCTCCAGGCATACCACAAGCAAGTAAATAGTAATAAATTTTTCTGTTTGATCACTCAGCAGATGTAGATGTGTATGTAGGTATTTCCCTTTGTGATTGCAGTAGAAAGAAAGATGCTAATTTAGACATTTATGAATAGAACTGATTGAATGCAATGAATACAAATAACAAGTTTATTGTAAATAATAGAACTAAATGCTCTATGTAACAGTTGACATCCTGCATAAAATGAAGAAAAAAAATAGCATTATCTTTCAGAATTGTTTTCAATTGTTCCTGTAGTACTATTTTTAATGTTATCTTATGCTCAAAAAAGGGACCGTGGAAGGCCCTCACACTGAGGACTTGAGTGCAAAATTTACCACCAGTTATACAAGAAATTGTCAGAAAGAATTAGCTAGCCAAAATAAAATATGTCCTTTCTTCTATTTATTTTGCTTTATAGTTTCACTGGAACTACTTGTGCTTTCAGGTACCACTCAACACTATTAACAATATCTAATCTGTCATACAGCTGTTATTCAGGATCATGTACTGTACATGCTATTCCTTTATATAAGTAAAAGTACCTTCAATTTTGAAATGCTGTTCAGGTCACAGATAGCGGATTCAAATTTTAGGGACTCCTTATTGCTGAGGTATTTGTTTGAAGTGACATACAAACGTACAGTAGCAGCTGCTATTACAGCTTTTGATCTGGGCTGAAATTATAGAACTTGTCTTTGGGCTTAGCTTTTAGGAGGAAATGTGAGGCCAGTGCCTAATATGATGATCAAACTTGGTGCTTTGTTGTGTCTTGAATCATGTGGAAAGGCAAGCAGCAAGAAGTCTCCATGAATGCAGGGCTCATGATGATTGCATATGCTTAGTTATTAGATTCGGTTCTCAAAAATGCTTCTAAAACACCACTGCTTTCATTAAGATAGCTTTACTTCTGTTTTGATTTGTGAAATGCAATTATTACAGGCACATGCTCAAAATCCTTTTTTTGAAATGTGTACCTTTATTTCCAAAGCAAAATAGACCAGAATTCAACATCATCATCATCTAAATATGAAATCTATACTGAATTATTCATTGAAATAACGAGACTTCCCATCGGCTTCTGTAAGTTATCCTTAAGTCCACAAAACCTAACTCAAAAAATACTTACAGAATTTATACTTCCAATGACTTCAGTATAAGGTCCATAATACTGTATTTAATATGGAAACTGAGTCAGAGCTTTATAACTATGATGAGTCTTCAACAGTGAAACAGGTTAACAAATAGTAGAGGAAAGGTTTTCTGAGGGAGGAAGAAGTATTATTCTGTCTCCTGCTACCATTAATTCCTTTTCAGCAACAACTAGTGTGTATCAGGTTGTTCCAGAAGGTACTGTAATTCAGCACTAAGCTCTGAAAATACCAGTTAACATCATACTGAGTAGAAGCTACTGGACTTAATAGTAATATTTTTCTGCTCAAACTAATCTATCTTTCAAAATCCTACCTATGCTACATGCATTTTTCAATCTAGAGATTCTCAGCTGGAAGAGAATACAGCCTCTTCTGTTGAGTGGGCAGAATTTTAAACCGATCATTTGAAACAAGTAAATATTTAAAGTATTAAATATTGTTTAGTGGATTGTAGTAGTATGCCTGAAACTTCTCACATGCCACTAAGTCATAATCAATTCATTTTGATGCCAAGTGATTTCCAAATGATGATAAATGTGTTTATTTCATGCTTTCCCAGTAAGAGTCTGTGTGGGGTTTTGTGGATTTTGGTTTTTTTTTGTTGTTAGTGGTGTTTTATTTTGTTTGTTTGTTTTGTTTTGTTTGTTGTTTGGTTTTTTTAGAAATATTTTATTTTTTTTAATTAAAAAAAGGTCTCCGAGTAAAAAGGCCCTTTAGGAAAAAATCCTAAGTCTTACTGTTTGACAATGTAGAAGTCCTCTGGGTATGCTAAGCTGTTGGTGTATTTTGCCTGTTTGGATCTGGTTCAGTGTGGGAGATAACTGAGTTTACCATACGTTCTTTTTAGGATGCATTCAAACCATTTACAGAATCACAGAATCACAAAATGATAGGGGTTGGAAGGGACCTCTGGAGATCATCTAGTCCAACCCCCTGCCAAAGCAGGTTCACCTAGAGCAGGTTGTACAAGAACGTGTCCAGGCGGGTTTTGAATATCTCCAGAGAAGAAGACTCCACCACCTCCCTGGGCAGCCTGTTTCAGTGCTCTGCCACCCTCAAAGGAAAGAAGTTCCTCCTCATGTTTAGGTGGAACTTCTTATGTGCAAGTTTGTGCCCATTGCCTCTTGTCCTGTCACTGGGCACCACTGAAAAAAGACTGGCCCCATCCTCTTGACATCCACCCTTTAAGTATTTATAGGCATTGATTTAGCTCCCTCTCAGCCTTCTTTTCTCCAGACTAAAAAGACCCAAGTCCCTCAGCCTTTCCTCATAAGAGAGGTGTTCTAGTCCCCTAATCATCTTTGTAGCCCTTCGCTGTACCCTTTCCAGCAGTTCCCTGTCCTTCTTGAACTGGGGGGCCCAGAACTGGACACAGATGTGGCCTCACCAGGGCAGTGTAGATGGGGAGGATAACCTCCCTTAACCTGCTTGCCACACTATTCTTGATGAGGATGCCGTTGGCCTGTTGTCCACCAGGACTCTCAGGTCTTTTTCCACAGAGCTGCTCTCCAGCAGGTCAACCGCTAACCTGTACTGATGCATGCAGCTGAAGTATTTTATTCTTTTGAAATTTTCCTTGATTTTTGCCTTCCTTCTGGATAAACACAAAATGAAAATTTTTGTCAGGTACTGCAAGATCAGATATTGTAGCTGCTTGTCATGAAGCTCTGATGAGGTATGATATTCATCATTTTATGTAGTCCTGCTGCTGTCTCTCCTAGGCCAAAGAGCGTTTGCGCTGATTTGGGTAATTTAAGAACTGGATAAAAAGTATCAAAATCCAGATGAGGAGTCCAGAGGAGGGCCACGAAAATGGCCAGAGGGCTGGAGGACCTCTCCCATGAAGACAGGCTGAGAGAGTTGGGGTTGTTCAGCCTGGAAAAGAGAAGGTTCTGGGGAGACCTTACAGTACCTAAAGGGGCTCTACAGGAAAGATGGGGAGGAAGTGTAGTGATAGGTTGAGGGGTAACAGTTTTAAACAGAAAGAGGGTAGATTTAGATGAGGTATTAGGAAAAAATTCTTTACTGTGAGGGTGGTGAGACACTGGAACAGGTTGGCCAGTGAAGTTGTGGTTGCCTCATCCCTGGAAGTGTTCAAGGCCAGGTTGGATGGGGCTTTAAGCGACCCAGTCTAGTGGAAGGTGTCCCGGCCCATGGCCAGGGGGGTTGGAACTAGATGGTCTTTAAGGTCCCTTCCAACCTAAACCATTCTGTGATTCTGTGAGAATGAACCAATCACATCTAAGTGTTAATAAGCTTTTATTTATTTTTCTAGATATCTAGCCTTTTCCTAAGGCAAGATGTGTAGAGATGGAGCACTAATAAAACATAATTACACTGTGATGCTAAATAAATGGGTTGCAGTTCTCTAAATTTAGAATTTGACCTTTTGCTAAGGCCAAGTGCCAAAGGTTTTTTCTTCATGTTGTGGAGGAATCAAGTAACAAATTTAAGGCCATGTTAGGTTTCCATGAGTAGATGAAACAAATATTTCACGAGGTCTTTGGCTATCAGGAAATAATGAGAAAATTAGGAAATTTTGCTTATGAACCTTGAGTTCTGCTGACTTCTAATCCCATCAGTGCATTTACCTGGGAGCTTTTGCTCAGTTCAGTGATGTACATTGCTAGAGACACCACTGTGAAATACAGGATTGCAGAGGATGAAGATTGGAACTAAACAACTTAATTATAGTATAATGGTTTCAGAAAAGAGGATTGGTAGAGATTGACTTGCATAATATTTGTTATTGGTTCAAAATGCCTGATAATGAAGTCTTATGTGCCTTTCAGTGAGCTTATTTATGGAAAATGACACAAAATGTTGAAGAAAAAATAAACACAGAGCAATTATATATATCTGTGTAAATGTACCTGTAAGTTTATGTATTATTCCTTTATGTAGATATTGTAAGGAACATGTCAAGGCACATTTAAAATAATCACTTATAATCACCTTTTCCTTTAGTAACAATTTTAAAGAAAGCACTCTTTCTACATAACGGGGTAGGAGCGGGGGGAGGAAGGAGTGAGAAAGGAAAATTACTATCAGAACATAAGGAGTAATGACTGTGCATTAAAGGAGACAGTCACTAGTTAATCCACTAGCAAGAACATTAAGTATCTCTACTTCAAGACAGAATTGCTCTTCTGGAACTATAATGAATATTAATAGGCTCATAAAATATTATTTAGTAAGAAAGTCTCAATAACCATTGCATTACTTGTTTCCTTTGCACCCATGGCATTACCTCTTTATCTGGATTTCATAGTTAAAATTGGTTACCAATTTCAACTTCCAGAGTAACTTGCTATAAACAGTTAGCCAAAAACAAATATTAATTTAAGCAAAATTTCTAAAATAATTTTCAGTATTATCATTATATTACACCTCAATACAAGTTACCATTCCTTTAAAAAGAACTGAATCCTATTTTGTATTTGACTTCTTTAGGAAACGCATAGAGAAATCCTTTTCCTTTTACAAAAAACAGAGTGTATTAGTCTAAATTAATTTAAGCCGTGAGTGAAATGTTCAGTTATTTCTTTACGTGCCTAGATAGTTGTTTTATTTTTCAGACAGCTGAATGCACCAATTTAAAATCCATTTAATGAAAGGAGATCATTACTGCATGTTGAAATAAATTTTTTTTTTGGTTCAGCATTAAATTTAAATAGAAAATATTTTGAAAAAGGAAAAAAAACTCTATCACAAGCACTGCTAACTTGAATCTGAGGCAACTTTGCTGTAATGTGATAAGACGCAGTGGTCATTTCTCAGTTGCACTTAAGAAGCAGAACAAAAGGAAAGAAAAGGTGGTTCTAATTCATTGCCCTAAGTCATCAAAAGGAGAGCATTTTTATCACTAAGATAATTTAAGTATTTCAGATGAAGATTGAATGAATAAGATGTTTTTTCTGTCCAAGAATCAATTTATTTATTTGGAGTATGTTTTTGAGCTGCTTTGTGTTACTTTATGCTCGATACAAAGTTGAATTCACTGATGATTCTTAAATATCGAGCACTAATGTTCACTTTAGAAAAGTGTTACTAAGTAATTTTATTCAAAAGTTTGGAACATACTGTTTCGTCTTTATAGCTCTCTGACTACTTTGGAGTCCAAAGGATCAAGCTTTCCAAACGAAGGCTGTCAAGTTTTTGGTTTGGAGTTGGTTTTTTTTTTTTTGATAACTTATCTGCTCAGTTTGCTTGCTTTGGTTTCGTTCTCACATCTGGGTAAATAAAAATAGAAAAATTATTACAGTCAGAAGATTGTAGAAGACTTTTAGTAATTGCTGAGGTACTTGGATTTCTTAAGCATATCTGACATTTACCCTACAAAAAGAGAATCTAAAGGCACAGTTTTGCACCTAGATTATATGAAAGTACTTTGGAAATGCTGTAAATTGGGTTAATAAAAAAAATAATTCCCATTTTGTAAAGCTTGTGAGCTTTTCTGTAGACCTTAGTGTTATAGAAAAGTGTATTACAGTATATTGGGAAAGTTTTTTGATTGAATGCCCTCAAATATCCATTACGTACAATAAGGAAAAATTAGCTCAAAAATGTTTCCATTGCAAAGAATTATATCGGAGAAGAAACACTTTTAGTTCACTCCATTGTCCATGGTGAATTATGTTCTGGCAAAGTGATCTTATTTCACAAAATTTCATTACCAACTTCATTTCCAAAACATAATAGCACAATTTCAAGTTTTACTATAGTATTGCTCCATAGCTTTTGAGTTGGGTTTTTCTTTTTTTTTTTTTTTTTCCCTCTTTAATACTGTGCTTCCATAGTGTGTTTGGTATGTTGTATATTTTTGCAGTTTACAACTAGCCAAGCACATCCATATATACATTGGCAATAGACACTATTTTTGAATATATGAAATTAAGAGTGAATGAAATATTTGGATCTAAGTATTTTATAGGAAACATCAAAGAAAACGTGGATAAGTTAATTTTCAATATGAAAATTTTCAACATACTACATTTTAAATAAAAATAAACTGTGATTTATCTTGACATCCTAAATTAAATGCTTCAATAACTTGAAGTTTCCTACCTGTTTTGGGTTTTTTCCTATTTTATAAAATGGGAATAGTTTATTTTAAAATTGTACGCATAGATACATGTATGAATAATAAATATGTACCCTTAGATAAAAGTGTGTAGGTATATATTTTAATCTGATGAGTGCTTTTTAAGCCACTCAAGACTTGGAATTTCTATTTGAAAATGCCCTCTTTGTGTCAATTTTGAGAGCACCTTCTGGCCAGTTTCACACTACTGGGCTCTAAAGTTGCTGCAGGGCCCTGACCAGGGAAAAGAGTGGAAATATTGGAAAGAACTGGAAGAGATCCTTGCTTGTTGAGTCCCTCAGGCATATTTTTCTTTTCCATTTCAAACTTCCCAAGGGAAAAATAGCATAAGTAGACACATAATAGAAGAGCATCCAACTTACCAACTGTTAAACTCTTCCTATTATGTCTGCATTTATTACAAAGACACTCAAACTGTAGTAATTGCAGTGATCTTTTTACGTGGTAATATGTCAAGATAATCTCTCTAGTAAGTTTTCAATGCTCAGCTAATTTCAAAAAATCTAAAGCTGCAAAGTTTGGAGAAGGTGGGACAATTTGCAATATTAGTTAAATATGACAAGTGCATTATTTCTGGTTTTAACCTAGTTTTTTTTTTAAAAAGTGTAATATAATAGAAAGTTGATTTCTAACTTCAGAAAGATAAAAACAATACTATATTGCCAGCTCTTAATGAAACACACCAATTATCTATGAATTTGGGTTTGTTTTATAAAAATGAATAGATTTATCAAATAGCCAGTGGGAATACTTAATTTTACAAAAAAAAACCTTAGAAGCTGTCTTTTAGGCTAAACTGTTTTTTTGGTGGGGGGGGAGTGATTGATACTGTAATCTAAAAGCATTTGAAAAAACATTCACTTTAAGAAAAATATGTGAAGCTTTTTTAAAGGCAGAATATTGTTTTCTAACACATCTAATAATCTTATTAGTCTTGTTTGTAACCGTTGCTTGTATGCATATTAGATAATGCCAATCATTTTAGTGCATTCACAATATGCTTACATGAAAGGATTCCATCATGACAAATTGTTACTTGTAACTAGCTGATAACTTCATTTTCTCAAGTCATATGTTGAATGAAGGAAAACATAATTTACATTTTGTTATTTTAAGTTTTGGAAAGCAGGATCATTTTAATCCTGTAATGATAGAACTATTTGGTATGTTTGAAGATATGCATTAAAAAGTCTCTTCTTTTTTTTTTTTTAAATTTTATTTCAATAAAAACTTGTAATCAAGCATTTGCCTGTCTAATATACCAAAAATCTCTTCAATGTTTGTAAGTACCTTCCCATATGCTGTGACTGCTAAAAATACTAGGATATTTATAGAGTTAAAGAATGTGGCACCCCAGAATTTAAGCTGCTAAAATTCAATATAAATATTGACAACTCTATGGTTAGGGGGAAAAGAATATCAAATACTCCAGTCTGTCACAGCTATTTTTATGGCCTCAGATAATGGTATTCTAAACTGTGATGCTTCTTGCTCCTCGTTACTCCTGGCTTTCTAACTCAGGAACAAACATCTCATAATTGCATATAATAATTATTTATGTATTCATTAGAGAGATACATGTGAGCTGTGTTTAGTAGGAACATTTATGTATGTGTGGGTTGAATATATTTGATGAAATTGTGTATCATGCTAACTCTACTCCCTCTGATCGCTGGAACCCTTATTTAGTTGGATGACTGCTATATGTTTTATATACAACGTAAAAACATGTGTGCAATTATCCAAATGTATTTTAGATGCTTTTGGATTTAAAAAAACACCCACACAAACCCCTGCTCTTCCCCTGCAACTCCTGACAAAAAACTTAACATTTTCTACCAAAGGAAATAAGGAAACAGACTAACAAAATATCTCTGTGGTTGTGTTGTATACAGAATTAAATTTTCAATAGATTCTCGAGCCAGTTTTCTAAACAGATCATGCTCTCAGCATATGAAATCTTATGTTAAGTAGGTTAGCAAGTGGTTCATATGGATATGCAATTTTGCCCGTAGTAAAAAAAAGATGGTGCTATACAAAGGCTATGAAGCGGAGGTATACATAGTGCAATATTGTATCAAAACATGTTTAAAAAAGATGCAAAACTGTGAAAATCTAGAGGAGGGGAAAACCACGTAAGCCTTCTCTGTGTAGTTATTTAGTATAAGAACTGGGAAAGTGATTGCCTGAGATGGAAGGGATCCAAACAATTCATCTGGTTGCGACTCTGTCATGAATAAATGATTGGAGAAAGTGTCATTTTTTAAAATTTGTTTTACATTACGATTATAATTCTTCCTAACCTAGACATATGGTAGAGATGTATTTGTTGGAGGGAATAGTTATAGTGTTTTAAAACTTGCTGAACACTCTATTTAAGAAATAGTTGACGCTAAACAAAGATTAATGTTTTGTTTGTGCTTATGAAGTGCTGAGTTAATGTCTACTTTGAGTAACAACATATACATATCAACAACTTCTCTGGATTAGAACAAAGATACATCTAGTCCAGTATCTTTGTTCTAAGAGTGCTTTGGGAAGATTGCAAAAGTAGAAAAAGCATGTAAGATTCCTCTAGCATACTTTCTCTTCTCTAGTGATTTTTGTCTTGGAGACTGCTTGTCATTAATAGCTCTTGATGGATGCCTCACTCATAAATTTGATTGCTTTTGGGACCCATGTGAAATTAGCACCTACAGCATGCTGTTTGTGAGACTTTCACAATTTAATGTGGATAGAATAAGTATCTTCTTTTCTTCATTTTGTGCACACCTTCTGTTTAGTTTATTTAGTTTATTGTATGATAAGAAACCATGAACAATTGTACCATATTCCTCGCCTCCAAGATATTTTTTTTTTAAGCTCCCGACATATCTTTGTAGTCACTGCTTTTCCGTTCTGAAAAATCTGTTATTTAATAGTTGCTTGTATGGAAAGCTTCCCACATCCTTGATCATTCTAGTTGTTCTCTGTTCTTTTTCAAGTTTTACTACAAGTTTTTTTTACAGAGGGAGGGACAAAAAGCAAACAGGCAAGTTGCTTATGCAACATGGATTTATACAGTGGCATAATAATGTTTTTCTGTTTGGGTACCAGTCTCTGCCAAATAATTTCTTTTATTTTTGTACTGTCAGGACTAAGTAGATGTTTTCATAAAACTTCAAATTATACTCTCAAGGTCTCATACCTAAGCAACAATAACTAGATCAGAGCCCCTCACTGTGTAAACAAGGTTGGGTGCTTTTTTTATTCCTTCATCCGGTACTTTGAATACTGAATTAATTTTATTGAATTTAGCATACCAGTATCATAAGGTTGGTCTTTGAGCAAATCAGCTCTTATGTTTGCTACCTAAACTAGCTGTTGGTTGTTCTCTAAAAATTCTGTCTTGGAAAATTTTATCAACTTTACTTTCTTACCCCTTCTCCCGGATGATGTTGAACAACATGAGTTCCAGTGTGGAGGTCCAGGTGGAACTCCACTGGTTACTTTCCTTCATAAGAGCCCTGCAAACAGACTCGTTCAACGCAGAAGTGAAAGAAGATCATTTCCCAGCCCAACACAAGATCTGATGCACATTATTTGTGAAAGGGCAAATTGGAAGATACTGTGAGCAGGACTGTAGTATACAAGACAGAAGTGCTAAGAACCATAGCCTAATCCAGTTTGTCTTTAGTTTGTTCTTTAACCTTCATGCTGCTCTTCTTAGATGCGTACCCATTGTCTGCTATAGTCTTGGGGAAATACAGCAGGTATGCAAAGCCAAGAGAGGAGTACACAGAGTCCTTCTTGTTCTTGGAATGTGCCACTGTGCTCAACATGAATTCATGGTCTTTTCCATGGACATCTGCTCTTAAGAGGAGTAAAACTACTCAGTGAATAACAAAAGGTAGAAGCCTCTGTAGAGTCAGGTAACAGACCCTACCTTTAGTTCTGGTTTCTTTCTTTTTCCTTCTAAATGTAAATAGTCGCATCAGCCAGTTGATAAGATTTTCAGTCTCTTTCATCCTAAAACTGCTCCCATCTTTGCTTATTTTATTTTTTGGAAAACAAATCATATGAAGAGCGGTTGAAGGAGCTGGGACTGTTTAGTATGAGGAAGAGGAGGCTGAGGGGAGACCTCATCACTCTCTACAACTACTTGAAAGGACACTGTAGAGAGGTTGGTGCAGGTCTCTTCGGACAGGTAATTAATGACAGAACAAGAGGGAATGTCTTCAAGCTCCAACAGGGTAGGTTTAGACTGAACATTAGGAAAGAATTTTTCACAGAAAGAGTGGTCGGGCATTGGAATAGGCTGCCCAGGGAGGTGGTTGAGTCACCGTCCCTGGATGTGTTTAAGAGCCATTTAGATGTGGTGTTGGGGGATATGATATAGGGGAGAACTTTGTAGTGTAGGGTAGATGGTTGGACTCGATGATCCCAAGGGTCTCTTCCAACCTGGATGATTCTATGATTCTATTTCTATGTTAAAGATTTCTATGAGGAGCTGCTTCATAACTCTAGTCTGCAGATTGCAGAGAACTATTGAATAACAGTTGCATGGCCCTCCTCTTTTTGCAGTAGAAATATAGTGGTTCTGCTGTACTTCAGGCTTTCTAATTACATTTGCAGTTCAGGTAATTTAATCCTGAATTACTATTTTAGAATATTGTCCTGTCATTTTTGTGACAGAACTGGAAGAGGAGATAGTTTTTACAAAGTTAGGTTATTATAAAACTCAATATAAGTCCAGAGATCTTAAATGTTTAGAAATTCTATTACCATTCTGGGAAAGAATCTTTAAAATTTGAAAGTGAAATGAAGCTATGCAGTAAATAAAATTGGCAAATTATTATATTTATAAACTGAAATCTTTGTGCATAAAACTGAGAGTTACTAGGGCTGTCAATGCTCCTCTTAAAATTCCCATTTCATTATTGATTAGTTCCAGAAGTACTTCATAGATTGAATTGGTGCATTTTAAATGTTTCAGTTGAAGTTACTGCAAGTAACCAGTATTGATGTTCAGCATCTGTATTTGCAATAAACAGAAGGAGCATTAAATTTGGATCTATACTTGTAAAATTACTTGGAAATATTTATACTAACTCTTAGCATTTAAATAAAATGCTTTTGCTCGGACTAGTCATGTGCAAACACAACAAACATACAGAAATTGATTTTTTGCATAAATTCTTGTCTTTAGACAAATTCAACAACAATATTCTACAATAAATAAGGTCAAACCCAATTATCATTATTACTGTAGTGAATTAACACTTCCATGTAATCTGGATAAGAAATCTATATTTAACACCTATTTAAGGGTTTCTCTTGTCTGCCACCAAATAGTTGTGGGGTCCACTGCAGGAATAGTGAATGATGCCTGTAGAAAGATGAGAAGCTATGGCAGCTCTCAGGTCTATAGTTTCTTAGATCATTTTGGAGTTTTGGACACTCTAGAGATCTAAATCCATGTAAGCTGGGCTTTAAGTAGTTCTAGATGGTGGGATTTTTATTATCATTATCCTTTTAATATAACTTATAGTTACATTTTTTATTAAGATATGAAAAGAAGTTTGTATCAACTTTACTTGACTTTTTATTACTGCATTATGAAGCAAATTTTAATTATATGCTTGCACATATGCCTTGGCGTTCCTTGTCTTACTTGATGAAGAGAATGGAGAATGTCTGGTAAGGTCTGTGCCTCTTTTATTACCAAAGCTGAAAGGTGTTTAGTGAACAAGGCAGATAATTACAACAAGAAAAAAGAGAAAGCTAATGGTAAACATATGTTTTTAAGTGACAAAATTGCCTTTGCTTTTGCATCAAAGCTTTTAACTAGCATAATGCATCAGAATAATAGTTCATTCAATTTAGCTGAACTGTTTACCTGGATACGATTGCATGTTCCTGGTGTCCAAGGTATCAAGGAGAAGGAAATATTTGCAGGGGTTCTGAGTTCTCTTAGATGGAGCTCCTGATGAAGATGAAACTTCCTGATCCTGTCAGTTTGGTGCCAACTGGAAGATTTCTGGGGGTGTGTTTTGTCCTGTCTTCCAAGTCACCAATGAAGATGTTAAACACTATCATGTCAGTATTGAAACCACTTGCAGCGACCTGACCTTTAGTCTGTGAAATGCTGACCACCGCCCCTTGAGCCTGAAGGTGCAGTAAGTTACTTATAGTCCGCTCATGCAGTCCACACCTCCCTACCTGGTGCCCAACAGTGCTGTGAGCAACTGCATCAGAGCCTTGCTAAAGTAAATGACATCACTGCTGCTCAATTACATGTAGGGCTTGTCACTTCATAGTAGAAGCCAGTTCAAGCTTAAATTTCATGCATATACTCTGCTAAATGTTCCCCCCTACACAGCTGAGAAAATGTAGCTTTTTCACTTCACTAGGAAGTCCTCTGATATTAGCATTGCCTATGTCTGTCTTTGCAGCCTGGAAATTTTTTTACATTGTACTTTTTTAAATTTTATACAAAATTATCATTCACTTATTACCAGGCTCTGTATTTGAATTTGCCATCATCACAGGGTGCATAATTTGAACTTACTTATTTAAAGTTCAAAAAACTACCATGTAGGTCAGTTTTATCACAAAACACCACTCATGAATCCTTACGTGTGCCACTGTTTCCATGGAAAGCATGATTTTCAACTTAATGGCATTCCATTTTTATCATTCCTAATTTCTGGTACTCGGTGAACCTTGTGCTGGTGATATGCTAAACATTGACAATTGGTCTTATCATGAATCATGGTTGACTTTATTCCTCATTAGATTTCCTGTGAGGATTTAGAAAATGTAGCATATAATCCTCCTATATGTTTATTGGTACTTATCAGCCTTCTGTGCATTCTTCAAATTGAAAAGTCTGTTTGAAAGTAGTCAGTCATCATGGTTAATTAATTGTATCTATCTTAAAGTTTTTTAGATGTTTTAAAGAAAAGTCCTATCAGTGGTTAAGTCAATGTACATTGTAATGTCATTACAGTACCAGCATGAGAAGATGTCTTTTAGATTTGCATTAAACCTAAGGTGGGGTGTTTGTTTTGTTCTTGGCTTTTTTTCAACATCACTTTTTCAATATCTGCTGTCATTGTCTGATTTTGGTAAATAAGCATCCTTGTCCCAGTTATCATGGAATATTATTCTTATTGAGAAGAGTTCAACATTTTAACCCTATTATTGTCTAACTAGGGTGATATTTACTACATGAAATTCAGTTATAGCAGTCATAACTTTGTCGCTATGTGAATGGGACCTAACTGAACTAAGTCCTGGTTACAAAGTTCTAATTTAGGAGCAGGGTTTGATTGTAATTTAGGGGTCGTAATTGTTACTTGTAGTTTGAAATCCTAGATGTTTGAGATTTCAAGCTTTTTTGTTTTAGATGTGGGTTTTTATGGTTGTTTGGTGGATTTTTTGTGTTTTTTTCTTTGTTGGTTGGTTGGTGGGGTTTTTGTTGGTTTGTTTTTTTTTTTTTTCCTTAACATTATATTATTGTACAAACATGATCACAGGACTTTATTTTCTTTCTTCCTCATGGGGAAACTACCTAACTACCTCTTCCATTCCAAGCAAAGGAATTCATCAGGTTAAGACAGTGGAATTGATTAGCTGTTCAGCTAACAGGCCAGCTAATGCTAGTCTACGTTCCCATTCCTGTCTGATATTTACTCTTTTGACTCATTATTTTCGTGTCATCATATGAACTGCCTCTGGCTCAGGCAGTACTGTATTGATGGGTGCTAAGGCAGAATTCAGGGGAATTATCACTATATGCTTGCCCAGTGTTTTCTTCTCTGGGCATTTGCCATTATCTTCTCTGGCCATTATCAGTAACAGGATACTTCTGTTCTTAACATGGACTCGGTCTATACAGCTATGGATTCTACTTGATGTTATAAATTCAGACTATGTTTTGAGTTTAGACTGCAAAGATTAATCTTTGTGATATGTATCGTGTCATGTCTGTGTCCCCACCTCGTGTGTATCCCTCACCCCACCCCTCCCCCTTTCCTTTTATCATTTCTCTTCAACCATGTGAACAACATTACCAAGGAGAAGCACTTTTCCAGACTGGGCATTTGTCAACTGTCATTCAGTAGGAATTTTTATATTTTAGAAGCTGATCAGGAAAGCTCTGTCTTCCTGTATCTGGAGTCTGATGAGATGGCCCAGTTCCATAAGCCCAGATTCTGAGGGTTTCTCAAGAAAGGAGTCGTCCAGAATAGGGGGAAGTGAGACTAAGTTTACTTTTCTAAAAATTTGTGAATACTTGATTTTAAAGTTGAAATCTATATCTGCAGTGTGAATTGGTTTGTTCTAAGATAAACTGTAAAACTGCACAGTCTTGGATAGGATGCTGGGAAAGTTTGTATTTAAGCTATGGAAGTGTTCCAGAGTTGTCGGGACTTGACATTGCAGACAATTGAGTGGCGTTCCAGGTCTTGGGGAAGAAGCTATGAAGGAAGATTAGAAAAGGGTTATCCAAAGAGTAGTTTGTAGATTCTTTGTTTTATAGAAGACTAAAAGCCATGGGGACCCATGTCTGGGTCCATAGCGGGATTCTAGTGGATGACTTCTACAGGACGCACATGGAGAGACATAATCACACTTAGTGTTATGTATTTGATACACAAATGGAAGAGCCTAAGTAGTTATTTAGTATTTTTTATATTGGCTAATGTATCAGTGATCAGTGTTTTGAAAACAACATTTTTTCTCATCTTGCAACAAATTAAAAGGTTATTAGCAATAGAAAACAACCTGGTTAATATTTCTGTACTTAATTGTATATTCTCCTGCTATTCTGACAGCAAATTTTAGTCCAGTAGCATCTTCTAAAAGGTGTGCTATTGTTCAGAACGCAATCTAAATCTGAATAAAATATCTGAGATAAGATATTGGATGTAAAATAAAGTGCTGTCAGACTAGCATACTTACTGAAATATTACAGATCTCTTCCCATACATGAGGACATATGCAAGTGGGAACGGGTTCATCTTGCCCAAAATTCAGGCAGGAAGTGGCAAGGGTTAGGATCACAGAATCATAACATAGTTTGGGTTGGAAAGGATCTTTAAAGGTCATCTAGTCCAACCTCCCCTGCAATGAACAGGGACATTTTCAACAAGATCAGGTTGCTCAGAGCCCCATCCAGCCTGACTTTGAATGTTTCTGGGGATGGGACATCTAAAACCTCTCTGGGCAACCTGTTCCAGTGTTTCACCACCCTCATTGTAAAAACCTTCTTCCTCATATCTAGTCTAAATCTACCCTCTCCAATCTTAAAACTATTACTCTTGTCCTATCACAACTCGCCCAGGATTCATTCCTACAAACTTGGACTTGTGAGCACAGTAAGCTGTGCCCCTAAGCCACAAGCTAGACGTAACCATGAACCCCCTTCTCCTCGCACCACCCAGTGATAAATCCAAATAAATTAATTCCAGAAACCAGCTGATGCTTAGTTCAATATCTAGAGTTATTGCATAGATAGTGTATCTGAATATATTTAAGAAAGGAAAAGTAGAACTAATGGGATCAGTGGGTGTGAGTAGTGAGGTAGAGAAATAAAAAGGGAAGAAGGGCTGGGGAGAAATAAAGGCAGGCGAGAATAGGAGGTAAAAAAAAAATACAATGAGAAGAGGGAAAGAAAAAAGTGGAGCCTATTCTAAATGCATCTGAGCCTCTGTGTAGATAGGAAAGCAACTAGAAGAAAAAGCAAAGATTTATTAACAGTTATTAAATGGACGTAAACCAGAGAAGCTGCCAAAATACTACTTTTAAGTATAACAATCTTGTGTAAGGTTGTATGTACGTACAACTTCAATGGATATTTTTTGGAGTTAGTATTGATTTGCAGATAAACACTGAGGTCGTTGGATGTCAGCCTCCTTGTTTGCTTTCTATGAAGTATCATTTTCATATATATCTTTTTTTTTTCCTGAAGAGAGATATTTTTTGAAGGTATTATTGAAAAGCAATCTTTGTGTCTTTTGAGTGGAACAGATTGCATCAAATTATAGGTATTTTTCAAAGCATTGCCCTGGGGAAAAGTATCCTGGTTTTAAGTGTTTTATCTACCTTGATAAAATCCACTTTAGTTGGGCTATTCAGAAGAATTGCTTAGGCTGTTCAGAGCTGCAGGTACAACCTTGTTGTAGGAGTTTGTAGCTTGATCTGGCCCCATCACATTGGCTCCTCGCTCTTCTCTGAAGTTGTTGTTGCTGCTTATTACAGATCCTGGTGCAGCAGAGGAGCATTCAATGTTCTCTTCAGCAGAATAATGCCTTCATACTACTTGTTTCAGTCTATATTATTCCAAAACTGAAAAGTAAGCTACTAAATTTGTAATTAACCCAAAATTCAAATGAAAAAATGCAGTATTGTTGATAATTCTGTTTTGGAAACAAACAAAACCACACTGAAGAAGCATAAGTAAGAAAACAAGCAAAATAAAGACTTTAGCTTTTTGCCTTAGTAGTTAAATATAATCATAATTTAAAGACATTTTTATCTGTACAATCACATATATGCCCATGATGCAAGATCCATGGCATCTCTGGCTTAGGCCTTCAGGTACCGTTCTCTTTTGGTTTTTCTTTGGTAAGGCTAATGAAGTAAGAATATGTGTAATTGACTGTAGAAAGCAAATGTATCTTTCTTTACCTTTCTTCCTTAGGTTCACTCACTTTGTAATCAGCATTTCCAGAATCTACAAAAACAATCCGTAAAAAATATTTTAAAATACATATTCCTGGTGCAGATAGTTTGCAGCGCCCAGAAACATGTCATGAAGAAGTTGGTGAAATGCATAGAAGCTGACAGGATGCATATATCAAATTGGAGCTGTTCAGAGACTTGGCAATGTACACAAGGAAGTTGATGCTAATGTGATTGTTGGAAGGAAAATTAGATGTTTTGGGAATGGTGCATTACATTTAGCAAATGTGAACAACCCCGCTCCCCAGAAGAAACAGGATAGATCGCTTTGTTATATTTATTTTTCTCCCTTTTTGAATGTGTGAACACAGCTAAAAATGAATGTAAATAATAGTGACATGGAAAATTACATTCAACCTAAGTAATCTCCAGAATTTTTCTGTTAGTATCTTTTTTTATATGCTTTTTTTTTTCACCTCTTCCATCTGTGGTTTTTGGCTCTTTTGTACATCTTCCTTGAATACGTTTCTCACCACCATTGCAAAGACTCATCACTGCAATTTTAGAATATTTGAAGTTCAGTTATGTGCATTTAAAAATATTAATTTCAGCAAATTAAATACTGAGATTCCACAAAAAGTTTTGAAACTAAATTTAACATCCCATCAATGTTGCATCAATACTTGATAATCTTGTTTCATGCTATTATTGTTTTTAAAAAATCTGCGTATTTCACTCCAGTTCTGCAACAGTTGTCATTAAGAATATACTAGCATAACAAGAACTTTTTTCTTTTTTAAAAAAGCACGCATCTAAAACTGAAGCACTGGCAGTGTTTATTTACTGACAACGTCAATGTCCTTGTGGAGAGTCATCTTATTCTCCGTATTCTGAACAAAACCACTTATTCACTGCTGAGTTTACAAAGGATACAAGTGTAAAGTGTTAAATGTTGCACACTAAATGAGAAAATTAGTTACAAGACCATACAGTTGTTTTGAAATTCTAATGTATCTCATTTGAGCTACATATGCTAATACAATTCAATGATCTGCTAGATTCTTTTTTCTGCTTTATTTTTGCACAGGCCCTCTTAGTGTATGCTTTCCTCCTATCTCAAAATGAAAAAAAAAAAAAAAAAAAAAAGGCATTTTTCATGGATTTTTAAAAAAGTAACTACTGCTGCAAGAGCCACTCTGTTTAAGAAAATGTCACCAGAAATTGTTGCAATACTATGGATGCACAGTGAATAAGTGAATCCAATGCAAATGATTGGACAGGTACAAGGTCTTATCTGTATCTTAGCTGTGGGTGTCATATCATCACATATCAAGACATCTGTGATTGGAATAGTTCATTTGACATATTTTCTTAAACAGTAACATAGCATAGGTGAGAGGATTGATTGTATTTTCTGGACTGTTGTGGTTTCTGTTGCTTTTGGAAATATTTTTAGCATACAACTTAATTATATCTTACTAACCTTAAGTATAGCCTTTAAAATGAGATTGAAGTCTAAAAATGGGAATATGTTATTAGGAAATCAGTGTTTCATTTACTCTGAGATTCTCTTCTAAACATACTTTAAAATTAACAATTGCTACAACTTTATTGGCTAGAAATACATTGTTGTATAATTTTGAATACTGTATCTATAAAAGTTGCAAGTTTATATATATATACATAAACCTAAGGTACCATATCTGACTACTTTCAGGTCAGCAATTCCAGTAACATGCATCAAATCAAACTTCAACCCATCACAATAACTTTGAAATTTCCCTTAGGATTCATTGAATGATGCATAAAATCGGTTACAGAACATATTGAGAGGATACATTAAGGTTGGGCAGGCAGTTTCGGTCTGGTGAGATGATAGTAGAAACAGGAGCGAGAGAGATTTATTATTTACCGATTCGTTTACTGTCTCTTCAAGAGATGCAGATTCATAAAAGCTGGAATTCCGTTGTTGTTCATAGGGAGAAAGAACTAATCTGTCAGTCAGGCTATGCAAAATTTGGATTGTTTTGCTTATCCCTAATAAATAGACTATGAGAAACAGTCTGTTGATGTTATAGGAGTATATGATTTCCCCTGCAACAGAAGATTTTGAAGTCATACAGATCTTGAGTTGACTTTCTTGGGCTGTGTTTTTCTCTAGGCTGAAAAAAGTTCTCGTAAGGATTGAATGGCCTCTCTAACTTCAAAGGATTCTCATAACAAGCCAATCTGTAGGGTGAACCCTTTATCTGCACTATTGTAAATACTCTTAGCGTAAGCAGATACTTTTCAAAATATGCTCAGGTTTGCCTGGTATTCCTGTAGTACTGATAACACAAATATTAGACAAAACCTAATTTTCCAAGGGGGCTTTAGCCAGGTTTAAATAGTGTATCTTTACAAGTTTTTTATTTCATATATTTCCTGTCCATAAAGCAATTCTCCAACTGTCTGATCTGTTTCAGGTGTTGATACAAAGTTACCATGATAGGGTAGTCACCTGAGAAACTCAATGAATATATTAGGGTTGTCAGTCAGTGCTGCCCATGCTGCGCTTCCAGCAGTTCTTGATCTTGTGTTAAATGAGGTGCAGTCCACAACTGCATAGAAATGTTCTGTGTCTCTGTATGCGATGCCAAAGGAGTCTTAAAGAATCGACGACTCCGCATATTTCCATGAACAATGTTTCTGAACTATTTTTTTAATGATCCTAGTGCCCTGCAGAGCAGGCAAAAGTATATGCTTTCTTGATTTTTATAAAGACTTGAGTGAATCATTATAGTCTTTGTGGCACTCATTTATAACTTGAGTCCTGTTGAGTGCTGTTGAGTCCATGCAGACTTGTGAGAAACACAGCGTCTTAAAGAAGAGTTTCATTCAGTGAGTATAGCAAGTAAAATTTAATTATTTACAGTAAGAATGAAATTTAAAACGCATGTAGAATGAGCTTTGAGATTTTGTTTTAGTTCTATCAGCTTGTGAATTAGAAACTATCAAAAAGTGATTATTGCTGATTTTGTAATGGTTGCCATTCACATTTTTAAAAAATTATTAAGCAAGCATTTTTAATATATAAGGAATGCAGAAAAGGTTCTTTGCCATTCAGAGATAATGTTATTAAGAGCCATTAAAACTATCAGAAGGGTCAATTCATCTATTGAGTAGAATGATTATCAGGAGGTAGTACATACTGTTTATTAATTAAGCTGCATTACAGTTAAATTACTTTTTTCATTAAAACTCTTAAAATACCTTGAGTTATGTTTCATTTAGGTGAAACTAGAGCATGTAAACCCTGTAAAGAAAACTTAGAAATCACATTTGCTGGGTGAATTCCACATAAAATAAAGAAGCATGCCTTAAGATTACAAAAATGACTGTAGTGGTCCCAAGTCCAACTAGTCCAATGCTTTCTCTCAACCATGGACTTTAGTTGATGTCTAGTGAAGTGTAAGAACAATACCATGAAACTTTGTTTATGCTCTCCCAAGTGTTTGTGTGATCTCTTCCTGGACATGTAAGCTTCTGGAATCCACAATATCCTTTAGCAAAGAGTTTTTTCAAATCTGTCACTTCAGGCATGAAAACTACTGTCCTTCGTTTTGAACCTGGCCTTCCACTTGCTTATTTTGATGGCTTTTCAGTCTTAGAAGAAACAGTGAGCTACTAGTACCTTTTTCCAGCTTATCCATGACAGTCATGATTTTGTAGACTTCTGTCAAAGCCCTCTGCATCACCTGTTTTGTAAAAGAAAAATCCAAGCTATGATCATTTTTCATATTTAAACTGCTTTATACTCTTACCATGCTTTGTTTTTCCTCTGAGTTTTTATTTACTTTGCAGAAGACCCAGAGCTGATTTTGGTATTCACGTGGACAAATGGTGGGCCAAAAATATGGGGTTTATGTTTACTTTTAGTTCCTTTCCTAAGAATTTCCTAATCTTTGATTTTAGTTTTTCTCTACTAAAGAGGGCAGAGTTGGCAAAACTGCTTATCATCACTCCACTGTCTCTTTCCTGCCAAGTCAACTTACAACTTACAGTCATTGATCTAGATTTGAAAGATTGCTTTTGCTGTTGTATAATCCTCTCTCCCTCATTGCATTGATCTACCATTTTGTTGTTTGGGTTCTCGGTCTCATAAAGCCCTTGAACTACTTCTCACAGTCTACGTTCATTCTTACTACTTCAAAGAAACATTAAAAATATAAACCTCGCTTTAATTGTAAACACTTTTTTAGTGCATACATCTATAAACTTATGTAAAATATGTGTCTATATTTTGTTATTTTATTTACTTCAGCTGATCTTTTTAATTTTTTTAAAGAAATTTGCTTATGCGGTTATTTTTGATTCTAACAAAATCAGATGATGAAAGCTATTTCTATAATAAAAGAATTTGATGCTAAATTCATTAAGGAAGAGGTCAGTTGAAATACTCTACATTATCCTGATTTTTAAAACCTGAAACATTCTTAATGTTTCTAGGTATTTGAATAAAGAATACTGCATTCCATGTTTGTAAGAGGAAATAGAAACCATATTTTTTTGCTTCACATCTGTCTTTCAGGGAAGCTTTAAGTTCTTCCATGAAATAAATGTTTCTTAGCATGACCTATCAATCACTCTATATTAAATCTCATTGTCCTGGCAGACAGGATTGTGTTTTCTTCTATGGTTTCTGTTAATTTTCTTTATGGAATTGATTTATACAGGACTTCCTAAAAACATGAGCTATTATAATATTATAATTGTCAATGAAAAATTATTTTCAAGTCTCTTGTCAGCAAAGATGAAAGATTAATAAATGTTAACTATAATGATAAGTCTGTTAAGAGCTTTTGGTTTTGAATAACAGCCATATTGCTGTAATATAAAGTGGAATCCTCTGCTGTGCTGGCCATAAAGCTGGAAATAAGACCTCCTGAATTTTAATCTAGGCTCTGCAGCTAAAACATTAAGGAGTTGTGAAAAAGTTATTTTTTTTTGTTGTGTATGCTGTTAAGTGGATTATGAGAACAGCAACAGACTCCTTTGCTGGCATAAGACCCTAGAGAACAGCCACTCATGAACCATGTTCTGTTACTTCTCATACTGAAACATTCTATTAAATATGTGAATAATATTTTTGAAACAAATTCAAAGCATAAGATACAGCAGAAAATGACAAAATTAGTTACACTAATGGTGATGTGGGATGATTTTAGAATTGCTGTAAAAGAGCAGCAAAATGACACTGATGAAACAGCTTTTGTTACATCGTTTTGAGGAAAGTGGGATCAAAGCAAGAAGAGGAAAAGGCACATTACCTACCTGCATTTCAGCTACTTCAAGCCACCAAGTAATGCTATCCATTAAGTACAGAGCTTACTGTAGTCCATAGACAAAAGGCTTCTTTGCTTGGTTTTAAAAGATGATTGCTTTTAAATTAGGTTTGAAATAGGCAAACAAAATAAATACAGGCTTAATGTGGTCTTAATTTTAGATAGTGGATACCAGTCTGCAGAAAGTTCATGAGTTCACACTCAAAAGAGTGTTTTGTGAGTGCTATGAATAAATACTTATATAAATACTTATAGCTTATGTAAGTAAATGAGAAGGTTCAAACTGTACACTTGTTAATGGAATTAAATTAACCAAAACAGTCTACAGTTGCATAAGATCTTCCTCCCTTTAATAGATAATCAATTATAAAGTTATATACAAAGTCCCAGTTTCTCATGATTTTTAGGTTTCAAAATATTCAGACTGATATTGCGGCTTTTCTTTATTGGTCATAAGATGCAGTAAGGAACCACTTAATGTCCAGAAATTTCATATGCTTCAGTGTTTTTCCTCCTAGTAGCCTGATTTGGTATTCTGAGATCACAAATTTATTTTATGGTTGCATACAGTCCCCACAGATTGTTTTGGACCATCAAGGGAGTTGGAGATAAGATTTTTTTCATGTATAGGGAGAGATCTGAAATACTTTCACTACCTACTCTTTAACTTCCTCAGAAAACTCAAATAAATCCAAGTGTAACAACCCTTTTAAAAAACATGTTCAATTTAGACCATCAGAATGTTCCGCGTTACGCGCATCAGACCATTGTACTTAGGATTAAGAAAACAGAAAGGTCGATCAAAGCACTGCAGAGCTATCACTATCTTTTTTTTTTTCCCTAGAACTACCCTAGCCTTCCTGCTATGTTTTAAAAATACAGTGATATAATTTTATCTGTTAGCTTACAAGAACATTGATATAGCTTAACTTATGCGAAGAATGACAGACCCAGATATATGACTCCTGAAAAAATAATGCTTAAACTAAGGTTTCATTATTGATTTATCCCTATTGCTGTTGAGATATTTTTGCAAAATGTCAGCTTTGAAAACTCCTTTTCCCTGCCTTTCACAGTTTAATTATTAAATGTTGGGCAAACTATGAAAATTTAAGCACTTACACTGTATTCTGATTGATCATCACTTGAAGTATTGTGATCTCTTCCTCAGAATTTTTTTATACTTAGCTGCTTTCGCTTGTGTTGGTCGATAAATTTTAAAAATTTTCCTAAGGTGAGCTGCATGTGGAGTTAAAAGCTTTGAAAGTGAACACACTCACTGTGTATGTCTTCATGTATCTTAGGTTGTAGGGAAAACATCAATTTGAGGAGTTATTAGTGAAGTTCTCCAGTGACCACCTGGGAAGCAAATGCTTTAATGCTAATATCCTCAGGGGGAAAAAAAAAAAAAAACAAAAAGTAAGAGAAATCTCTCAAAGACCAAGATTTGGGAGTCATCATCAATACAGGGAAATGTTGGATTACTATAGTAGAGGAACTGAACAACCTTGAATCCTTGCACAGTAAAAGATGAAAAGTAATGTTAGAAAGTACAAGATCTTATACTTGGTTAGTAGGAAGAAATTATACCTCAAGCTGAGAACTAATCTTCTGGAGAGGGCAGAGTAGAAGAAAGTTGTGTCACCCTGTCAATCACAGGGTAACTGTGATAAAATCAACGTGAAAATGGCAATTGCTTTCTACAGGTGTATTGACTGAAGTCATTCAAGAAGAGGTATTAATCAGTTGATACATTACACTTCTTTTCATCCAAAATGTTGCGTACAGTTTTATTTCATGCGTTTTCAAGAAGAGTGGAATCAAGCTGGATCAGATAGGGTGATAACTTCACTAATGCAAAGCATGATATTAGGAAAAAGTTCTTTACTGTGAGGGTGGTGGAACACTGGAACAGGTTGCCTAGAGAGGTGGTTGAGGCCCCTTCCCTTGAGATATTCAAGGTGAAGCTCGACGAGGCCCTGAGCAACTTCGTCTAGTTGGGGGTGTCCCTGCTGACTGCGGGAAGGTCGGACTAGATGACCTTTGGAGATCCCTTCTGGCCTGGACCAATCTATGAATCTATGATGGGAGGAACCAGAGGAACTTGACTCGGTATCATTAAGCAGAATAAAGGGTAGGAGGGTAGGGCAGTTTGCAGATTGGCTGTAGCAGCCAACAGATTTGTCAACCATCCAACGCATGTTCCTGCAAACAATGCAGGGGTGTCTTATATTTAAACCATTAGGTTTTGGTTGTTCTTTTTTTAATCTATGCATTTCTGAGCCCCTTCAGTAAGAGTGGGTTTTTGTTGGGTTTTGTGGGTTTTTTTCCTGATCAGTGTTAACATTTTAGAATGTCTTTCCAGTAATTAACACTTACTCTGGTTTCACCACTTTTGTCCTCTTTTATAATCACCTCTTTTATGTTATATCCAACCAGATATTTATACATATCTCTCTGTAACCTATTTTGTTGTCCACATCTCCTAACTATACCTCTAGCTTTTATTTAAATTAGTTGGTTTTTTTCTCCCCCTTATCTGAAAGAATGTATCCAGTGACACAACCAGGGATGTGTGTCAGACTGATACTGTGTCTGGAGGACTTACAAACAGTTGTTAATATAGTACACCATAGTAGAGCTTTCACAGTTCTGATAGTGGCAAGCTATAAAAGATAAAGCCTACTGTCTACATATATATAATATTATTGCTTTATAACCAACAATATCCAAAATATTTTTTTTGCTTGGTGTTGGTAATACTTAAGTAAATTAAGTAAATTTTACTTAATTTTAAGTAAATTAATTTACTTAAAATTTACTAATTAAGTAAGCTTAATTCCATTTCCATTTTTTTGAAACATTTGCTCTGCTTTTTCACTTAAAAAACTAAAATGTATGAGACTAAGCTTCAAAGAATTATCATTGCTTTACAGGGGCAACATGGAGACAAAGCTGGGAGCCATCCTAGCAGGTGATATCTCCCAGTGCCATAGCTTCAAACTCTGGCAAAAAAAGTATTTGCTCTCAGCACCAGGTTTGTTTCTTTCAGGGAGGAAAGAAGAGATGGTAAATGCATCATTTAGTTCCCGGGCCTATCTTTTCTGTTTCTGTAGGAATGTCATGGAGCCTAGGCTCTGAGAGGTGCTACCCTGTGTGCCTGAGAATGCCTTTCACACACCACACCTTTCCACCCATGCCAGTGTTTGCCTCTTCCACCCTGGCTGCAGAGACTTAATGAATGGGGATTTTCAGGGAGTTACCTGACAAAGAACTCTGCTCCAAGTACAGCCCTGTAGGCTTAGAGCTTTTTGAGTTGAGTGGTTGTGTGGTTTATTTGCTTGGTTTTTTTTTTCCAATAAGGACAAAATACTTGCAATAGTTTTATCTTTATAAAATAATAAAAAAGTTATAGTGTGAATTATATATATAATATTTTTATTATTAAATAATAATTTAAATTATACATAATTGTGTAATATATGAAGGGGTTTTTTTACTTAAATGTTGTTCATGTTGTTTTGGAAAACAAATCATATGAAGAGCGGTTGAAGGAGCTGGGACTGTTTAGTATGAGGAAGAGGAGGCTGAGGGGAGACCTCATCACTCTCTACAACTACTTGAAAGGACACTGTAGAGAGGTTGGTGCAGGTCTCTTCGGACAGGTAATTAATGACAGAACAAGAGGGAATGTCTTCAAGCTCCAACAGGGTAGGTTTAGACTGAACATTAGGAAAGAATTTTTCACAGAAAGAGTGGTCGGGCATTGGAATAGGCTGCCCAGGGAGGTGGTTGAGTCACCATCCCTGGATGTGTTTAAGAGCCATTTAGATGTGGTGTTGGGAGATATGATATAGGGGAGAACTTTGTAGTGTAGGGTAGATGGTTGGACTCGATGATCCCAAGGGTCTCTTCCAACCTGGATGATTCTATGATTCTATGATTCAGTATTTTGAGGGAAAGCAGTGATTCTAGTGCATTTATCAGAACGTTTGTTTTTTCACAACTTTTGAGAAATATGTAGCATCAGTGCATTGGCCAGTTCCAGATAGGACAACTGTTCTTAATTTTACAAAATTCTGATCGTGATTTCATGATCATTGCTTCATGACTTTCCTAAATTATATAGTGACTTTTGAAAACATAGATAATTATCCTTTATAAATGGAGTATCAGAATATTTACCTACCTTTTGAGATCTTTGTATAATGAATTCTATAAAGATGCCAAATATTAGTACTATTAATTCTCTACCAGAAGTTTTGAATCATTCAGTACCCATGTAGGTATGTCTCAGGAAGTCTGCATGATACTGTCACTGAAGAACCATGTTGTATAGCATAGGAGCTGAAATGCTTCAGATGGATGCCGTTAAAAACTACAGTAAATAGCACAATATTAAACTTAATTAATAGATTTCCTTTTCCTTAATGTAACAAATTGTGTCAGATAATGCATCTAGTTAGAAAAAAATGAGTCAATCTCATTTGAGCATGTCTGGTGGGCAGTATCATTTGAGTTGTGAGTCATAGAACTTCCCTTCAGGAAAAGAAAAGAATCAGGTCTTTTTTTGGTCTATATATAAAATTAATATTTTTAATCATACAAAATTGAACCATTGAGTTTAATTATAGAACAAGAAAGCTTCCCTTCCTGAAGATGTTGAAATGCCTTTCTGATGCTTGCATTTAAAAAAAAGTGTTAATTATAAAGTATTGCTTTTATGAGGCTAAAAAGAACCTATAAAGGATCTTAGTTTGCTAATAGATTGCTGCTTTGCTGTAATGGAAGGATTAATGGCTCTCTTATATGAAAGTAATTTGGTAATTAAAAGAGAATGGATACATGATGACTTTTTGTAGTTTACTTTAAAAAATGAAAGATAAACCTAGAGATTTTTCATGCTTTAGCACTTTAGTGGAAAAGTTGCTATTTGGATGATCTTCAATCATCTTGGATGATATAGCTCTTCTGTCTAATTTGACAAAATCCTTACAAATGTAGAATTTTGATAAGTTATATTTAATTGGGCACACCACAAGTGAAGAGACAACTCTCAGCTGTTCAGCCTCTCCCATATGGGCAATTACACAAGAGGAAAGTGTATACAATGTCATCAAATTAAAGTGTATCACTCACTCTTTTTTTATGTAAGTGACAAAATGAGTTGGGACATAGAAGTAAAGTGATCTCTTATTAATATTACAGCTGCTTCGTACATAGATTAGCAGAGAAAGTTTCAAGGTCTGGACTGCCATCACGCAGGTCTAAATTTTTAAAAGGAAACATGAATAATAATGAACTTTTGGTTGACCTGAAAAATTAGATTATTTTTTTTTTTTCCTCTTGGATTGAAATGAACATGGATGCTCACGTAACTTTTTTTTTTTCGTGTTGAAATTTGTTCAGTTACTTGGGTTTGTGTTTGTGTTATGGTACAAATGTTGGTACTGAAGTCATGAATTACTTTTCTTGCAATATGAAATACCAGAGGCAATGAAAAATAGGGGAAGATGAACTTTCCATAGTGTTACATTTGAAAGGGTACTTATTTCCTAGTATTAGTTTAATTTCTTTTTTTTTTCTTTTGCATCAAGCCAGATTTGTTCCCAAATTGTATGACAAATGCTTCCTTAAATTAAATATAAAAATACTTTTCTTTTAAAGGCTTTATACTCTGTATTTACCAGCAGATTTATTCATACTGAATTTAATTTCATTGAGATTTTCTTTACTTTTGTTTGTTTTTAAACTTATAAAGTTTGTTTTGCTTTGTAATCATACATTTTTTTAGATATTTCAGATATCATGCCATAAACTGTCTTCATTCTCACAGGATATTGAGTTCAAGTGTGCTGCACTGATGTGAATTTTAAAAACACTGGATACTTTTCAAGAGCAAGGTTGAAGTTTTCTCATGATTCAAACAATAACTATGAATGTGAAAAAGTAATTCTAAGTTCCTTAAATTTCTCCTATTGATTGAATTTTCTCATACGTATTAATCCATGCAGAACATGTGTGTTTGCATGTATTCTTGATGGTTTTGATTCTAAATGTGTTAGCAATTTGGCTATCTTGAAGAGAAAACAAAACACACAATCCAACCCCAAACACCCACCTATGACACGCTTTTGAAACTGCCACCTCTAAATTTACTGATTCACAGATATTTTACATTAGGGCATTTTAGGTAATACTAAAAACATTTAAAGTAGCTTGGCAAGCCTTGTGAAGTAGCAATTCAGCACTAGCAGTTTGTACTGTGTTGCATAGTAAATGCAAAAAACAGATGGCAAATATTTGTAGATTGAGATAATTCGCAATATTTTAGATGACACACTGCATTTACGGCAAGTTTATCTTTAACTGTTATACAATATTGTACCCTGTACTTTTACCATGTGTTGTAGTCCATCCTGGTTGTTGCTTCTGTTCTTTGGCAGACAAAGCAATTTCAGAATTGATGCTATAAAGTGCTCTAGTTTTTTAGTTCTTTTTCCTTTTTCCCTTGTTCTTCTCTCCCTTTTTCTGTATTTAGAGAGATTTATTCAAGTACACAACTGTTTATTATTCTGGCTCTGATTTTTTGCAGTTGTTGTAAAAGTAATCATGTTTGACCAGAGAAAAGTAGAAATTATTTTAACACTTCTTTAAAAATGACATTAACTAATGTCTTATGATTAATGCAGATTCTTCTGAGACTGAAATGGGAGAGAGTACTAACGTCAGTTTGATCTGGAAACCATTTTCACTAATATTAAGGAAAAAGCCCTATAAAAATTGGCTTGCCAGGAAAGAAATCTTGTACCTTAATTTATATTCTGAATGCAGAATTCACTTTGCTGCCCATTTCAGTCTCAGTCCTGTATGTTTTGTACTCTGAGCTCCGTTTGTATTTTTCTTTTCTGAAAATGAACGCATATGAATGACTCTTTTAGCAGTGCTTCCATCTTAGTTCAGATGAAGGTGGTGACTACTATAGTGCATTGGCCTTAACTGTCAGATAACTTCTGGTGTCTGACTTCGGATACATTGTCATGTTTATTACAGTCTTACCTCTGAAATTCATTTTCATGTTAAACGCTTCTGTTCTTACAGGGTGATACTTGTCAGTCAGTTTAATTGAAATGTCATGCTGACCTTTATTTGAAATACTCTGAACTTCCTATGGTTGTTGGAAGTTCTTTTTACTTTGATTCCAATTAAAATCCTTAAATTACCAGTGCACAAAAACTGCATGCTAATTAACCTTATGAAACTCCATGCTAATTAATCTTACAAACAATATATCTTTTGCAGAGGTAGTTCAGCTGAGTCTGCCTGAAGATCAAAAACTGAGTGTCACTGCAGCAACTGTGGGACAAAGTGCTGTCTTAAGTTGTGCAATCCAGGGAACTCTGAGGCCTCCCATCATCTGGAAGAGGAACAATGTCATTCTGAATAGTTTAGATTTGGAAGATATCAATGTAAGTAAGAAAAAGCTCCAATTAACATCTTCTTATCAAAATTTTTCATAAAGAATAAAAAAGTGATATGTAACAAACTCCATACTCCTGATGTTTCAAAGAAAAGAAATGGAAATGAAATGAAATGCCTTCAAAGTCAGACTGTTTTTATTTTGCTGTATATTCAAACCCTTGTTGTTACGTATAGAGAAAACATGTTTCACAGACCAATCATTTAAAAGAATAGATGTAAAATGAGGACAAAATTGCAGCCCAAAATACAGTCAACATTATGTCTTCAGGATTATACAGTCTTCAGACATCTAAAAGAAAAAAGAAATCTATGGAATGAATGTTTTAAGAAATGCACAGTGACCTAGTATGAACAGATCATAATAACAACCTTATCTTCTAATAATCCAATGAAAGTGTTTTTTTTCCAAAATAAGTATTTTACTAGAAAATTAGTTGTTTTGTCTTTCCTCCAAATATTCAACAGTGGGGTAGTTCTCTAAGAATCATCTCAGTGAGCATAACTTAGAAATCATTTTTTTAGGAAGACAAATATTTTCCACCTAACTTTGCCATGACCTCAAAGTATGGAGCAAAATAGAAAATGAGAAAAATAATTAAATCTTCTGACAAAACTCTAAAAATAAGCTTTCAGCTGTATTTTGTTTGCTTATAGCATGCTTACTTTGCTTCGGTCATTTTATATTAGCAAAGTTATAAATGTGGACAAACCCTTACATCAGGAATTGTGCTTGCTCTCTGACTCATCCGAGTCCATGATCATTGGCATTGTTAAGTGTATGGAATATTGCCACAGTCAAATATCTGGTTTGTTTATTTTTATTTAATTTTCATATGAATGCTTTTTTTTCTAAGGTGGCATTTGTACTTGCACATCACCTTTGTTTTATTTTCATTGCCGTTTTTACATTAGTTCTATTTGTAAATTGAGCTTCCTTTGTAAAATAAAGGAAAGTTTCAAAGCTCATCTTGCTTCGGTGCTAGCTTTAAGAGAGACTTAGGATAAACCCAGCATCTTCTGAAAAGTTCTCAGTTAAAAATTTTAGCTTTTGTTAGTTTGGTATTAATCATATGATTGACGTTCAAAAGTGTTTTGCCCACATTCACAAACTTCTTTCTGCGATATTTGTTAGCTTTCTTTAAATATTCATGATGCTCGTAAATAATGATTTTGAATTCTTACTAATCTCGTCTTGGTATAATACATGGTATGAGCTGTAGATAGAAACAAGAACATGCATCTGGACACAGAGAAATAAAAGGGAAATGATGAATGGAAATAATGAAGCAAAGAGTTTCAAACTGAAAGGTTCAGTTGACTGTATTTGCAGATGTGAAAAGAGCAAGTGCTTTCAGAGACTGATATGTACATTTTGAGTATGAAAATGAAAAAAAAAAAATATGAAAAAAGCCCACAAAAGGCAAACTTCTTGTGCTGGGTGCAGGTGCTGAGGTGTTGGCAGCAGGGGCTGCAATGGTGGCCTCTGAGGGAAGAGGCCCCATGCTGGATACAGCCAGTTCCAGTTGGTTCCAGTGAACCCACCACAGGGCACAGCTGAGCCCCCAGCCACACTCATGGCACCTCTGGGAAAACATTCAAAAAAGGGCACAAAACACCAGAGAGAGAGAGAGAGAGGAGTAGACAACAAGAAGGGCAAGAAACTGCAGAGGGAAGTCCAAGGCTGGAGGAGATGCTCCGTGGTGGCGCAGATACCAACAGCAGCCTGTGGGGAACCCACACTGGAGTGGATTTTTCTTGAAGGACTTCAGCCCATGGAGAGTCCTGGCTGGAGCAGACAAAAATGATGAGGAGAAGGAGATGCAAAGCAAAACTGCTGTGTACTGACTGTACCCCTCCAAGCTTCTGCACCACTCGGGTAGAGGGTAAAAGAGTTGGGAGTGAAGGACTGAAGTTGAGCCTGGGATAGGGGAGGAGAAAAGCTGTTGTTTTAATAATGTATATCTTTTTGTTTTCCACCAATTAAAGTAGTAATTATTTGTTTATTTTAATTGGCAATAAATTAAGCTAAATTTCCCAAGGTTGAGTGTGTTTTGCCCACCATGTAAGTAGTGAGCAATCTCCCCGTCTTTATCACAAGACAGAAGCTTTCTCATTCAGGTTCCTCTCATTTTCTCCCCCTGTCCTCCTGTGTGGGGTGGAGAGAGAATGAGTAAACAAGCAGCTGTGTGGGAGTTTGGCTATTGGCCGGGGCCAACCCAGCCCACTTCTGAAGTACTTATTACAGCTGGAAGAGAGTCAAATACGGAATTTTTGAAGACTCGTGGGATTCTCAAATTGAAGTCAGGTTGCAGTGGTGGTCAAACATTCAAAGCAACGTTAAGATTGCTACAATTGGCCAGATTTGTTTATATTTAATAGGAGAGAAGGAATGTGTGATGGATCGACAACTCACAAACATAAAAAGTGTTATCTGAGTGCCAGGATGATGTACGTGTGTGCATTTTATGTACAGGTACAGTAAGAACTGTAAAGGGAATGAAAGCCCTCAGTGAGAGGAGCGCATAATTCTGAAGATGAATGTATTCATTGTTGATTTGTTAGCTGAAGAAAAACATAAACAAACTGGAATGCTTGGAAGTCTTTTTAAGCAAAAAATATTATAGCTTAATCCTTTAATATTAACAGTGTAGTTATGATCGAAATATAGAAAAAGAATGACAGATGCAATATCCATGGAGTGAGGCACTAAAATTAATATCACTCAAATATATAGAGGCGATATTCATCTGTCTTTGTAGATAAACTAACAAAGGGTGGAAGAAAGAGTTAATGGAGTCTGGATATGAAAAAATAGAATGGGCATAAAGACACTGAGTTAAATTGGTCCCCAGAGTCTCTTCAAAATTTATTTTACATATTTCATTGCTTGCACTGACTTGATTCCCCTATATTCCTATATTTATATCTAGATCTTCCCTTTTTTTTTTTTTTTCCCTTCCGTATTTCTTTGGTCATTCTGTATCTTTCTGAACCTTGTTCCTCATATATTCCATTTGGTTCTTACAGTTTCACATTTGCTTAAAGGTTGTTATGTACCCAAAATTTAGTATCCATTCAGGAAACATAATAAAAATAAAACCTTGGCGGGGGGAAATAAGTGGACAAAAAAGAGTAGTATTTTATATTTCACTATGGAAAATTAATTTAGTACTTAAATAAATACTAACTTCAAAGGAGCAAATGCAGAGGAAAACATAGTGTGCCCAGTTTCGGTTGCAATTTAACTACCAAAGAATGTGTTGTACTTATTCAGGCAATTTTAAACATTCAAACCCCCTAAGTCCTTGTATAATTTAAGATGTCCCCAGAGGAAATGTATTCTAGGCTTTACTGTGGCTATATTATGCATTACAATCACGTTTGCCTAACTCTGAGAGTTATTAATTTACTCGGTTATACAAGAACCACATCCTTGCATCTCAAGGCCAATATTGTTGTGTAAATAGTAGTACCCTTTCTGAAAAAACATGAGAAGCACTGACCTGGGAAGACAGGTAAATATTTTTTTTCAGCAAAATGCATCAGAGATATCATAACTGCAGTCAGCACATACATAGGAAACCAATCAGACTAAGCAGTAGTGACATTGTGATTTTATAAATCATAGCAAGTGCTCATACTTAGAAATTAAGTTTTTGCACTATGCAGTTCTCAATATAAGTTAAGCTATTTACTTTAGGGGGGGACAAACTCAGAACTATATAATGTCCTAGTGTTTTGCCAAATGGAAAAACGCAACAAGAAGCAGCAACAGAGTCCAAGTCTAAACTCAAATTGTGGTGGTTCAATTTCTATAATGTTGAAAAATAGTCTACTCCTCTACTGAAAGTATACAGGTTATATGTCTAAGTTTATCAGCTATGGAGTAGCTAGGAACCAATCTTAAATAGTGAATAGTGTTATATACTCTTAAGACACTTTGAAGAAATGTTAAGAAATACTGATTGACTTTCAAAAGATGATAATGAAAATTGTATTTAAGTAGTGCGTTTAAAAAAATGACAAGATAACTTCCAGAATGCTATGAAGCGTGTGGTCAGATATTAATAATGTTACTGATAATATCCAGTTGGTAATTTTAGAAGTCCTTAGTACTCCTCAACTCTTCTTATGGTACTTATGATTACTATTTGTGGAAGTAATGCATCTTGCTACTGATCTTTCTCTTATTGAAGCTGATGGGAATCAGGGATAATCAGCATTCATCTGAATGAAACCATGAGAACTTATCTTTGCAAATTTTACTTAAATTGTAATATAATTGTGCTATGACTCACTACGGTATTAGTATCACAGGACATTTTGCTGATATTTTAGTACGTATCTAGAAAGGCCTTTTTTTCCTGCTGTTATCCTGCATCTTAAATTCCCTATCTGTCTTTCAACTTACCTCTTTGAATATGTTTGATCTAACCTATTATTCATTATAGAAAATAATTCTTACTTATAGAAAATTTAAAAATAGCAGATTTTTTCCCCAAATGCAATAGATACTACTTTTTTTTTCATGTTAGTTCATTGACTTTTAACAGGTTTTATATCTCATTTTACTTTATTCTTTTCTGACCTTTTCCTTCAGTTTCTTCAGCTTCTTCCTTTTGCCTTATCAGCATGTCTGCCCTTTGTTTATTTATTTATTTGTTCGTTTACTTAGCTGACTTAACCACATGTAAATTTTAACATCTGCTAATATACTTAATAGCTTTTTAAAAGAGAGTAGTTCAACTTTTACTTTTGATAAAAGCTCATGATATCTTTCTTCAGGCTGCCTTCATGGAAAGCATGTGATATTTCCATTTGGAGGTTTTGGAAGTTATGTATAGATTATCTTTCTCTCAAAACTTATAATTTATTCATCATGTTAAATTAATTTAAAGATTACAGATTTCACTTTTTTGGTATCATTCATCAGTCTGCAATCTCTTGTTGACATATTCCCCTCCACCACCCCCACCACACCTAAGGCAACACCAAAAAACACAACCCCAATACACCGTAATGGAGATGCCATTAAAAGCTAATGTCCTCTGAAAGAACATTCTTCCTTCCATTCTGGAGAGTTCTGCTCAGCAATTGATGACAGAAATGTTTTCAGGTTGTCCAAAATGTTAAACATATTTCCTAGAAAGTACTCCCGATATCTGCCCTCTTCTTTTCCTTCCAACTTTCTCTTCCTTTTATCTCCTTTTTTTTATTCTTAAGAAAATTCTCAGGAGAGCCTCACGAATAATTCCCTTTCACATTGTCTTCTCCCATGGGATAGTATGGACGTACACGGAAACTTCTCTTTATGCACGGTTAAATTGTTCTTAGTACAACACAGTTATGACTTTAAGGCAATAGTATAAATATAAATGCCCTGCCTGCCAATAATTTTTTGTGTGTGTGTGTGTTTGCATTTATAACAGAATCTCAGATGAGCCAGAAATGTCCGGGAAATATGCCTCGCCTCAATATTTTTTTATTATTTTTTTTTCTACTTCCCAAAGACAACAAATCTTAAAAGTAAAAACTCTCAAAAAAATTATTAGGATATAAACTAGAGGACTTAAAAGACCTTAGAAGTGAGGATTAATAGGCAAAGTAGAATCGAAATTCAAAATTCATATAAACAGAATTTTTTTCGTTCTCCAGTATCCTAAAAGGAGGAATGCCTGCTTCCAAGGTTGGCCTCAGTCAACTCAGTGGCTTTCTGAATTGCTGCAGCAAGCTCTGCGTGGTCTTGCTTCATTCCTCAGGAGGGTTTCATCCTCCCTGAAGCTTTGCCATTGTCCCTCTGATCTTGTGGAATCTTTGCTGTGACTCTCTTGCACCTGTGAGAAGGAAAGTATAGGGACCCTGTGACGGGAAGGGAACTCAAGAACCTCCTTCCCATCAGAGACAATGCTCCTAACCTCTTTCATTTTGAAAGAGTGTAATTCATAGTCCAATAACGAACAAATCAAACTGGTCAGTCATAGTACCATAGTCAAAAAGATACCAATCTTGTTCATACAAAAACTGGTTCCTGACTAGCTTATTTTGAACTTCCCTTAGTAAATAATAGTCAAATCACAATGCAGCAATTGCAGTGTCGTATCTTCTATGTGATCCAGCAGTATTCTTCATGTGTTACAACCAGGATATACGAAGTTCACTTTAACAGCCTAGTTGCAGGTTTTCCTTGTACATTGTGCTTAAGACATATCTTAAACCCATCTGTTATATCTCTCATACCTTTTCTACTGAATTTTTTAATGAAGTGTATGGATTTGATTAACAATGACTCGTGAAAGTCAGCACGTTTCTATTTGTATCTGTATTGGATTGCCCTTTATCTGTTACATGGTCTTTCTTTTCAGTAAGCTGTATTATTACTTTTTCTCTTCTATTTAATGGGTTAAATACCAGGTTTTTATCTCTATACCGTCTTAAAAGTAACGTGAAAATAGTTATTGTCAAACATGCCAATCAGCTTTATCAAATCTCAAATGATTGTTTATTTACTTGTAGATGTGCCAAAAGTATTTAGTCTTGACCACCAATGCTGGCATCTCATTCAGTACTCTTCCATCCTTTACTTTTCTCTTCCCTTTTTTGGAATCTGATTTTGAGTCCTAATTAACTCATTAGCAGTGGGACAAATCACAGAAAAGGGAAACTTTGGATACATGCGAGACTTGCAAGATTTGTCATGTTTTATTTGTTTTGAATATTGAAGCTATTTGTTGTAGAAATGGCATAGTGAATGTTACGTTAGACTGTACATCGTGTTTTCAGACACGTTTAAACCAGGTACCAGTTTTGATCTGTAATTTCTGGGTTAACAAAGTACAGTGAAAAAGATTGTGATGAGATTTCATTCAAAAGTACTGATTCCTGTTAAAATATTCTGGACTTGTAATTTCTATATCTTTAGCTTAATCGAAGTTATAATACCACAGAATGATATGGCTTATTATGTACCTCTTTTTATGGTGGAGACTATTTTGACTTTGAGCCAGCTGATGATTCTCTTTTTATGAAGAAACATTAAGACCCTCATGGGCTTTCTCTTTTCTTGGGCTTTCTGAGCTAGATTGGTCTACTTCATTTTGTCTTCATTAGAAATGAAAGCGTTAATTTCAGAGGTGAACAGAATCGTTTCTGAGCTAGATTGGTCTGCTTCATTTTGTCTTCATTAGAAATGAAAGCGTTAATTTCAGAGGTGAACAGAATCGTTTCTGAGCTAGGTTGGTCTGCTTCATTTTGTCTTCATTAGCAATGAAAGCGTTAATTTCAGAGGTGAACAGAATCGTGTTCTGTGAAGCATAACCAACTCGTATGCTCTCAACAGTGTAACTGAGATCATGGTCTTGTCCTTTTCCTACCAGAGAGCAAGTAGGGCAAAGTAATTTTGTCTTGCAGAGCTGAGCCCCTTGTGTTGCACTACTCCTAATTCTGCATTCTAGAGCTATTTCTGCTAGTAATATCCAAAATGACTGAGTCTGTTAGTATTTTCCTGTTTGTTTTTCAGAAGTTAAAAATGAAAGGCCTTGTGACAGTGAAAGGTGGTAATATAACATGTACATCCATTCACCCTTGCCCTGAAGAAATCCTGGAAAATAAACCCAGGCAAGCCATGTTAAACTACCTGGAAGGCAGCACTATGCATTTTTGACGTCTACAGACAGAAACCATAAATAAAATAAAAGGGACACTATGGATTTATGAATTGATTGGTTCTTCCAGACCAATATCTTAACACAGCACATTGAACACATCTTTAGAAGAGTAGCTGAAATGACAGTTCCGTACTTCTGTTTAAGAGGCTCTTCTGTGAGGAATACCAGAGGTGTTCAAGACATTGTTATCCTTGTTCTCCATAGACGTATCTTCCTGTACGTTGCAGCTGATTCTGTCTAGTTTCACTGGGGATTCCAGAATACATCAGTGACGCTTCTTTTAGACATTTAGAAATTTCTAAAATTAAACCCAGAATATAAAGACAGCAAATGAGAACTGATGATTTTCCTCATCATTATTTTTTGGTATTTTACAATATAGTTATACCCTTTTAAACACATCTTCATTTTTCTACCATAATATTCATTCAGACATTGTTTATTGTTGTCTTACTGCTATAGTAACCTTTACTCCTTTTTTTCACAGACGCTAGAACTTCTATCACACCTACCTTTCTTTTCTTTCTTTCCCACTTTCCCTGCATTTTAAAATTAGCAGAAGGCTATTTGATCTATTATGGTACAAGCCGAGTTCAGAATTTTTCAAGCATCTTTTTTCACTGCCATAGCATCTTTCTCACCCAACCCTTTCTTTTCAGTTCAAATTCACTATTTTCTCTATTCTTTTCTATATATGTGTAAATAGAAATGCAAGTTATATCTGTACTCTATATTGCTGATACTAGCAAATTCAGCTTGTGCTATTACTTTCTGATTAGTGCATGAAAAAATTGCAGTTTGATATGCACAGATTTAGGCTTACTTTTCTCTTTCTTTTCTGCAGTATACATTCCCTTAGCTAGGTGAAATCTGGCATAATTTCAGAATGCTTTTATTACTAGTTACATATTTATTTTTCCAACTTGCCCAGGTCATTTTGCAGTACTTTTGCTGTGCTACTAAACTTAATGCTTTCCACAGCTTTGATAAGAATTGTGTGAAAGAGTTTTATAGGGTGCAAAAAGAATGCTAAGCTTTTCAGGTTATTGTTTTAGAAAAGAATTCTCATAAGAGCAAACAGGACTAGGCAACAACTAGCAGTAAAGGTCAGTCCTTCTTAAAAGCATGAGAAAAATGCTTTATTAAGAATGGCCTCCTGTGGCTTACAGCCATGACTTTCAAATCATTGCTATAGTACATTAAATAGGAGGGCCACATTACCACTAACAAAAGTGCTTTGATATCGAAGAGTCTGTTTCATTGAACAGAAAAGCACAATTGCTTAAACACCAAGAAAAGAAACCCTTTCTCCTCCTCCGTCCTAAGCATACCAGTAGGAAGAATTAATATAGGTAGGACATAATTATCTATTAGGAATATGATCAACTGGCATTTGTAATATTTAAAAAAAATAATAATACTTTAAAAAAAAATCCTCCAGAAGTGTTCCAAGGTATTGATTCAATACTGACACAAAACCAAAATTGCCACCCACCTGTAAAATCACCCGTACTGCTACTGGCAAAAGTGACATGAAGTGAATTACCCAGATCAAGCCTGCTTAATTTCTGAGCTTTACAGGATTCTGAGGATTCTGAGCTTCTGAGGATTACAACAGAAGATGGTATGTCTGCCACACTTTAGAAATTATGACATTTAAGATTTCTCTGAATCAAACTTCTCAGTGATCTGTCTACCCATAGTCCCGGTACCATATATCCATCCATATCTAAATTTTATTGATCTACTTTAGTACAGACCAATTTCTCTTTCATCACCCAAAGTTCTGTGCCATATGTAAATGGTATCAACTTCCTGTGTATTCTTCTTTTCCTTGTCATTTTTATACTGCTTTTATATATGATAATCTAGAGCTCCTTTTTCAAAAGCTTGCATTCAGACCTTTTTCTGTTTGGTTATAAGTAACCTTTGTCTCCATTGCCAAAGTGTTTTCATTATTCTCTTAAAGAGGGGAGATAAACAAAAGTTTTCTTAAAATTGGTGTGAATTATGGCAATGCCTTTGTCTGTCAGTACTTTCAATGGTTGCTGTAGTTTAGCTTGACTTTCCTATAGGTTTCTATTTCTAGTTCACACCTATAGAGCTAAAATGCTGAATTTTAACTGCAGTATATTTTACAGGGTTTTAATAATTTCTGTTTGTTTACATTCATCACGATTAATATTGCGACAAATTTACATGTCATGATCATGAAAACTTGGAAACGTTGCAAACAATTACTCAGCAAAACAATGGTGCTTTCTCTGTCCGTCATTGGTCACAACTCTGAGCTGAAGAAAAAGTCTTGTGGATGGTCATCTCTGCAGTCTCCTTCTGGCTATTCTCAGCTGGTCTCCTTTTGCCTTTTGTGATGTTTGCTGCTCTATCTTCTCCTGACTCTCATTTTGGCAATGCTTTACAGGTTATAAGATTGATACAACCATACATCTTTACACAATCTTTGGAACATCCGTACAGTAATGATGTATTTTGATGGTTACTTGCCTGAATTGGACTTTTTTATATCTGGAGTTGAAAGCTTGCATTTTCTGGTTTCTACATTCCAAAACATTCTTCCAAGCCATGATGGAAAATTAACTTTTCAGTCTTTCTTGCTCTTCACATGATTATTTTTGTCTTTGAAGCTCTCTCTGGGCTCCATCTAGTCTGATAAAGAATGTTGGCGATGTATTCTTCAAAGTGGGTGGGAATTAGAAAAAAAAGTATGTGCCAATGATGTCCATCTAATTCTCCTTTCAGTACGCATGGCTGCTGTAGCACTTAAAACTCCAACCCAGAAGTACAGAAGTTGAAACAGTGTTCCTAAATAATACCTGGTTTGGTAGAAAAATTTATCCTGCCCTAGAGTAAGGAAAATTCAGGCAAATTTACAGAGGATCACTGAAGTAAGTTATCTTGTCTGGTTTAAAATCAAATTTGAGTGTACATTTATTCCTAAGAGTTTTGATAACAGCAATAGTTACACATTTCATTTCAGATTGTACTTAATTGGGATGAGACTATATCTTCCTTTGTAGAGTATGTGCTCCTTCCAGGCAGAAGTCTGTCTTTGCAGACCTGTTTATCTTAATGAGAAATAAAATGGAGTTGCCATACTCTGGCAGAGTAAAATAACAGTGCAATGCCACTTCTGTCTACGAGATGTTTTAAATTTTGTGCAGCTATTTGGCAAATGTTAATAATTCTGTGAAGTTCATGCTATTGTCACTTACAGTTAATGAAAGATGATGGAAACCCTGTTTTGCCTTCATGTTTTTGATATGATATACATTAGTTTTAACATCAGACGAGAAATTAATTTGTGGAAAAAGCTTAGATGTTTAAACTGTGAGCATTAAAAATTAACATTTTAAATTATAGTAAACGGAAGGCAGGAGAAAAAAGCCATTTTCTCACCCGTCTTTCTGTATTAAAGATCTTATTTCTGACATCAATTCTACAATCAGTTAGCAACTGTTGATGATAAGGTTGTAATTAAAGTAAAATATAATTGAAACCAAGGGTTAACTAGAGTGATCAGCAACAGAAAAAAAGAACTTCTGTGCATTTCAGTCTTCCAAAGTTAGACTATACTGTATATAATAAAAAAATTGTATGATGGTATTTCAGTAATACAGTTACGAATGGTGACAGTAGCATAGAAGCTTTCCAATGAATTGGGCTGTCCCATTGTTTAGTATGAAAGTATAGAACAGAGGTGAAAAAAGATGTAGTATATATAGCTTCACAGTTCATAAAGGACTTGTACTTCTAATAAATTTTTAGGTCCATTACAGAAAGCTGTAGTTAAAAAAACAAAAATACCAGAGACAAATAATGGTGTACTGAGAAGTAAAATTATTTTGGTAGATCTTATAGAAACTTAAAGTCTGTTAACAAAGAGTTAGCTATTGTTGCAGCAGAAGAGAATTACTTATTATGATTGGCACAGCAGTAGTGAAATTGAAGCAGGGGATTTCACACAGAAGAGAGAACCTGTTAGTTTCAATTCAAAGACAACACAAGAATATGGTCATGACTAAGTGTCATACTCTGATTTGCATATAAATCTTTCATATAAGTGTTTTGTTTCACTGGCATTCCTGTTCTTATTTTCAACTGTACAATTGAAAATACTTGTGTATGTTTCATTTTTTTTTTTTTCAAACTGTTAAAATGCATAGGAAATGTGTGCCTCAATTAGGCACTTTGCTTCAAAATAACACACAGGTTACTAAGAATTTTGCAAGTAGCAGGATATATTGTATAAAAAATGATGTGAGTGTTTAATAAAAATAAAGTTCCTCAATAGCAGCAGCATTTCTTTAGTTAATGACAGCCAGAAGATATTAAGGACCACTATTCACAGTCCCTTTAGGAAATGGGGAATTTCCATCCTCATTTCTGTGACTTGAAGGCAGACTACATCTAACAGAAAGATATGTACCAGAAAGAAGAAACACAAATACCTTACTGGTCATAATGTGTACAAAATATAAGATTTTGTTAGTTCAGCATTATGCTATTGTATTTGTGTATGAACAACCATCAAAATATATGATACCTGTAGGCTTAACTTTCTTCCTAACATCTTGGCCTTGTATTGGTAGAAGAGCAGAAGTCATACTTGGTACAGCTATAGAAAATATGTTCATCAGTGCTACCCCATGCTGAAACTTTTTTTTTACTGACAACTTTCTGAACTTGTTTTGCACCCAGATATTCTTGCAATAGCTTGCAGTTTACCTGATCAGAAACCATGACCAACAGATACAAAGGCTATCGCTAAAAAGTGTCATCGCAATTCATTTATGTAGAGAGGAGAAAAGAAAGAAAAAAAAGAATTGTTCCCACATAACTAGTTTCAGTGGTTAGAGTGAAAGTCTTGAGGTAGCTGCCAATGACACTGAAGTGTCTTTTCTTTCATTGACATCAAGCAATTGATCTTGCCTAGTAAAGCTTTCTTGTGATAAAAGATTAGACTGATGACCATGTAATATTGTATTAGTGGATTGAACAAAGGCAATGTGTGTGTGATGCTTGCAGATAGCTAAGGTTGGTATTAAATGGAAGTTGTCTCAGCTTTCAATTTTTTATTAGTGTAATTCAGCCTTTGCTCGTTGTACTCCAGCTCATCCTAAGTGCTTAGTTCAGATAGAATGGGATTTGCTGTCTACTTAAAAGGCTCTAAGAAAAATATTTTTGAGTATTGAGTGTGTTAATCTGGGCTAGACCCTTGTTAGGTGAATCTGCTGTACCAGCATTCAAGCTCTTGATATTTCGATTTTATAAGCAAAGAGCAAAAGATGTCAGTGGGTAGATGTCACTAACTTTGTTCTATGTACTCAGATATATATTTTTTAAAAATCTTTTGTATAGGAATTCCATTCAAAATCTTTCCAAGCATGTATGTGCTTGTTTCTTATATAAGATACTTGATAACAAACTGACACAAAGGGTACTGTTTTAATAATCTAAGTAATGTGTGTGACTGGCCATGTTTCTCTCTACTGTGGTCTGGAGACCATACATTAATGCTGTAGATAAAATGAGAGATCATCTTAAAACTGTTCAAGTTACAATATCCTTTTTTTTTTCCCCTTGAACACTAAGAATCCATACCCCCTCCTATGTCTCCCCTTCAGCCACTACATAGTAGGAGATTCCCTACCAATCTGTATCTTTTTGGGTTTAGGTAGTTTTGTCTGCAAGATATTTGAAAGCCGTATGTGTTTGACAAGGTATTTTATTGCCTGTTGGTTTATCACATATACACAGGGTAGTTTGTAATAAGCCAAAATTTATCCCACAGAGATAAATTTGCAGACTGCATAAAGCTTAAGGACAGTCTTACTTGTCTGTCCATCTTGCTCCTGGATAATTCAGAAATACATGGGATGGACTGGATGAAAATTGGCTGAAAAATTTAGTATTATGAAAGTTTAAAGAGTTATATTTCTATTGTTTGTAGATTCTTTTGATTTTGTAAAGAAAGATCCTGAGAAATTTGCTTCTATGAAATAAAAAAGTGAATTCTGTTACTTTAAGATGAGCATAGTTCAGGATGGATTATGGCTAACAAGAAAAGGGGATTGCACTCATGAAACTAAACCTGAAACCCAGTGTTTTATGCAATAGGAAGATCAAAAACTCCAATAAACTTTATAAATTTAAAACAAAAGTGCATGTAAGCTAAATGACTGAAAATAAATTCAATCTTATCCTGGTGTGATTATGAAGAGTTGATGGTTTTAGAATCAGGAAAATTTAGGAAGTATTCAATGATTTATTAACACTCTTTCTACAAATATGTTTTAGCACATTCTTTAAATGTCTTTAAAGAAAGAAGGTGAAAATGGGGCTGCTCTTGTTGATTCCACAAATCTGACCCTGAGCTGAGTCACCTTAAAGCATAAATTGTGTCAGTACTTCTGTTTCGTTAGGGCCACCTAGCAGTTAGGTATCACTTTGGAATGTGATCTGATACAAGTAAACTGCACATTGCAAAGCTAGTTTCTTTTTGCAGATCTGGCTTGCAGTGTAATAATAAATACATCTACAATTAAAGCTGATTTTGAAAAAATAAGAACAGTTTGGGGGAATTGTAATAAACTATGTTAATTGGATAATTATTATAAATCCATGTCACTGGTTATGATGTTAAATTGAAAAATATGAGAAACAAATGTCAAATAGCTTTATCCGATTAAATCTGATTAAATAACAATTTCTTTTGTTAAAAAGGAGTAGAAGTTATATGGTATATGAGTCATTCTGAAGATCTCTGTGTGTAACATGAACCAACAAAAAACACAGATGTATCAGAGGGTGCTGAAATTTCCATTTAAAATAAGCTGTATCTACTCAGTTGGAGATCTTGAATGTCTAAATAAATTAGCAGTCATTACTGAGTCATTACTGCAGATTCATAGCAAAATAGCATAAAGTTACAGAGGTTTTTTGGGAAGTAAAAGATTAGTGATGTTTTATGGCTAGCCTCAAGAGCTCTGCTACTTTGGCAAAGCTGTCACAAGTCTAGTTCATATCTCCCATATACAAGATCCAAATTCTCTTACATGACTACATATAAAATAAAGTTGTCATTCTCACTGGTGATCTAGGAATGAGGGGGTTCTGGCACATTTCTATGTGGTCCCTCTGCAGGTTCTTAGGAAATTGGTAACATTCTGAGGTTTCAAAATAGCAAAACCAGTTATTAATCCACTGACATGGTTTGAAAAGCACAAAGCTGCTGCATGTTTTTGATACAATAATGGATGTTACCATTTATTAGATGTTACTATTTTCTCATGAAGTGAAACTGCAGCCCTTACTCTATCCAAGAGAATAAAGGAAAAATCATGAATGTCTACTTATTCAAGTAGGTACAGTGTTATTCTATTCATTTATAGTTAGAAAAATAATCTTTTTCTCAGATTTGCTAAATACAGGCAAGTCCTGTTCTAGTGGTCAGGGCTCATGCATTACAAATTCTTATAATAGAGGTATAAGGTATTCCTATAATAGAGGTATATAGAGGTAATAGAGGTAATAGTCTCTGCATTGACCATTTGTATGACATGCTTAGGAAGACATGCATGAAGGCTTCCTCAAAATCTGAGATTAATATGTTCTGAATTACTTCACTGGATGATCACATTTTTCCCCATTAGCAGTAGAGTGATGCTAGTGAGGCTACCTTGATGTGCTGAAATATAACTTTGTAAAAATTAGTTTGTTTGGTTTTTTTTTCTTTTTCCATTCTCCCCAGTGTCAAGAAAGAAAGGGTACAATGAAATACTTACAATGTCTAATTGTAGCTAGGAAGTTTGTTTCCATGGTCATCAGAGAGATGTAGATGGTACCTCAAAGCAATGAGCAAAGACACATCCACCAAATTGTCCATGAAAGATTTTTGCTACCTTTAGCTTTCTCAACTGACTGTAAAAGAAGCTAAGGAGGGTTAATTTCTCTTGATGAAAGTTAGCCTGTGTTAATAACCATGAACTGTTGTCTCATGTTTCATTCTTCAGAATAGAGTTTCTTTTATGATCCTGCCACTTTCTACTGTATATACTGTCCTACACTTACTATATTACACTGTGTTCTTTCTTTCCTTAAGCTGTGACTTGATTTACAAATTTCTGTCAGGCTGCTTCATCAACCAGTGAACTTACAGGATTTATGATTTGTTCTTATTGCAGCTGTAAAATATGAGATTGGGAGAACATATGCAAAATTTGTGCTTAGGAAATTTAGGTTTTGTTTTCCCTCTTGAGCTAGAAGGAAAACTAAAAATCTTGGATTTGTGCCAAATGGAATTATTCTCAGATTTCTTTATAGGATTTAATTTCTTCTGACATGCAATAGCAAACTCTAGAGTTGCATTGCTCTGCCAACATGAACAGAGAAACTGACTACTTGGAAAGTAGGAGTTGTAAAATTTACATTAGCATGAAAAGCCTGAGCTGAATTTATCTGGCAAACCAAGCATACATTCATAATTATTTAAAAAAATGTTTCCTGTTAATCCTCAAAAGGTTATCTACTCTCTGTGTCCTTGTAATAAACAAAGTTACAGATATTGAAAAATAAATAAATAAAATATGGACAAAAATGCGACATTAGTATTACTGGTACTTCCATCAGTCAACTGAAATCAAATGCAGGATGTGTGGAGGGAGGTATAGGAAAAGAAGGGGATTGTATATACTGGTTGTGTTTTACAAGCAAACGGTTTTGAAAATATCTGGATAGCTGCAATTATTGATGCAGACCATATGTATTCCATAGCAGACCAATGCAAAATTTTAATTCTTAGGTGAAAATTGTTTTCCTAATCAGTTCAGAGACAGGTGATTTTTTTTTTCCTTTTCCCCTAAGAAAATCAAGATTTGCCTTTAAAAAGGAGAAGGGGAACATCCCCACCCAAATTGTGTTGTCATTATCACTGAGCTAGCAGTTTACATTATTAACTGTCAGTGAAAAATATACCAACCAATATAATTTTCTTCTTTGTTTTAGGTTTGTCAAACACTGCAAATACAAATATATGTTTCATATATAATCAAAAAACTATTAATTAAAAATATTTGGTGCTTGCTAATTCCATTTCTTAAGGACCCAGTAAGATGATTCTTTTCTGAGGGTAACATAATTAAGAATTCACATCTCCAGTTCTCACATCCTCATTCCTGTATTCTTTTCTTATTGTCCTTGGGCTTTTCCTTTTTTCCCTCCTTCCTTCTTCCTCCTTTTCTCTTTTTCCTTTACCTTAAAGTGTGGAGTTCTGGAGTTAAGAGTAATGTTTTGAAGTTCTTCAGAAGCTGAAAATTTTAAGGCCATAAGAAGACTGAATCAATTGTTCTGACCTACGTCAAACAGGTCCCATAAAATCAGCACTGTGAAAGTGCATAAGTGTAAGCTGTGGTGTATAAAAATGGCTTTTTAATATGTACCAATGTTGAGGTTCTGGTGCTTGTTTATAAAGGGGAAATTTCAAAAAAAATTCTTAACCAGTTCATAGATCTCTTAAATATGTTTTTATAAAAAGTTTGGATCTTGGTGTATAATACTGAAGCTGAAATGCTAGGCCTGAAAAATTAAGGAGGGGGGGGGGGGGGGAGTAATTAGAAAACCCCAAACAACAGAAACTAACAAAAAACCCCACATTAAAATCAGAAAGAAAATATTTCTTATTTTTTGAGTTCAAGATGATGAACCCTTTGATTCACTCAGAATGTGTAAGACCCAGGTACCAATCCCTAGTTTGAATCAGGTACATTAATGTTTTAACTATGATTTATGATTTAACCTATATGCTGTTTGAGACTCTAAGCAGTAGATCAAAAAGTTATTTTGTGAGGGAGTTAGGCCTTCTTTTCTAAAACAATCATGTTTTCTGATTTAAAAAAAAATATTAAAAACACCTGTCAGTTTTGCGTATAATGCCTTCAGACCATCTAAATCTAGACTGCATTCCCAATTCAATTTTCTAAAACTTGTTAAATTCTCTGAACTGAATTCTTAGTTATAGGTTGCAAGTGAGATTTGGGTGGGGAACAGTCTGAATGCACAGTGAAAAAGAAAATAAAGACATGATATTTTTCATTTCAGGGAAGATTTTTTTGGGGGAAAAGGTTGTGATCTCTAGATGAGAAAATACTCAAGATTTGAAGTATAGAAAGTTTTTATACAAAACAACAACAAAAAAAGTTATATAAGAGAGCAATATATTGGCAATAAATTTAACTATGGTGTAAAAAAACCATAAATCAAACCAAAAAAATCCTAGTGTCTATGATGATAAACAAATTCAAGCAGTCTGCTTCATTATACATTCTCCTGTGGGGAGGAAGCTGGCAACAGTCTTTCTGGAGCTGTTAATGAAGAAGTGCAGGCAAATGATCATAGACTCTCTCATAGGCAAAGCATTAGCATATGAAAGCAAGTTATAAAACTGAAGGAAATAATTATTGATTTAAAAACAAAAATCACCTTTAGGTTTCTGTTGTAATAACACTAAGACAACTAAGCAAAGATTCACTGTCAAATGAATGTTTTCTTTCCATATTCCTTTACTCATTATTCGTGACACGTATTATGATTCTTAAATGTCAAGTCCTTCAACAGAACAGAGTTACAGTGGAATCATGGTTAAAATAATTGCTCATTTCTATCTTTTTCATGCATGACAAAAATAACTAGTTTCTCAATTTAAGTGTAAAAGTACTATGCCATTTCTATCTGAACAGTAGGCTATTTAACAAAAATTTAGCTTGTAACAATAGTTTTAATGTCATCAAATATTTTTTCAAAAGGTCAAAAAACCCTTTTCTATATGTATTGCTGTTGGTGTTTGAAGGCATATTCAGTGATGCTTGTGTGTGTCTGGATGCAGTTTTTTTCAGTGACATAGCTTGTGAGTTATTCTATAAAATGCTAAATATATGTCAACATTCAGTGTCAAAGAACTCTGTCTGTACTTCACCATCCCTTTCCAAACACTGCTTATAACATTCAGCTCTCTGTGTATTGAGTCATTTGCTTTAATTAACAAAACAAGCATTCGACTCAGAATAGCAGTAAGCTAGGGACATTTGTTTTGTAGTTGTAAAAAACCCAAACCACCAACCACCAGCACAAAAACCACCACCAAAAAAAACCCCCACATAAATAACCCCACCCATAAAACCAAAACTTTGAGTGATAAAATGACAATATCATGCAGGAATCCTATTGAAATAGTGATGTCTCTGAGCATAATAGCCACAAGGATATTTTATCCATGGATTCTATGAAAAAGAAGGGAGAAGGCATAGCACAGGCAGCCATTCACTCAGCTATGGTACCTAAAGACATCATCAGTGAATGATGTGAATCATTCAAAGGCCTGGAACAGGTAAGTGTGCTTCAAAGCAATATCTAATATACTCAGCATAAGGAATGTTAAATTAAACTAGTCTCCAGACTGCACTGTAGCAGTTAAATGTTAATACACTTCATCCTATGTGCTGTTTTGTTCACAAATACCTTTGGCAGATATTAGGCAAAAAATTTTAGACAGCAATAATATTAGCCATTTGCTAGATATGTAAGTGTGGCTCTTTTGAGGAGGAGCCATTCTTCATTCTTCCACTAATAACTTGAAGTGCAACACTTTGAAAACATGCATTTAGCTAGTGAGGGAGGAAAAGTTAATTGAACTTACTACTTTGTACACTTTAGAAAGAGATAAAAATAAAAAATATCCAACTAGGAAGTCTCCTGGAGTTATTCAGGTGGCTTTTTAAGGAAGGAAATCCATTTGTATTGGTTCATATAATCAAAGTTAACAAGTAAGCATTAAATGGAGTTCTTTTTTGGTCTTTGTAGTGATAACATGATCGCACGTTGAAGGCTTGGTAGAACTATTGTCTGTGTTACTGAAGTGCTAATACAGAAAGCTGTAGTTATCTTAATAAAGGCAAGTTATTGACAGTCTTACCAGGTGGATTAATTTTTAAGTGGGTTATTTTCTTCTTTCAGTGAGCAACTAGCAGAATCACAGAGCACAGAGTTGTGCAATGTGAAATTTAGTTGCCCAGACAACTTTGGGGGAAGAAATAGTGATATATGTATATTTTCTGAATAATATTTTGAGTATATTTAAGGAACAAGAACTGAAAAATTAAAGAGTTCATCTAGATTTCAATTTTTACATTTAAATTTTAATCTAGAAGACTGAAGATTGTCAGAGTGAAGGGCAGCTTGAGTGAAATATGAGCATAAAATCACTGAGATTATGTTCTCTAGGAAAGAAGAAGAACTGGAAAGTGGGGACTGAAAAAAATGAATCCCAATAAATTGGGAAAGTGGTAGATCATGGAAGAATGTAATAGTCGTAATGGACCAGAGGTTAATCTAGCCCAGTATTTTGTCATTGATAATGTTCAAAGGTTAGAATGGAAGAATAAGGCAGCATATAGTAATATTTTTTTATCAAAGTTCTTTTCCTGTGCAGTTTACAGATTCCCTAAGTGAGATATTGTAGCTGAGTTTTCTGTTTTTAAAAGCTTTTGATAGACTTTTCTGTGAATTCAAGGAATTTACAGGGAAGGTTACAAAGTTTGTGAAGAAACAAATAAGGAAGAACTGATTGGGCAATTAAAGGTCAGAGACCTTTGGCTGCAGAGACCATGAGATGGTAGAGTTTAGGAACCTAAGAGGAGGCAGCAAGGCAAAAAGCAGGAGCACAACCCTGGACTTCAGGAGAGCAGACTTCAGCCTGTTCAAGGACGTGCTTGAAAGAATCCCATAGGAGACCATGCTGAAAAGAAGAGAGGTCTGAGCGCTGCTTGATTTTCAAGGATCGCCTCCTCTATGCTTAAGAATGGTCCCTCACAAAGAACAGGAAATCAAGGGCAGCCAGACGCCTGTATTGATAAACAAGGAGCTCCTGACAGAACTCAAATAAAAATGAAGAAAGGTAGAAACAAGGACAGGTGACCCAGGAAGAACCTGGAGACTATTTGAATGTGAAGATTAGGAAAGACAAAGCTCCCCCTGGAACTGAATCTGGTAAGGGACATGAAGGGCTTCAGGGCTGTATCAGCAGCAAAAGGAAAACTTAGAAAAATATGCTGCTGAGTGGGGCACGGGATCTGGTGACAAAAGAAGTAGAAGAGGTTGATGTACTGAAAATCTCCTTTGCCACAGTCTTCACCCATAACACTTGCCTTCAGGAATCCCAGATCCCTGAAATCAGTTTACAAAAGCAGTGCTTCTGTAATGAATCACAGAATCTAATGAGACACATAGATTTTGTAGCTTGGTGATTATCCCTATTCTAATGAAACTGACACTTGTTGGATACTTTGGGCTGTAAGTGTGAGTCTGCATGTGTGTGAGTGTATGTGTTGCATATAATTATAATGTGTATATGTATATATTTTATAGTACTGTTTCCTGTGGTTAATCACAAGGAGGGGATATTTTAAGTTATTTAAGGATTTTAAAGGGTATTTTAGAGTCTGTTTAAGTTAAGGAGTATAAAATGGCTATAAGTTGACCAAGGATAAATTAAGGATAAAAATAAAAAGAGAACTGTGTTGTTTACATAAGAGTACTGAGAAGCTTTGAAACAGCTTTCTAATACACAAGAAAGGTAGTTGAGTTTATGATAGACTACATTAACATTAGGCATATGATTATTGGTTCCCTTCAGGAACAAGGGCTGACCTACATACTGTAGAAGATCTGGCATACTTTTTCCTAGTGTGAAACTGGCTGTGTTTTGCATGTTTTTCATTGAAGTTTACATACTTTCATTTCAGAATTAAATATTTTACAGAAGAAACTATCTACTAGGCTGAAATAATTTTTTCATAGTTTTACATTTCTATTTTGTATACTTTGCTCAAATAATTTAATTGCTGCTTTATGTAAATACACTGCATATATAACAATAAAAAGATTGCTAGGTGAGACTGAAAAGAAACTGTCAATAATTGTCCTTGAAAAAGTAAATCGTGGAATATAATGTAGAAAAAATAACTCAGCAGGATTTGTACAAACACTTTAAAAGCTATGAGACGTAGGCTGGAAGAAGCTAGATTAGACTAGGACTGTTGTTTTAGGGTGGTCCTTGTGGACATGAAGAACATAAAACACTGACTATGAACTGTTCCATACACCTTTACAGTAATTGGCATAGTTGACAACTGGTTGTAAATTTTAAATTATATTATATTAATTAAAATTGAACTGAGAATTGAACTGGGAATCAAAACGATATTTTTTTTCTGTGTATCTGCTCATTTCAAAGGAGACCACGCTTCCACAGGATGTGATTTACCTTGTTAAATTGTGCAGAGATTTAGTTTTTCTATCTGATCAGATCCAACCCTAAATAGCTTTTCTTCTGCAAATAACTATCATAGCTGAATAAACAAACATATTACTTCTGCAGAGTTTAACTAGTTGTTAAAATAAAAGTTGTATTTTCTTTTCCAGACACAATATGTGGCAAGATCAAACAACTCCACCATTCACAAATATAATATTTGTTTTTCAGATTATTGTCAGTTATTCTGGTTTAATATTTGTGATGTTTGATATTTGCACCACAGCTTTGTTGCCAAGATGATGAGCATAATTACTGTAGAGATGCAGGCATAATTATGATAACGTTGGTTTTAATCTTTCCCGGTAGGATTTTGGAGATGATGGGTCCTTGTACATTACTAAGGTTACCACAACTCATATGGGAAATTACACCTGCTATGCTGATGGTTATGATAAACTCTATCAAACTCATATTCTCCAAGTGAACGGTAAGGAAAAATGTTCTAATTACCAAGTCATTAGAGACTTAGATTTGGATTTTGTTAAGCAGATGTGTTGATGCTGTTTTTTTTTTTTTATATTGTGTTACCACATAACAGAAAAAGAGGTACAATTATTTCTCCTTATTGGTTTCCTGTAAATAACCTTGCAAAACAATAAAATATAATCATTTTCATTTATTACTTCCATATGAATACTAGTTATTAAAAGAAGTAAAGATAGTCCAGAGGACTTGCTCTGTACTGTGAACTGTTCACCTGTGAGGATTTTTAGTATGTTATCTTTTTCTCTATACATATAGCTATATACAGATAAAGTAGTTTTTAGTATTAATTTAATAATAAGTAAAATAAGTGCATAGGCTTCTAAATTCACATTTATTATTATTTATTTTGAACATTTATTATTATTTTGAAATCTAACCATGATTTTAGTAGATTAACTTGGGGCAGCTGGATTTGAAATATTGATCTTTACATTTTCCTACATCTGTTCAAGTTTTAAGGACCACTTCCCTGAACTCTCTCTGGGCAAAACTTAAATGCAATTGTTACTGGTGCCCTGAATACAGCCTTTTCCCTTCTCTTGAACAGTAGTACCCTCTCCTAGTTCTTTTTCCTATATGTAATTTTTTTTTTCCAAATTATTTTAAGCAGTCATTCTTCTCCACTGATGAATGGTCCAAGGGTCCTGCTGTGCTTTATCCCCAGTGAGCTTTAATGTCTCTTTTTTTCTTTTGAGTGACCTTGTGCTTTCCTGTGATTTCAATTTGCATATTTATCTTTGACTCTTAAGTCTACCCTTCTTAAGTCTACCTTTCTGCAGTGAACTACCAGTATTTGTCATTCCCTGTTGATACTTAATCCTATCCAGAATCATATTTGAACTCAATTTTCTCCTGCATATTTGCTTTGCATTAACACGCTCCAACTTTCTCCTGAAGCGTACTCTAGACCTAGTTTCTTAGCCACTGCTGTTGCCATCATTCGTTTTGTTAATTGTTAGTTGCAGAAACCCTTATTATAATTGACTTTTCTTGATATTTCTTACCCAAAAATGCTGAAATATTTGCTGGTGTTCATATCTTTCATTGATACTCCCACCAAGTGCAGATTCCAAGATTACTTTGTCTTTTAATATGATTAATTCCTCTTTTAATAGCCTTTTTTATTTTAACTTTCTGTTGTTAATATCCTTCACACTTTAAATGACTTTGACCTTTAGTGCTTGTTTGCAGCTTTCTTAACATTTTGTATCTGCCATTGTGTTTCTTCAGGAAACTGTCTTAGAATACATATCTATCCATCTCTTTTAATTATTTTTTTTTTTCAATTTCTTCCCCTCCTGACCCCCAAAACTTTGTAAATGGAGTGTCGTCCCTGAGCTAATCCATGGCATCGGCATCTTTTCCTCATTCAAATTTTTCTTCAGAGATTATTTTTTGTCATTTAAAAATTCAAGTAGCGTATACTGGCTGAACCAGTCAGAAGACCAAAGTACAGTTTACTCATATTTTAATTCCTGCAGACATAGCAGAACTTTTGGTGAGTTGAGCACATTGGAAAGTCCTTGACCAACTTTCTCCTCCTCTGTTTTATGTGTTCTGGTTTACCCTAACCTATCCCAATGTGTTAATAATCCTGAAAAGGTGCATTGCAACAGTTAAAATACTAGGATTCTTTGTGTTTGGCTCAGTTCAGCATACAATGAGGCAAAACACTTAAGTTGAAGAGGGCTTTCTGAAAGACTAGAAAACCAAGAAACAATTTGGGAGAGGTGAAGGAGGACAACTGTAGATTTTTCTGGTGACAAAATATCTGTCAGGAAATTGTATTTTTCCTCTGGAAACCACTGTAAACCTTTATGGTGCTAATCACTACTGTTGCTCCTCTGGATCATTTGTATAAATTTAAAGTTGTCCAAACAAATTCACTAGTCAATGTTTGCTCTGCTCAGATAGCTGCTGTTCCACAGGTCATCACTGGAGTGGTACCTTCCAACACTATTTTGATTTTTTGGCAAGCAAGGAAAAAGAGAAAGGAGTTCCTTTGAGCAGTAGGACCATTTACCAGGCATATTGTGGGTAAATGGACTTAAAATCATTGAGATTAATGGTCAAATGAACAGCTCGTCCACAATTTGGATCTGTACTTCTAAGCAGCAATCTTTCTAAACACAGGCATGATGGTCAGTACTTGTAGCTGTGATAATGACTAACTCATATAATTATATTTGTATTAACAGGAGAGTCAGACAAAAGGTTGATGAGATAATGAGGGTTTGTTGATCACAAAGATCTAATGTGAAGGTTCAACGGAAACAATGTAATTAGATTTTAAGTTCTTTATTTCAATTTGTGTAAATCTAGATATTCTTAGAAAAAATATTTATATATTTTACATCAAGTAGTTTGCAAATGCTATATATATAATTTTGATTTCTTTTTCTTTTAAGATTAAATTCTTTAGGAATTTTTTCTCAAGTTTTGATTTGACTGGTACAGTAGTAAAGAACAATGAGCTTCTTTTAGAGTCGCAACAATACAGGTAGTGAGCACTGTAAAAGACATGCTTTATGTTGTTTCAGTCTAATCTTATACAAATAATACAGTAAATATTTTAAGCAATGTTATAATAGGTTGATATTTAACCCTTTTTCAGATAAACTATGAGAAAAAAACCAAAATGCAAAGTTGTAATGGGGCAGGAGTAAATGTTTCATTATTAGCAGTTACATTATACTTAAAACTTTCAGTGTCTAATTTTGTGATGTTATGAATCTGAGGCTGTATGAATCTAAGCCTGTCAGTTTGATATATATTTTTTTTTTTCTTCATATATCTGTGATGTTGAGATTCATTCCATCAGGTATTTTTTCTTTATAATTGACATCAAGTGTCATAAACCCTTTGAATTAGAAAGTCTGTTCTCAGACAATGATAGGTGTATACAGTGGTCTTAGTATCACTGAAGACAAAGAGATGTAATTCAGTCTCCCATAAAATATTTATATCAACTCCATAATTTCTTTGTTAAAACCTATCTTTAGTTAATTTGTATTTCAGAAGGATTTGTATAATTTCCCTTATGCTTGTTTATTAGCCATTATTGAATGGCTGCTGTTTTTTCCACAGCAGCCATTCAAAAGTTTATAGGGGAATGCTGGTAGAGTTCTTCTAAACAAACTAGTAAATGGTGGTCAGAGCAAAAAATCTGTAACAAACTCAGATATTCTTTTAATATGGGTTGTTGTATTTGATAGGAGGTCACCTGTCTCTAAAATGCCCTTTGACGGTATTAATATATTCACTTAACCACAAATTGTATACATCGGTAAAGGGAAAAAACAGAATTTGAATAATAAACCAGGATTTTTTTCTTTGTTTGTGTTATTGCTTATGTTAATTGAAGTGTTAAAGGAGCATTATTAAAAATAACTCTTTCTTATTACTGTTCTTAGGATTTCATGAATGTGATATCTACACCTGACACAAAAAAAACCCATGAAAATTGCTATTGAAAAAGCTGAAATACCTAGAAAATTAGCCTTTTCGCATTAACTCAGTGATTATCAAGTTACAGATCTATGCTGTCCATAACCAGAGATGTTAATATTATTGATCGCATTGGCAGTTATAGACATGATACCTCAATGAGTTTAAATATATTTTTTTTTTTTGTAACTCAGTTTTTATATTTTACAAGCATATACAGATCACAGCCTAGATTTTCAAAGTGTAAATTTGAGGAATTTCATTTCTGGAAAGCTGCTTGTAGACAAACACACAAGGCCATTAGCCATCTTATAAACAAAAAGGAAGACTGCCTTCAAATTCAAACCTGCTCTAAAAATGGTGTGAGTTCAGGGAGTGTTACAAATCAACTAAATATATATGTAGCACCAATGTGACATTTTTCTTTCTGTATTAACAATGGTATCCTACTCCCTGAGCTTTCACATTGATTTACAAGGCAAGTTCTTTGCAGAGAGGTGATAAGAATTTTTCCCACCTTAGTTCCAAGACAAAAGGCCTATTAAAAAACCCCAAAATTTTTGTACTTTAAGGTAAAGAGAGTCCAGACCCTCAGCCAGATATAAATTGATGCTTCATAGTGTCTGAAAATATTTTACCACCTTTGTTCTTCCAAACAAAATATCTCAGTTTAATCAAAAAGAGTTATCATATACAGCAATAGAAGAACCTAGTTCACTATATATATTACATGTTTCTTTCTTAAACACATACATTCTCCCGGGATTCCAGACAGCTTGAACGGACTATTTTTCTTTCTTCCTCCCCACTCCATTAGACCTGACTACAATAATCTTCAGGGGTTTTTACAGTAATTATAAGATGTCTTGAATAGTTTCATATTCACCATATTGGGAACCAACACTCTCACATGGCTTTTTGAACTGAATGGTAAGGGATGTAGGATTCATTTAATTACAAATGATTCTGCTAAATACAACCATGCAATGTCTTTTCTCCCTTCCCTTTTAACTTATGTAATGACCTCTCCCGTATAAAGTAGGCTTGTTTAGGTTAAAGCATTAGAACATACCTCTTTGAAAGTCAACGTGAACAATCACATATTTGTATACTTAAAATTTGCTTTCTGGTAATATTTATGCTCAGTTCCATTGAAATGACCCCAAAGACTTTACATCAAACTTGTCATATCAGACTGACTTTTTAGACTGAGCCCACACTGCACTAATATTTTAATTGCCTGCATGCCTCAGTTGCACAGTTCTTGGCGACATATTACAGGTAGGCTCCAAGGTACTATGAAATAAAAAATGATAATGCAAAACAAGGATTTAAAAACTTTTCTAGTTGTATAGATAGCCAATCAGACACAGATTTGCTGAGGAAAGTGGGAAATGGCAGCAATTGGAGGAAAGATAGGGCAAGAAATAAACTCTAGTGTCGTGCAAGTACCTTTGTGTCTGGGAAAATACAGCTAAAAGGAACAGGATCTCTTCAGAAATACGGGATAGTAGAAGAAAACTCAGACCTGCTTTCACTTGAGCAGGCCCTCACCTTCACACCTAACCCTTGAGCAGTTAATTTAGCAACAATTGCATCTCGTGATGCAGGGGTTGATTTTGTTTGTTTGTTTCAGAAGTATTTGATTTTGGTTATAATGTTTTCTAAAACACTGCTAAGAATAAAGTTGCCCCCAAAATATCATCTGTCTTTTGCCCAAGCAAAACTAATACATGCCTTTTCCTATTCAGTGAAAATTCTCCAAATTTGGACTGTTAAAAAAATTCTCTTCACACGCACTCGGTAGAAGTCTGCCAAGTTTTTATATGCAATGAGAATATTTCACTAGCACAAAAAAGACAGGAAATATCCTGTCATAGGCAGTCAGAATGCAATGAGTTGCAATGCCTTGCTATTGGTCCTAAAAGTCGTTTGTGTTTTTGAGATGCTTGAGAACATTAAATGATGGCAATCCTGTCTCTAAGGAGATGGAGCTCCTTACTAGTCTTGAGGCAAGGTGGAGAAATAAACTATTTGACTTTTGTGCAGTGGGAAAATCTACAACATGGAGTAGGCTGCCTAAAGGACCTACTGTAAAGAAATGCTGAACAGGGCAGACAGGAAGATTGGACCCTAGGAACAGAGGCAGAGTAGGACTGAGAGTGGAGGTGCCAAAAGAGGCTCAGGCCATGCGAGAGTGCAGTTGAGTGGGGAAGGCAAGGTCTCAGTGTGGAACACACAGATTCTAGGGGAGAGGAGACAGAACAGGGAAGAAGTGGAGGGGGAACAGGAATGGGAGTATCAGTCTTGAGAGGAAAAGTAAAGTCCCTTCCAGAAAATCAACAAAAAACTTAAATCCCTGATTTTTTTTATACACTCTTTCTCTCAGCTGGTAGTCTAGCAGCTAAGCAACTAGCAGCCCTAATTTTCACATTTTTAATTTTCTTCCATGTTTTTCTTACATTTTTGCTGTTTGCATATTGGGGTTATGTGTAATTTTCCATGTATATTATTTGAAAAGACACCCATTTCTAGCTGGGTTTAAAATATCCCTGAAACATACTGATTTTTGCATCCTATCTGAGATACAGTACCTTTGTGTATTTCTTGCAGTGTAGAAATCTGAGGCATTTCTATACTCTAATAGGACAGCATGCTGGGACATTTCTTGTAAACAGTTGGATAGCATTTGAAAATATTTAATCTCGTGCCAAAATAGACACAGCTAATTTTTGATCTTGTTATCGTCTTTCATTATCAACTGATACTTCATCCTCTACCCAGCTGTGTTTTCTGACATCAGATAAGTATTCCACATTTTTAAAACTGCATTGAACAAAACTTTAGAGAATAGGAAATATGCCTCTTTAACCTTCATTATGGTTAATTTTTTTTTATTGTTAGAAACAGCCTCAAGCAAGTTCTCTCTGTACATGATTAAAGAGAAGATCAATAATTATTAATCTAAAAAATCTACACAGTAAGATTTTTAAATCTTGCTTAATCATTGATTACCAATAGGAATATGTCCGCTGTGATGTCATATGCCCTCTCTCTGCCAATACTGATACGTGGTATGTAGCAGTTTTTCAGTTGGCAAACACATACTGCAGCAATTTTCCAAAGCTTGGAAAAGTCAACAATTCTCATATTTTGCTAATAATAAAACTCAGAAGACTAGTCTTATAGATGTCCTGTTTAACATCATCATTAATGATCTGGATGATGGGACAGAGTTCAGTAGGTTTGCAAATGACAACAAACTGGGAGGAGTGGCTGATACACCAGAGTCGTGCTGCCATTCAGACGGAACTTGACAGGCTGGAGAAATGGAGCAGCAGAAGCCTCGTGATGTTTAGCAAGAAGTGCAAAGTCCTGCACTTGGGCAAGAACAACCCCATAGACCAATATATGCTTGGGGCTACCCAGGTGGAAAGCAGCTTGGCAGAAAAGGACGTAGGGGTCCTCATGGAACATGAGCCAGCAATGTGCCCATGTATTAAAAAAGGCAATTGGTATCCTGGAGGAGGAGGTCCTGTCTGAACATCAGGAAACACTCTTTTTTTTACTGTGAGGGTGACCAAGGACTGGCGGAGGTTGCCTAGAGAAGTGGTAGAATCTCACTCCTTTCAGATATTCTAAAACCTAAATATGGCCCTGGGCAACTTGCTCGAGGTGGCCCTGCTTGAGCAGGGGGACTGGACAAGATGACCTCTGGAGGTCCCTTTCAGCTTCAACCATTATGTGATTCTGTGATTATATGTTTTATACAGGTAAAATGGATTGCTGATTGGTGTTTTGGAGAGAGGGGAAAGGTGGAGATCAAGTGTTAAAGCAATGGTTTGTGAAACATGACAATTATAATCTCTGTACATCACATCATAACTTATTGGTTGTACTTTATTCATATTTTATAGAGAAATTTAAGGAAAAATAAAAGTCTTATTACTCAACTATAATGCAATTGAATTAGAATTCAGGCTGTTTTCATTGATACCACAATGAAAAGAAGTTTTTTGCCAAAGAACATTATTTCTGCTTCATAAATTTACTGTGACAGAGTTCAGCATTAAATGTCACTGAATATATGACTAATACCACATCTGTGTGTTGTTACATGTAGCTGCACGAATCTTTAGAAGTGCTTATAATTATTTTCCTTAAAATTAAGATAATACTCTTCTCCACTAAATTATAATTGTTTCCCGCCTTCAGTTCCACCAGTCATCCGAGTCTATCCAGAGAGCCAGGCGAGGGAGCCAGGTGTGACAGCTAGCCTTCGGTGCCATGCTGAGGGTATTCCCAACCCACAACTTGGTTGGCTGAAGAATGGAATTGATATCACTCCAAAGTTATCCAAACAGCTAACACTTCAAGGTAAAGGGGCACGTTTATTGTTTTCTGCAGCATGTGAGTGCTTTATCAGCTCATCCTTTCCGTTCTACCTGTCCTTCTTACGTAGTTTTTATCACAGGTTGAAGTTCAAGCTAAAACATTTCAGAAGATGTGTTCCAGTTGCCCCCCAAGACATATATCTTCTCTGCTTTCTCTTTGTTAGAATAATGCTTGTACTTACTGTCAGAATTACCAGTAAATTCCAATATGCTCTTCTCGGTTAAAAATTGTGCAGTTTCTGACTAGAGCAAGCAGCCCCAGTCCCAACACAATATTAGAATCAGTCACTACAATTATATTAATACCATTCAGTGGGTATTCAACACTAATATTTAAATTGGGAAGGAGTGCTTTTGTCTGTAAAGATTTATTCTAATGCACTGATATTAATCTAGTTATTTTTCATGAGTTCAGATTTAAATTTAGATCAGAACATGAGCCAAACTTCTTTACTGCAGCCTAGTCGAAAACAGAAGTTTTTTGATTGATCAGAACCTCAGTGAGACTTGGGGACTGGATGGTGGAAAGGACAGGAGGACCTGAAATGGACGTGCTGTTTCCTGAGGGGTCTCAGCAGATGTCCAGGGAAGTGCAAAGACACTGCATTAAAATAATAAAAAAACAAACAAAAAAAAAAAACAACTAAAGGGAAGTCTTACTTTTAATCAACAATAAAGGCCAGTCTGTGAATCTTCAGTCTTCTGAATCATCAGGACTCAGCCAATTCTGTGAACCTGCCCAGCACAAAACCTTCTAGCTTCTTGTAGTCCTTCTGGTGATTTTTGATGAGCCATAGGAAAAAAAATCTTGTGCTGCCAGTGTTCCATTCAAAACCTTCTCTCATTCATCTGCAAAACCAGGATGTGCATTAGGGTAGGACAGCAGTCAGGCTGCAGTGTAAGAAACAGTGGGCCAGACGGTGAATGCTCCTCTGAAGAGAGTCTTGCCTTCCTAACAGGTGGCATAGTCCTCTGTTCTTTCCTGGTCCCTTCTCCTGGAGGTATGTGAACAATTGCTATGCAGAAACACTTTTCCACTATCAGTAGAAAGTGATAGACTCCTCTTCCATAGCAGCATTATGTTAAGTTCTCCCATAGGGAGAGGGAATTCTCTTCTGGGAATTTGAGTGGAATTTTTTTACTTACTTCTCTATATCATATATTTATGATAAATAAATAAAAATGGTTCTTCCCTAAGGTAAATACATTTAATTCTATTTTCTTGGATATATTTATTTGCAATAAAATTTTGAAAATCTCATTGCATTTTTTCTGAGTTTTTCCCAGGTTAAACTATCTATGCATTAGCTTCAAGCAAAACCCATAACCAAGTGACCCTTCTAGTCCGTATTTTAGAATAACTACAAAGCTGTTTTTGTAAAATAGATCCTACAGTTGAACAAGTGTACTATACTGAAAATGCAATGAATCAGTTGTCACATCATATTCACATCACATTATTTAAAGGACCTTTGCCTGTGAAACCTGGACTGTTAGTTGACATTTGTACTTAAGATGACGTACAACTCCTGAAGTGGTTTCCATAGCCTCCTCCACTGATGAAGGTGTAAAATTCCAATGTGCCAGTTTTTAATGTTACACTGCATTCACATTAAAAAAAAAACCCATGTGCTTGTGATTACTAGAAACAAATAACTTTATTAAAATTGTTGTTTATGTTGAAATTTTAGACCATTATGTTCCATGGAAACCGGGATTATTTTGTGTAAAGCCAGTGGTAGCATCAAGTGACCAAATGCAACATAATAAAAACATAATATTTACCTGATTTTAAAGACAACCATAGTTGTTTAAACATACATAAAACCTCAGACTGATATTTGGCTCTGAAGTGCAAAATCAGCTGAGGTATTCCAGATATCTGTGAGATGAATAATAGTGCATGTAATTCACTAGCCAGTTGAATACCTTTGGATTAGTTTGGCATGCCTCCAAGTTATGAACTCAGGAATGAAAATGGTTTAATTAGTATAAGCAGAGAAAGCCTTCTGAATGTATAATCTGAAAGCACTGTAGCATATCTGCATGTTGAATTTTCCTTTCCTTTCAGCAAATGGTAGTGAGGTTCACATTAGCAACGTGCGCTATGAAGATACAGGAGCATATACTTGTATTGCAAGGAATGAAGCTGGCGTGGATGAAGACATTTCTTCTCTTTTTGTAGAAGATTCTGCGCGAAAGACCCGTAAGTATTGAGAAGTGTGAAAATACATGTAGTCCTCACGTAAACATTAAATCAGTATTAAAAACCGTGACACATCAAGTAAATTAAAATGAGTATGTGTAAAAAAAATGATAAAAAAAATAAAGTTTAAATACTGATATCCAAGAGTCACTGAAGGCATGACTTAGTCATCTGAAGTTTATTTAGAAGTAAAATGAAATCTCTGATTCATTCCGTGAATTGATGTATTTTTCACATTGCTGTTAAAATTTGAATAGTTTCTTCATGAGAGATTTGTTGCATATGAAGTGATTATAAAGATAAAAAGGAACTGGATGCCTAAATAAGGCAAAGCAGTAGTCCTGGTGTGGTTTCTGGGTGTTGACGGGGGTGTGGGAGAAAACCTTTTCCAGTCTTTCTTCCTGTAGTTTTTTGAGATATACCAAGAGTCAAACTTGGCACCCATGACATGAGTGTCATCACAGGACTTATCTCACCTGCAGGGCCAGATCAGTTCCAGCCTGCCCATGCTGTCTGGTGCCTGGGTAACTGGGGCTCTCTAGAAATGCAGAGCAACAATTACAACATTCACTTGCAAAGTTGGGAATTTGATATGCCAAAGAAATCTCTACCACTACCAAAAAATAGTTTTCTTTATCCACTGCCGAATGGTAGAGGGGCTTATAAACCCTCTTTGCCTATTCTTAGTCTGCCTTGATTCTTCTTTGCCCTGCCTTTTCTTTCTTCTGCTCGGAAAAATCCATTCTTGAGTTTACACTTCACCCATTTGTTTCACCATTTTTCAGCATTTGTATCTAGTAAAATGATTATTATGTCACTAGTGAGCCTGCCTTAAGTTAAGGCATTCCTATTTATCTTGAAGCTTATTCAGCAGTGCCAAGTACTCGACAGAAGATACTAGAGGCAGAATTAGTAGCACTGCAAGTCTGCCTGACACTTCCTGTTGCAAGACACTGAGTTCAGTTACATGTAGGTTTATTAAGCTTTAAACATTTCAGAGGAAATCTTCCATGCAGGAAAATTTTATAGTCCAAATGTTAATATCTTTACTTAGCTGCTTTCAGTAAGACTAATTATAACTGTCATTTCAAAAGTCTTAACATGTTTGTTTTTGTCATGAAAATGACTGCTCAGACATTTCTGAGAAGGCAGCTGAGGATAAATAAATTGTTTGATCATGCTGAATTTCTAGTAATCTGGTGATAGCTCGGTCACCTTCATTTGCCTTTTGCAGTCTGTGAAAAATGTTGTGAATGTTGCCTAATTACAAAACCTTGACAAACTAGAATTTGTTCATGCTTGGTTAAGACTTGTTTGGCCTTAACAACAAAATATTTATATCCAACTGTCCAGTTTCCAAGTCTTGTAGTTACCTAATTGTTGTACCCTCTAAAGACCTGATCTGCAGTGATTATGCAGGAATGGCCACACCTGTGCAAAATACTCTTTTCAGAAACTGTAATTTGACGCAATATTTTTAGATTAGCTAACTTTACAGGATTTGTAAAATCACATGCTATGCAAGAAACACTGCTTGCAACAAAGGCTTTAAAATCTACTAGCAGCAAGTTGTTATGATGACCATTGGTGTCATGAAAGATGTAAATGAAGGAAGACAGAAAATAAACCAAATTAGTTCTAAGACAATTCATCCAAAAGACGCAGTCTCCTTCCTTCCTATAAAAATTATTTACTTTGTGAGTTCTGTGTTGTATGTTGAAGGGAGGCAGTTTACTATTGTGTTCCTTGTTGTCTGAACATGGTTTCCTTAAAATCAGTGGATGTGTAAATACGCATATAGTCTATAGGTGCATAATTATATCATTCAAATATAGATGCCACAGATATTTACATGAGATACTTACTGTGGTACTCTGATTTACTTACTTTGGCTCAGAAACCCATTTCTGTAAGAAGACTAAGGTACATACTAATAAAAAAAAGCAGTTACTATCAATATCATTATCAAACTACATGAACGAACTGCCTTCACAGGTACGAATTTTGATAGATGCAATTTAAAAAAATGCTTCTGTTTAAAAAAAAAGTCACTTTACAGGAAGGAGTTGCTAGCATTAGGAAACTGAAAGAGTAAAAGGACTTTATTATTAACTCCTCTCTGCTTATTTTTATATTTTTCCCCAAACACTGTTTCATGCAGCAAATTAGGTATTATAAGGCAAGAAAATGACAAAGGTAAAACCACTTGGATAGGATTGTGGGCTTTTGTCCCCCCTACACACATTTTAACACAGTGCTACTACTACTTTAAAGCGTGCTGACTAGATCACAAGTTACATTCTAAAGATAGTTTCTGATGATGTAAATGTGATTTCATGTGATCTGATATAAACTATACATATCATAGATGACAGTTTTATAAACACTTTTGCTTTTATCCTTCTTTAAGAGAATAAAGCAGATGTGTTTACTTTTTTAATCCTTTTTTTTTTATTTTTCTTCTTCTTCTTTCCCCTTACTGGAATATTCCCTTCTGGAAATTTCAGGATATTACTTTGAACAAAAGTAGAACAGATTCTCATTAGCTTATCAGTTAATCTCAGCTTGTCTACATTTTAAATGTCACATAAGGTAAAAATCATAGTAATGTAAAAGCACTTCAGAACGTTGAGTTGATTGGCTATTGAGAGGATAGTGAGAACTTTTACAGTGGAGCTCTAAAATATAAAATACAATTGCACTGCATTAAGCATGACGGTAATTTTATAAGCCACATAATGAATACAGAACATGGTCCCATTTTTACCAATGTATGTATTTTATTTCCTAGAAAGTTTAATAGTCAAAGAAAATGTTCACTTTTGTACTTATCTGACCCATTGTTTATGTGCGTATGAAAGCGTTTCGTTTTTAATACTACTTTGCATAATAAGATAAATTTTTGTAGTTATCTGTGGAATCTGAATTTCAACATATCTCAAATTTGTTATGTGGAAGACTCGATGCAGTGCTTTGAGAAAAATTTAATATATGTAGCAGAAAGGGTATGGCTAGCTCATTCCTTTGGGAATAAGTAATGAAAACAGCTCCTAAGAGAAAATCCTATATTTTCTGGCACCTCTGCCTAAATTAAAACCAGTACCATTATGGATAAATAGATTGTTAAATGATAAGCAAAACTTTCCTTCATTTGTGTGCCTAAAAATATTGTCAGATTGCTAGGTTTTCAAAATTCACAGCATGGGTTACAGAGGCATCTAATACATGTGTCTGTTTTATAAACAGAGAAGAAATAGAGCGAATGGCAAACCTATACTGAAGTGTGGGAAGTGTGATGCTAGTAGCAAAAATAAAAATATATAATGTGGAGTATGACTTAGGGGTGCCAGAACATTGTTAATTTTAAAATTTCCAGTTTCAGAAATTTGAATTTCAGTTCCCAAGAAAAGTCAATGTACTTTAATGATAATGGTTCATCATCAAGATGGTAATTTGGGATGGAATGGAAAATAATATAAAAGTGCTTTGTCACCCAGATCCATTCAGTAGATGCCAGTACTGAACACTGAACCCTTGTTCTGTCACAGATAAGTAAAACTTTTAATAATGGATGACAGTTGCAAGAATAGTTCAACCTCTTCTTAAAATATCAGCCTTTTTTCAATGTGCACTAAAAATAAAATTTCTGAAAATATGCTTTCATTTTGGCACTGCCTCAGGTGAGAGGAATTAAATTATTTTCTTTAAAATACATTAACTTCAGCATTGTTTTTTACCAGTTAACTCATTCTGTAGCTGAAATTTGATATATTTAACATGTGTCCAAACATATGCACACTTTTTGCTAGATTTGTGAAGTTGTAATGGAAATTTTTAGTTTGTATTACCTATATAAACATGCTATAAGTACTGGTGATAAATGTCTGATGCTGTCTATTATCATAGATTCATAGATTCATAGATTGGTCCAGGCCGGAAGGGACCTCCAAAGGTCGTCTAGTCCGACCTCCCCGCAGTCAGCAGGGACACCCCCAACTAGACCAGGTTGCCCAGGGCCTCGACGAGCTTCACCTTGAATATCTCAAGGGAAGGGGCCTCAACCACCTCCCTGGGCAACCTGTTCCAGTGTTCCACCACCCTCATGGTAAAGAATTTTTTCCTAATATCCAATCTAAATCTCCCCTTCTCCAACTTAAAACCATTGCCTCTCGTCCTGTCACTGCAAGCCTTTGTAAACAGACCCTCCCCAGCCTTCCTGCAGGCCCCCCTCAGGTACTGGAAGGCCGCTATGAGGTCTCCCCGGAGCCTCCTTTTCTCCAAGCTAAACAACCCCAGCTCCCTCAGTCTGCCCTCATAGGAGAGGTGCTCCAGCCCCCTGATCATTTTGGTGGCCCTCCTCTGGACCCGCTCCATCAGGTCCATGTCCTTTCTATATTGAGGGCTCCAGACCTGCACACAGTACTCCAGGTGAGGTCTCACCAGAGCAGAGCAAAGTGGCAGAATCACCTCTCTGGATCTGCTGGCAACACTTCTTTTGATGCAGCCCAGGATGCGATTGGCCTTCTGGGCTGCGAGAGCACATTGCCTGCTCATGTCCAGCTTCTCGTCCATCAGCACCCCCAAGTCCCTTTCCTCAGGGCTGCTTTCTAATACCTCATCCCCCAGTCTGTATTTATACTGAGGATTGTTTCTTCCCAGGTGCAGAATCCTGCACTTGCTTTTGTTGAACCTCATGAGGTTCATCTGGGCCCACCTCTCCAGCTTGTCCAGGTCCCTCTGGATGACATCCCATCCCTCTGGTGTATCAACAACACCACACAGCTTGGTGTCATCTGCAAACTTGCTGATGGTGCTCTCAATCCCTCTGTCTATGTCTTTGATAAAAATGTTAAACAGTAATGGTCCCAGGACGGACCCTTGAGGGACACCACTTGTCACTGCTCTCCATCTGGACTTAAAGCCATTGAGTACCACCCTCTGGGTGCGACCATTCAGCCAATTCCTTATCCACCGAACCGTCCACCCATCAAATCCGTATCCCCCCAATTTGGCAAGCAGGATGTTGTGAGGAACTGTGTCAAAGGCCTTACAGAAGTCCAGATAGATTACATCCATAGGTCGCCCCTTGTCTACTGACCTAGTCACTTCATCATAGAAGGCCACTAGGTTAGTCAGGCAGGACTTGCCCCTAGTAAAGCCATGTTGGCTGTCCTGAATCATCCCCCTGTCCTCCATGTGCCCAAGCATGGCATCCAGAAGGATCTGCTCCATGATCTTCCCAGGCACAGAGGTGAGGCTGACAGGTCGGTAGTTCCCAGGGTCCTCCTTTCTTCCCTTTTTAAAACTGGGTGTGATGTTTCCTTTCTTCCAGTCTGCAGGGACTTCACCTGACTGCCATGACTTTTCGAATATCATGGAAAGTGGTTTTGCAACTTCATCAGCCAGTTCCTTCAGGACTCTGGGATGGATTTCATCAGGTCCCATGGACTTGTATATCTTTAGATTCCTTAGGTGATCACGTACCATGCCTTCAGTTATAGTGGGATCAGATCCTGTTTAATTCTTCTGATGTCTACTATTTAGATTAAAGCATTGTGTTATTGCTGTGTCAAAAACCAGGGGTTTTGTTGCTTTTAGTTTTTAATGTTTGTGCTGATAAACTATGGCCAGTCCTGAAACAGTCATTAGGAAGAAAACATGATTTTACTCATGTTACAAATGCTGTAGTCATTTGGCTGACAGCATTTTACATCACAATCTGGGACTTGATATTGGTGGTTCATGCAGTGAGATTATCACTAGAACATACTACAACAAAATTTCTCCGGTGTTTGACACAGTAAAAATCTCCAGGCAATCAGTGATATATGCAGTGGGTGGACACTTCTTGGGAGTTTGGTTGAGTTCTGAAGATGCCATTTGCACTCAGTAGACCCAGGCTTTAGGACTACTAGAACAGAGTAGATTCTCAATGTAACTACTTTTTCTTTGCTTCATGGGGAAAAAAAGGTTTCCAGCTAGAAACAGTCCATACTTCGAGATAATTTTGATAATATTCATTTATCTAGTTGTTCATGTATCATTTTGACCATGTCTGACAAAGTAGTTGGTTTTCCTGATCTAAGTGTCTAAATGGAGTTTTACTAATTAAACTCTCAGTAATTCTTCAGGCTTTGAAGTATGCTGCTTCTGTATCAGACCTAGTGTGTGTGAAAGCCTGACTGTTTTTTCCAGCAATACCAATGGCTGCAGAGCCAGTTCTGAAGAGTCTGGCTCTATCCTCTTGAGAACCTCTGTGTAGGTGTTGGAAGGTTGCTATTAGGTGCTCCCAAAGCCTTCTCCTCTCCAGGCTGAACAAGCCCAGTTCTCTCATTAATTTTCTTCCTGGTGTGTATACATTTTATAATGTGGTCTTTGTTCTTTCTTCTTCTTCCCAGCAGGGTCCTTGCCTGGGAATTTTTAGATTTTGTAATCTCTGTTGGAAATTTTTTATTTTAGGCTATATTTTAATCCGAGAAAATTTGGCCTTAAGGTGAAAGTAAATGTTTCATGAAAATGCTCTAACTGGAAACTACTTATGATCATTATGAAATTTTATACAAATGTAAATTTATTTTTTTTCTTTTTCCACTAGGTATTAATCTTTTCTATATTTATTAGCATCTTAGATTCATAAAGAACACAAAAATTCAATTGCCTCTAAATTACCTCTGTATTTCTTGTGCCTTCTTTATTGGCTCCTTATGTACCTTTTCAGAACATTCATTTTAAAGTATCATGACTTTGATAGCCAATAAGAGCCATGCAGCATGTACAATGAATAGATCTATACATCCTACTCCTACAACAGTAGCATCTAAAATATTTCTGAATGCAAGAACTGTGCTGTTTTAATTCTCTAGAGACTGGAAACTCTTTTTGTGCTGTGAATTCCATTTTCCCTCAAGTTTGCAGTTAAAGCCATCGAGAATGAGATAGCTGGTCTGGGTGATAGCTGGATAACCCCTGTGGTAACTGGTAAAAACATTCTTGGAATTAATGACCTGGTCTAAATCTGAAGACAGCAATCTCCCCTACTGTCATGATCCTCTAATGATACCTGAGAGAACTCAGCTGTGTTAGAAGGAGTCTCTGGCATAATCACATTTGTAGTACAAATAGCAGTTTAAAATCTGGTTTTAGTTTCATTCCAATGTAGTTTGATTTTTCAGAACAGGTATTTCATGGATTCATAGATCGAAGCATGATGGAACCATTTCGTCTAACTCTAATCTGTCTTCTCCATTTCACAAGACATTAAATTGCATCTTATTCTGCCTGAATACAGACCTAATGCTTTGTTTCCCTGAAGTGTATCTTCCCAGAAATGCATCTACCCGAGTTAGAAAGACAGTTGGAGAATCCCTCATTTCTCTTGGTATTTTGCTTTACTAATTAATCAGTTTCAGTAACATAGAATAATGTTTAGTTTCCATTTTGAAGTCAGTTCTTCCTTCAATTTCCTCCTTTTATTCTCTTCACCACTCCCCCACCACCAGCACCCCCCCCCCCCCCCCGCATAAATTGATCTCTTAAGAGTTGTTGGTTTATGAATATACCATCCTGAGGATTGTAATTGGGTTTTGGTACAGTTCTCTGAAAAAAAATGGAAACTGCTCTTTGCAGAAGCATATGTACTATTTGTTTCTTTAATGTTCTGGTGAGAGAAATACATATTTGGTAATGTTTTGCTTCTGCATCCACTGATCCCATGTCACTTTTTTCCACTAGTATCAGTGGTGGAAGTTTATGTTTATATGTTTATCCACCACATGCCCTATATCCTGTGAGGCCTCAGTGTCCAAATCCTGCTCCTTCCCACCTGACTCAGCCCACCAGTGTAGACATAGTCTGCATTATTTTTTCCTAAATGTCTAAATTTGCATTTGGCTTTATCAAAATGTAATTTATTTTAGAGATATACTTGACAAAGTAATTCAAACAACTTTTTGAAACCTTGTTATTCATAACAGGTAATTCGCAGACTTCTTAGGAAATCATTCTATGTTTGTTTACAGATCATTGATGAAGACTCACTAACCATTGCTCTGGATACATTCCAGCACTGTCTTCTTCCTCTTTTACTAATTTACTAAATTTAATTTAACAATGAAAACTACTTTTTAAGATCAATCAGTTTGGCATTTTTTAATCAAATTAACATGTATTTTATTATTATTGTATAACTAATATTTAATTAAAATATTCTGTGTTAACAAATTAGATATTTAGCAAAATGCTGGGTTACATCTATATGAATTTTTACATTAGCAAAATTCTACTTGCATCAAAAAATATAATCAGGTTTGTTTGAGAAGACCTGATTTCCATTAAAACATATTAGCTGACCTATAATTATATTCTTGTCCTTTGATTTCTCACAGAATTGAATTATGTGCGAGTGTTGTCTATTCTTTTGTCTGGGACAGTCTAACTGCCTACGGCTACTTGACTTGCTAAGTTTCAGGGAGTGAGGGAGCTACTAGGGGCTTAGGTAATGGTACTTCTCTTGAACTCTGTGATATATTCTGATATTTATTCAAAATTAATAGTATCAGACCAAACATCCGAAACAACTTTTACCAAGTCTTTTGTGTACTTCATTTAGACCGGGTTATTTTAAATGTTTGTCTTGACTACACATCATTTACCCTCTTTTTCGTTCCTTTGTAAGGTAGAAAACATTTAATCAGCCTCTGTTTTCAATTATTATCTTTCTTCTGTGCAAATATAGGAAAACAATATTTATAGAAGAATATTGTCAATGGAACATTAAAAAAAAATCTGATTCTTATCAGTACAATTTAAACTGTGAGTAGTGCTGGTGTCACAGAATGCTTTTCTTCTGCCTTTAACACCCATTTGTGATGATTTCTGGGGTCTTTGCTGCTGCATTGATGTCAAGGAATATCAAGCTGCTGGAACTTCTGTTAGCACAAAAATGGGATGTTAATTGTAACTAAGGCTACTTCTTTTCTTAAGGACTGCTATTTCTCTCTTTTGTAAACAGGATCTTTTTGTAAACAGCACTGCAGCATCTCTACAGTAACAGATAAAGGTGGCTTTTAATTTTCTAGCTTGCAGTATGTGCAGATGCATTTTAAGGAACTCTCAAATTTTTTATTAGCTGGTAGATTTCTCCTCCGTACTTAACAGCATTTAAAGTATGAGCACACAAATTGAGAGCTCCACTGCAGAGTTATGTTGAGTACCTTTGATAGTCACAAACACAGATTTGGGTTAACCCAACTCCTAGAAGACATAAGGCAAACCAAAATCATCAGCTTGCTCCTGTTAAAAAAAAAAAAAAGATAGGAAGGAAGAATTGTAGTAGAATGGGAATATTTTATTGAAATAACGGAATAGAGTATAACAATGTAATCTACAGAGATAAAGAAGAAAATCTGAGAATACAGAAAACAGGAAAAAAAAAGATTGATCATCAAAGACAAAGGAATATTTTCATGCGTTATTTTCAGCTACTTAAAATTCTTATCTTCACTATTAGTAAAATATTTTGAAGTACAATACCTTTAAAAATGCATTTCTTATTTTTCTTCCTCAATGACTTTGAGAGGTACATCAGTTGTGCTTTGGATTCCTCTCAGTTTCAATTTAGGGTAATCCTATTAAACTAGAGTCATAGATCATGAAAACGTGCTGTTCCCTTTAAAGCTAAACAATTTTGTGTGTTTGTCATTGTTTATTTTATTTTCTTTTTTTTACATTATTTTATTTCTTTTAATGTTTTCCAAAACTTCATTTTATAAAATTCAGTTTAGTTTGCCATTGATTAATATGACTTCTTAAGCATTTATCTAAATTTTATTGAGACATATGCGTGCAGCCTGGGGAGAGAACTGTCATGATGGAAAGTTATCAAGTAATGCTGTTAAGGTATTTTCAAGACTAATTTGACAGTGCTTGATGGTACTTTAATATTTAGTATCTTTTACTCTTGGACATCAATCACAGACTCCTGTGTTATTCACATTACATCAATTATGACATCATCATATATAACAAAGCAACTTCTGCAGATTCTTTCACCTAGTAACACAAAGCAGGATAAAAATTATCTGCCTCATGCACTGTGTCTTAGGTCTAAATTTAAAAAATAATATACCTGTTCAATGCCATTAAGTAGATTTATTTCTAACTGTGCCATTTTATGCAATGTCATAGTCCTATCACCTAACAAGAGATTATGTGATTTGAATGCTACTGACTTGACAGGTTTATGGCCATCATAAGCAACAAGGCATCTCCACTGTCTAGAACTTGTAATGAAACTAAAAGCCTTTCGACTGTGATTTATGGCCTAAATTCTCTCTGAAAGGTTTTATGCAACTTTAATAGAATCTTTCTGTCACATCTTACACTGAATGGTACCAATTTACCTAATTTCCTTCGAGATAATTTATGCTGGTATTTAATTTTATGGGATACCTAAACAAGTTTATACTTGTTGACAGCATCATAGGCAAAGACTTTATTTCAAACTTCCAAGTATAGGGTAGAAATTCATCTCATGAACCATTTTTTCTTCCTACTAGTGTAGACTGGACTGAGTTAATGGGCTATGGGAAATGACTTCAGCATGATTCAATATAAACATTTATAGAAAATGAATTAAAGAACAATAAGCTAACGTGATCATATTTGACCAAAAGTAAAGTATCAACTGTGACTTTTAACTGATAAATAATAGTTTAATATTCATAAAAATAGATATTTGGTTATTGTATTAACCTAACCTGAAATGAAAGTGCATGTCACATAAAAAGAATGGAATTTTAATAGAATTTTTTATTGACATAATTACTTTAAAAATAGTTGAAGGAAGCAATAGATAACTGATTAAAGAGTGTTTGTTTGCATCACAAATAAATTAAAGTTTATATGTATTTATATTTGTATAAAAACCAAACAAATCTGAATTTCTCATAAAATAAGAATAAAATTAAAAGCAAATATGTGCATAAATGTTTTCATTCTGCTTGATAGTGGAAACTGAGCAAAAAGTAAATCACCTTAACCTCATTTTCACTTTTACCACTATTATTTTTCAAATAAGAATAATAAATAAAAACTTGGGTGGCTCAGCAACCTGATAGTAATGATGGTATAGATTTACCCTGCAACATAAGAGCATATGATTATGTTAGAGATATGAGAAAAGAGAGCAAGGTGACAGATACATTCTCTTTATGATGTATATATGATTAATCAGAATGTTTGCCAATGGTGGTAGTTATCAGTGAAGTACGCAGACAGCATCCCTTCAAACATCTTGAAATTACTTTTTATGCAATTAAAAGTATGGCAGATTATGATAGGTCAATTCTGAAAAATAATATTGAATTCCACAATTTTGCCATATGACCTTATAGCATCTTTGTCATTGTCCTGTTTTGTATTACATCTACTTGTTACCTCTTGCCCTTATGGGGATGTAAAGCTTGGAAGGGGACAGTTTTCCTATCTGATGGTGCAAAGTCTAACACAATGAACTGATATGAAACTGTTTGTTTATTAGCTGTTATGTTCTGAGAGAAATTCAGGTAAAATATTTACAGAACTTTAAATACAAAGCTTGTGTTTTGATGAGACAAAACTTAGAATTATTAATATTAATCAACAATCATTATTTGCATTCAGAAAATATCAGTGGATTTTTCCCCCGTTTATTGGAACAATATATAATGCAGAAAATATGTCTTTCTGCTCTTTTTCCCTGTTGTAAAAGCCACTTTAAACTGCATTGTTTTCTTAGTGCAGCAAGCTAGGAATTTTTTCGGATGTTAAGGTCTTACTTGATATATATTTTGTTTGAGTTCCAGTACAACAAAATAGCATTTTATGAAATGATTTTATTTAGCTTTCATAATATGTAGTGCCAGGAGAAAACAAAGGAAAATTTCAGATTGTTTAACCATGCATACATAAAATAGGTACTAAAGAATGTCAGTTTTTAATTAAAAAAAAAAAAAAGTTAATGGATTTTTTAAACTTATTCAGCGTTTTCTTAGATAGTGACCACCGAAGCATGTGTAGAAGAAGGAAAACTGTTTCTGGAAAAAAACAAAGTATTGTACTTTGAGAACAAGTTTCTTTTCTGAATCTTACTGCCCTGAACTTGTTTTTCTCTGGATGTATATAGTATTGTGTGCTGATGACTGATAATGTGAACATCTAATTATATTACCAAAAGGAAGCAGAAGAGCTACATTTAATCTCCAAACTCATGGAATGTCAATCTTACAAATATATATGTATATACTTTATTTCCAACTGTTACGCCTTAAATGTTTGGAAAAAAGAAAAGTATGGAGGAAGAACACTGTAGTTGACATATTCAGAAGCTTTGACATTGGCTGTTGAGACAGAAAAGTGAACGTAATGACATTTATCACCAATGAGATAAGAAGGAGTAGGATACAGAATTTATTTGCAAAGTGACTTTGTAGTACCCTCTTATTCATTTAGTAACAGAAATGCCATTTGATTTTTGCAGTTGTCGTTTTCATCCAAAGGGGATAGGAATCTGTATTGCTAGTGCAGTCTGCTGCAGAATTTGGTTAAGTACTAAGGACAGAGTTTAATGAAAAATGCGCAACAGAAAATGAGTAACAAAGATGAAGAGTAGACTTTCAGATGTTATGTTAGCTACTCATAATCAAAGTCTGGGTCTGAGCACAAAAGCACAGAATAGGTCCTATGTAACGACCATGAAGAGTGATTTTTATGGAGCTGTAAGTGTGTTTAAAAAATAAAAAAAAAGAAGTCCTCTCTCAAGAAAACATGGATTCTCCCGTTCTGCACTGGGTGGGTCAGGAGAGAGATAAGCAAGGTGCAGGGTTCTTTTTGGATGTCCGTATAAGAGTCTCAACAACAAGTGGTGTAGTAAAATGACTGCTTTAATAAGATAGAATAAAAAGAGGAATATAGATAGCAAGTAAATCTTATGTCCCTTCAGATGCAGGCACCCCGCATTCATGCAGCATCAGATGAACTCCAGACGGATTTTCCCATGACATGCTGCATAGATCCTGTCCATGGAGAGATTCCCTCTCCCTCCTATACTGTGGTGGCTTTTATCTTGTGTAACAAGCAAAACCATGTATCTTCTGTCAGGTTGCAGCATTATCTCGGTCATATCACCCACCAATGTGCAGCGCAGGCTATTATGGGTATATTCTAGCATATAACCTCGCAGCAGCTACCATTGCTGTCACACGGGCGTCTCAAGCCTTATGTGCAAGGCCCAATGTAGCAGATGTAGCTTGCTCAAGGTCACTAACTCCTTGAATACAGTGTCTTCTGCAAGACTCCCAGTACATCTCCTGATATTATTCATTAACTGTGTGTTGTCTGAATACCCTTTTTATAAATGAGGGAAATATTGCACAAGAGAAGATGGTGGTATTCTGTCTTAAAACCAGAAAATTTCACTGAGATGTATCAATAATAATGTATTTTGATATCTTGAAGTTTATACGTGTGTGAGAATTGAGGATAGGATGTGGCTGAAGATGTTAATTTTTGCTTAACCAAAAAGGAACGTAAACAACATGTTCCTCAGCATACTTTCTGTCTGCAGATGTTGTACTTATTCCAGGATTATGGTCTTTATCTGAAGACTGGACATCCTGCTTGGATACAAGTTATAGGACTGTTTAAAAAAATAAGTGAGGTTTCTTGATGTGTGTTAGGGGAGGTGATATCTGTTATTTATTATTTTACATAGTACTCTTAAATAATGTCTCATTTTTTCCTCCAACTGATTTGCTCATTTTAAAATGAATGTGTGGGGCTTTTAAAGCACTCCTTTTATCCTCTTTTTTTTTTTTTTTTTTTTTTTGAGCAAAGCTGGGAGCCATATGTATCATTTTGCATTAACACAAATAAATGTGTTCTGTACTTAGCATCTTAAATCATTTCATTTGATGCTGTGTAGCTCCACACAGTTGAATAATTGTAATTACTTTTTATTTTCTTTCCTATGTCACTTCTAGAAAAAAGACTGATAAAAAGTAGAATTTCATGGCTAAATTTACAGTACCTCAAGTGCCATATATTACATGGTTCTTTCCTCACAATGTGAAGAGAAAACTAATTTTAAAGAAAATCCTCCAGGTTGCCCTGGGGAAATTAATTTGCTTTATTACAGAAAAAAAACTATATACGATGATATAGACAAACACAGAACTGTCATCTGAATATAGAGCCACTTTCTGGGCATGCAGGGATAAAGTTAGAAGTTCCAAAACCCTCCTGGAGCTGAATCTGGTGAGGAACGTGAAGGGCAAAAGATGGGCTTCTATAGAGACATCAGCAGAAAAAAGGCGGCTAAGGAAAATATGGACCCTGGGTGTGTTGTGATAGGACAAGGAGTAATGGTTTTAAACTAAATGGGGATAGATTTCGGCTAGATATAAGGAAGAAATTTTTTACAATGAGAGTAGTGAAACACTGGAACGCGTTTCCCAGAGAGGTGGTAGATGCCCCATCCCTGGAAATGTTCAAGGTCAGGCTGGACAGGGTTCTGAGCAACCTGATTAGTTGAAGATGTCCCAGCCCATTGCAGGGGAGGTTTGACAAGATGACCTTTAAAGGTCTCTTCCAACCCAAACTAGTTTATAATTCTGTGGTTCTAAATACTGTGTCTAAGGTCATACAATGACCTGTCTCTGTTGAGTGAATTTGTGGGAAAAAATCAGGAGACAAAAAATAGTAGAGGAGAGGGAGAGGAAAAAGAAAAGCCCTGTAGCTCCGTTATCCTAAGCCTCTGAATCATGAGCTTGTCAGAAAGCAGATTGACACTTTTTCTAAGGACCCTTCTATGTATCTGGGGCTGTGTATGTTCTTTCAGAGCACAAGAATGAGAGAAATTATGTACTGCATGAGGCAAAAAGCCCATCTTGGCCCTGTCTTCAGCAGTGCCCTGTAAAAGAAGCTTGGGAAAATCATAGTATCTGGGACTTTCTGGAGTGGTAGTTGTTCCTTTTCTAGTCTTAACTTTGATCAATCAGCATTTGTGTACCAACATAATTTTTAATAATGTGTCTTCCATTACTTTTTCCAAACTTTTTTTTTAAACCACCTTAATGTTTTTAGCTTTTGCAACACCGTTTCAATGAATATCACAATTTTATTATGTATTTGTGTGACACATACGTGTTCTCTGTGTTGTATTCCTTTCCTATTTTTTTTCTCTATTTCTTAAGATCATTACGTTACAAAACACTTTGTTTTTCAGTGATGGTGTTTTAAACAATTTATTTCATGGCATGCTGAGCTGGAAACATTTAAAATTTGCACAATTATATTTGCTTTCTTTTTATTCTCCCCAGGCAGAAAGAGCAGTATTAGGATAATTAGTTTTCATTTATCTCAAAGGTCTAAAATTCAGTTGTAAACAAGATGGCCAAATACATGGAAAGAACAACCTAAACATTTAGTCAGTTACCATGCCATCGTATAGTTCCCATCTTGGTCTTCCAAAGATAATAACAAACATTAAGCAGCATGACAACTTTGGCAGCATGACTGTGTTACAGCAATACAGAAGAATATCTTGTATGCATTTTGGTTGTGTATGTTTCTCTCACAACGATGTCCTGAAATAAAACTCTTCAAAGTCCAGTGCTTAAAGGAAATTATGAAAATTACATCACCAGTAATTAATATACATAATTTATGTGGATGCAAGCTACACATGTGTTTTGTAATGGATTATGACACACACTAACACACTATTGGTAAAGGCTAAGGGAGTTAACTTTGGGGGGGGGGGTGTGTGGGATGTAACAGGAGGTGATGAGGTTTACCCTAACCCCAATAACTATCATGGCTAATCGCAATTTTGTCATGTGACATAGAGAACTTTACTTAATCTTATTGTTAATTCACTGTGTCCATTGATTTACTTGTACAAGTATTTTAGTGAATCAGAGATTAAAGCATCATAATTACTTCAGAACTGATATATCATTTCATGTTTTTTTTTCTTGTTCATTTGTGTTTTCTGTTTTTTCTCTCTTACATGCTGCAGTTGCAAACATATTGTGGCGAGAGCAAGGTACTAATACGGATGGCTTTTTTCATATTTTCTGCATTACGTGAAATGCTCATCTATTGTTCCTCTTGTGTGTTTGGTTGGGTTTTTTTTGTTCCTACTCTACAGTTACAGTAATTACCTTCCCCTTTGCAACATTTAGGGGATTTGATTTTAAGAAAAAACATAGTGAAAAATAATCCTTTAAAAGCTCGTGCCTTTGTGAACTGCTTTTCCTTTCAGGCAGAGAAGGAATTAGACTGTTAAAAAATTTCAGCTACTCAAAGGTATTCAACAAGAAGTTCAGATTTAAAATGTAGACTTTTAATTTGTATAACTTTGTTTGCTGACATGATAAAGCTTCCAACAATCAGCCTGTATGCTGTTTGGGATTGATGTTCTTGTATGAATCATTCTTACTTGAAAAAAGTATAATCTTAAATGGTTTAATTAAAATTGAGGTACCTGATGATGCTTAATGAGACAAATAATTATCTTCTTATACTCAGGAAGGGTTTGTAAATATTGGGCGGGGGTTTTTTTGGATGTTTGCAGTTAGTGACCAATTGAAGGATAAATATAAATACAGACAGTATCAGGTGCTATAACATAGAAAGCATGGAAAGTGTATTTTATTGACAAAGATAGGTATTAATTTTCATATATATGAGATAATATCATGAAGCAGATTGCAGAAAAGTGTCATAATAAAAGTGTTGTCATGAGCTCTCGTTTCATTGCTCTAAGTAGCCTGTTCTTAATTTAAAGTTGCAATTTAGGAATTAATGTATTTCAGGAATAGGAAATGTTTCAGTTATTTCCATTGGAAGATTGATAATACTATAAGTGGATCAAGCTTTGCTATTAATTCATGCTGCAAATGGTATTTCTGCACGTTTCTTAAAGATTTATGTTAAATTAATTTGAAGATTCAAAAATTTGATATTTCATTTGCTTAATTACACAGTAACCTTTGGCATTTCCCAGTGTGTTTACAAATATGAACTAGTTTTATTTTTTCGTGTTCCGGTTTTACTGGTTGCTCAGCTGGTATAAACAGTCAGTTTCCTGATTATAATGGAGCTCAGCTGTGATCCTCCTGCTCTATCTTGGCCTTGCAGAGTACAAATTATGTGTTCAGAGTTTCATCCAATTCCGCTGTTAACAATTAAACTGATGCATAACAAGATTCTAACGCCAAAGCTTTCAAATGTATGGTATTCGCACCACATTGGGAAGGTATCACTTGTGCTTTATCTTGAATAAAACTGAAAACGTGACTGACACCCCCTTGATTTTTTAGAGAACTGTCTTTTCAAGTCAAGTCCTGTGTTGCTTTCAGTGGTTAGAAAGCACTTAGGAAAACTTAAATTCTGTGTCAATAAACACCATTTAAAAATAGTAGCTTACCAGAGGGCTTACAGTAGAGAGATTCAAATTTCTCTGTGACTATTGTGAAACTAAACAGAAAACAATTTATAGTAGAAATTGAGAATGTGAAGTGACAACATCATCTTCTGGAGCAGATTTTCTCGATCTCTCCTGTGTTTCTCGTTGGCCTATCCTCATGTTTCCAACAAATGTTACTGGTCACAATGTCGGAATTCATTTAAAAAAGAGTGATACCCGGAAGATGCCAATTAGCATCACCACTAACTTGTCTGGGCCATGCATACTCTGTCATTTTCTGTTGTCTAAGTAGTAACAGATAGGAAGGGAGGGATGCCTGATTAGTAAGACAATTAAGGTTATGAAACCAGAGACCGGCTTTAGTGCCTGCAATGCATATTTGTATATGGGGTACACAAAAGCCTTATCACAACTGCTTGCTTGTGTAAGTGTGAAAAGAGAATGTGTCAGAAAATTGGACAGGGTTTTGAAAGTACATTAATTTGTATTATAGTAATAATACAGTATATACACAAGCATAAATATATCCAAATATTAACCTTTATGCAAAAAAAAAAAACCCAAGCCACTACCATTTTTTTTCAAATCAGTGTTAGCCAGTTTTAAATATAGATTCAGTCTTAGTGAAGCAAATATATTTGCATTTATTGTTGTTGCTTCTGGCACAGTATTATAAATGTGCTGGGTTGGTTTTGGTTTGGTGGGGGGAAAGTTGCAAAATTAGGTCAGTTGTCTTTAGAGGTGTAGCTCCTGTAGTTTTAAAGAAGCGGCTTGCCTGAGTGATTAGATATTTATATACATTAGATATTTGTACAGGTATTTGTAGACACAAGCTCAAATGAAGAGTTATGTGGTTACAACAACTTGGAAGGGGGGATCCACAAATAAAGTTTCCTTATGTGAACTGACTTCCGTAACTCAGTATTGAAATGGAAGAAGGACATTTCTTATTGTGTCTCCTTCACTGATTTTGAAGAACAGTTTGGTGAACATTTTTAGGAAAACTTGGCCAAAGTGAGAAATGATTCCACAAGATTTCTCAAAGATAGTTGAATTTGCTTGTTCTGGGCACAGTCGGACAACCTTATGCATATTACTACCTTTTAAATGACTGTATTACCTATGTGATTCCTAATAGGGACTGGGAACTTTTATGTGTGTGTATATATACATATGTCTATCCAGAAACACACAGTACTGCTCACCCCCACCCCCCAGTGTTCTCATTATTTTATTTGATATTAAGATATTTGATCTCCCTATTAACATAGTTTTTCCTTCAGAATTTAGGATAAGCAGAATTTCAGACTCAAATTTATTTTTCCTGGGTTTTATTCCCTTGTGTTCCTATACCAAATATCATTATTTCAAGTGGCAGCTTAGGCCCTGTACCCAGGATACATGTACATTTTTATCAGTGTAGCCCACAGTTTAGCTGTTAATGTTGGTTAAGATGGTAATTTTATGAGTACTGTGATTTTCTTCATAGAATTTTACAAATATGAACTAGTCATCCATCATAACATCCACATAGCAAATCAACAACTGGTTTCTTGATTGGCACAGTTTAAATTAAGGATAATGTTCTTTTTTGTGTTCATGAGCACAGATATTATGAGACTTCATGCTACAGTTCTGGTTCCCACTTTCTCCACAGAACATTATATCACACCTCTCATTCACTAACATTGCGATAGAAGGATAGAATAGTTCTATAAACATTTGTGGCCCTTCAAACTTGGAATGAATATCTGCCCAAGTCTGGCTTTCCAATAACATACAACAGAGTTTCCTTTCCTTTTCTGACTAAAATAAATGTCAAATAACAGTTTATAACAAATATTCAGAACTTCTCTTTCAATGTTATACAGAAATTACTTTAACTTTACTATCCCTCAAAAGAAGAAAAATTAGAATACACAGAGAATTTATGTTAATTTGGTTTCAATGGAGATGATTTCACAAGATCAATTCTGTTACTGCAGATATCAAACTATATATTTCAAAATCTGTATTCTTGAAGACACTGTATTGCCAATGGAGAAAACTATGTGAAATTCTGAATAACATACATTTTTCATTTAGTTTTACAACAACAGATCCCATAGGATTAGCTGTGTTAGCACTATATGCATTAACAAATTGATCTCATACCAAAAATGTGATGAGCTTTAGTTCAAGACAAGGATTTTTTTTTTGGTCATTATTTAGTTTTATACGTGTCAATGTGTTTTTGTTCCTAAGGTCTGGGCATTGGGAACATGTTTTATGTTTTTTATGAAGACGGCATCAAAGTAATACAACCAGTGGAATGTGAATTTCAGAGACATATTAAGCCTAGTGAAAAACTCCTCGGTTTTCAGGCAAGTTATTGTTTTAAATTTTTTTGTAGCATTTTTGCAATTATAGTTTTCTTTAAATAAGAATGTATTATTGCTAGTTTAGTGTTTTCTGCTTGATAAATTCAGACATGTCTTCTCAATTAGTAAGTAGCTTATAGTGGTGGACTAAAAATTTCCTGTATTTTCCTTGATCAAACTTTCAATCTCTGTCTTAGGTTGAATATTTCCTGTATACTTTTCAAACCCTTTGTTTTCTTTGGCTGTTTTTTCTCTTTTCCCAGTCCTCTCCTTTAAGAGTTCTCTACTTTTTATTTCTGGTTTGTTTGTTGTTGTTGTTATTTTTTCTCCCCTCCCTCCCCAGTTAAGTGCATCTCTATGAATCAGGGATTGATAGTGTCTCTATTAAATACAAGATCTAAAGTTATTATTTTTAATGTCTTCTTTTTTCTTTACTGGATGTTTGTCTATATGAAACTGTCAGCTATCATGAGATAAATCCCTATCCTGATAAACAGTCTTGCAGCTCCACTGAAGTTAGTAGAGATAATTGATGCTTTGACTCCAACTTATAATTCATATAAGTAGTTTCAATAATTTTATTGTCAACAGATTTATAGCTGATTTCAACCAAATTCTGTGCATTTATGGAGTAGTTTCCCTGTGTAGCATACATAAAAACAGTAGTGTGTTCTCCACTTCCATTTATTCTTTTGTTGTTTTTCCTTTACTGCTGATCAAATTGCTAGCTGACATGATGCATGTTCTCACAGGAACACTTGGTACTAGTCACTACATTAAGACTTGTTCCATGTGATCTATTGCCTTTCAAAAAATAATAACTTTTTCTCATTATTTGAATTTGAATGAGTCACCTTGAAATACGTAATATCCCATGAGCTGTACACTTTGGGTTCTTTCCCTAGTACCTAAAGCACACTGAAGTAACAGCAGAACTGTCTCAATGGGATTTGCCTCTTCAGTTATCATTATTGATGTCAAAGGCTGCTGTACTCAGCAGCAAGATTTATTTTAGTGTGAATAATTATGCTTTGAACAGCTAATCATACCTTGATTTGTGCTGCTTAAGTGAAATTAGGTTGACACAGCCAAAAATAAGCCAAAAAGCTTTTTTTATGGCTGTTTAATTCAAAAGCTGATTATTTAAGAAGTCTGTTAAAATTTTATTGGTCTAAAGTGCAGCCTAGATTTTAAGTGTATTTTTATTGAAATGTGGTAATAATCAGGATGAATTAGTCAAACATGTTTCCTTTTTGTAGCTTTCAAACCTCTAGTAGCATAATGATTATAACCTTCACAAAAAAATAAAGGAAGGGGAAAAAAAAGGCTTGTCCTTATTTGGTTGTTTTTGGCTTGTGAGTAGGTGTGGTAAATATATATAGAGAAATGCATGTCATTTTCCCCATTAAATTCAACAATATTCCTACTTATTGCCCTGAACACTGAAGATACCTTCCCTCACATATGGTGGTTAATAAATCTTTATTCCTGCAAGAAAAATCAGAAATATCCTTATGTTTTTCTACTTATAGTGACATCATTGTTCACTCTGCTTTCCAAAAAAAAAGAAAAAATTGAGAAATGGATTTCAGTAAAAAATTGTGAAATTTTGAAAAAACCCTTTAAGATTACTTTCCTCCTAGAAGAAGGATGAAAGCCAAGTTTAAAAGAATTCCCTGCATATGCTGCTGATACTATGACAACAGCAGTATATTCTTGAAAAAAACTCATTGACTATGAAGCTTTAGACAACTGTTTCCTCCTTTGAAGAATATCATATCTTCCTCAAGCTTCTTTGGAAAATCTGTTTTCTCCAAAAAAGAATAATAAAATAACCCAGTTCTGTCCCAGGATCAGATTTTTGTCAAGTTCAGCATGTGATCAGTGGTAAGAGTTCATGTCATAAATTGCTCATTAATAATTCCCTTTGACTCTGTCATATAACTTAATATAACTATTAATTAGAGATGTTGCATATATGTGCAATATATACTGCATGTTTTGAGATGGCTTTACATAGCCTTTCACATCTATGACAACTATTGCTGATAAAATCTCCATCACTTACCTCTTAACATATACCTAAAGGAAATGCATGCTTGCTTAAACCTCTCCCATTTCTTTACACTTTTCTGAATTAGCTGTTCAAGTGATAAGTAAAACCCCAGTAGACCTGTTTCATTGCCAAACATTTGCTAAAGTGTAGGAACATTTCTAAATTCTGCAGAACAGTTTAGGTACTGGAAGTGTTACAGAAAATGTCTGGATATTACACATGGTACTGCAGCGTTCCTCCCCAAGTTTCCTGTTTGTCTGTCAACAAAATAAATCACCTTTAACTGAGCTCCTGTAAAAGAATGAACTCAGATGTTTCTACATGCCATTGCATTGTATTGTGAACAGATGTTGCAGTAGTTACACATGTACATATTTAAGTATGCTAATTTTGCTAAAGGTAAATACAGTTTCTCAATAACTATATACTTGAGAACCCTTATCTAAATATTTAATTACCTCTTATGCAACTGAGTGTCAATACAGCGAAGCACTTTAGTCTGTATCTAACATGGGAAGCAATTAGACTTTCATTGTTTTAAAGTGAAGCAAAAGGTTTAGTGTTTTACTGGATCATCACGATTCACAGAAAATTATAAAGAGCTTTCTCCTTTCCTTCCCAGAATCTCCTAAATTACCTGAATCTTATAAATTCATATCAAATGAAAGTAGACTTTATTAGGCTGATAATGACAATTCTAGATGCTTAGGGACAGAAATAAACTTATTTCTGTTTCATGATGCAGGCTATTATTTATTGTATGAGGTTTGACAGTTTTTTGTTAAACCTGATGTCAAATACATTCTTGACCATGGTCCAAGTAGAGTCTTTCAACTGTTAAGTGTCTCATCATTTTGAAGTGTCTCTGACATTTTCCTCACTAACATGCAACCTGTATTTATCTTCCACAAATTATTATTATCCAAAACCTTTAAATTCTAATTCTTATGCAAAAGTGTTCTTATTTTCCCTTTCCAATGAGTCCCAATTGGAACAGTTATTCCAGGAGGCTGGAGGTGGGAAATAAGCAATAGAACATATGCCTTTTTTGAGGCCAATGGAAAAATCCTTTTCATTTCAACACAATCCTTTCTCTTTATTACAAGAACTAGCTCATAATGGCCGTATTTCAGTGAACTAGGTCATCTCACACTTGAAGTTGAATATATGTTGGAGGTGGGAGCAAAATACTTAATTTCAAAATTGTTACTGTGACTACATGGCAGACCAAAGTTTCCACAGGAAATTAACTTGAAAAACACTTGTTAGTCCACAGAAATTGCATTGGTTTACACTCTTACAGCACAGTAAATGTAGTAAGTGTGAGATTGTTAACCTTTGTCTAAAACAATATGAAAAAGTCCTGCAGTCAGATTTTTACTACATAACGTCAAGTAAACAGTAACTTAATATAGAATAGATGATACATAAATTCATGTCTTAATACATGCACCGTTGTAACCTGTTGATGTCACCTTACTCTTAGGCAGTCATAGCGTAGATAGACATTTCATTATACTGCTTAAAGAGCTTGACTCGAATCTTGTTAAAACACTGAGGACCCTTGCATTAAGTCCAAGCTTATAAATGTATAATTTGCCCATATAAATCTACAAGTACATGTTTTCTCTTGAGAATTTTTTGCCCCAGACTACCTTGAAAAACTTTCTCTAAGGATTTATTTTCCTCCATCTGCTGACTTGTTACAGGGCAAGTCACTTCTTGATTAAAAAGTCTGGAGGAAAAAAAACAATGAAATAAATCAATGTTTTATCAGATGTTAGCTTTTTTTCAGAGAGAATAAATTAGGAAAAAGTAAATTGCTCACATTTTAATTAGAAGAAAATGGTGGGTTTATACTTATATTTTTAGGAGAAATTATTTTAACCAATTACCCAACCACTGGGGAAATTAATATAGAGGCTGAGAATTACTGCCAGTAATGTAAAAGAAATCCAAACTGTCTAATCAGATAAATGTTAACTTTTCAAAAGCAAGATTTCAGTTCCATTGATTGAAGCTATTTCTGAGGCATCTAGATAAATGTGCGTTTGAATAACTAGAGAAACAACTGCGTAAACCAATTCATGCTGGGGAAAAAACCTCTATTTTGAATATGAGAATTTTCACTGAATTTCACTGAATTTTTCACTGAATTTTTTTTTAGAGTTGGAAGGGACCATATAGATCATCTAGTCCAACTCCCCTGCTGAAGCAGGATTGCTTAGAGAATGCTACTCAGGACTGCATCCAGGCGGGTCTTGAAAATCTCCAAAGAAGGGGACTTCACAACCTCCCTGGGCAGCCTGTTCCAGGGCTCTGTCACCCTCACCGTGAAGAAATTCTTCCTCATATTCGAGTGGAACCTCCTATGTTCCAGCTTGTGCCCGTTGCCCCTTGTCCTGTCACTGGGAACCACTGAAAAGAGTCTGGCTCCCTCCTCCTTCAACCCACCCTTGAGATACCTATAGGCATTAATAAGGTCTCCCCTCAGCCTTCTCTTCTCCAGGCTAAAGAGTCCCAGCTCTCTTAGCCTTTCCTCATAAGGGAGATGCTCCAATCCCTTAATCATCTTTGTTGCCCTTCGCTGGACTCTTTCCAGTAGTTCCCTATCCCTCTTGAATTGGGGAGCCCAGAACTGGATGCAGTATTCCAGTTGTGGCCTCACCAGTGCAGAGTAGAGGGGGAGAATGACTTCCCTCGACCTACTAGCCACACTCTTCTCTATGCAGCCCAGGATTCTGTTGGCCTTCCTGGCCACAAGAGCACACTGCTTGCTCATTGTCATTTTGCTGTCTACCAGGACTCCCAGATCTTTCTCTTCGGAGCTTGGCTCCAGCAGGTCCACGCCTAACCTGTATTGGTGCCTGACATTCTTCTTGCCCAGGTGTAGCACCTTACACTTTTCCCTGTTGAACCTCATGAGGTTCTTCCTTGCCCAGCTCTCCAGCCTGTCCAGGTCTCTCTGGATGGCAGCACGGCCCTCCGGGGTGTCAGCCACCCCACCCAACTTGGTATCATCAGCAAACTTGCTGAGGATATACTCTGTCCCCTCGTCCAGGTCACTGATGAATATGTTGAACAGGACTGGACCAAGTATTGACCCCTGGGGGACACCACTGGTTACAGGCCTCCAGCTTGAGCCTGTTCCATTAACCATTACCCTTTGGGTCCTGTTTTTTTGGTGCATAATTTTGGTGCATAATTTTCACTGTTACTTTGGAGAAACACTTTTTTTGCTTTTATTTTAATTTCGCAGTTTTGGGGGCAAAGTGAGAGTTGGCATTGAATTTTAGAAATTTATGACAACATAAACAATATTCTAGAACCAGTAAACTGCATTTATATATGTAGATTTGTTTTAGTTAATAATTTTTACTGTGAATCTGAGAAAGTGTCATGCTTTCTACTTGCTGTATTTAAAGTGGAAAAAGAGGAGCAAGTTTTATGAATTATATAAATAAGAATCATGCTCTAGTTTCTAATTTAAATATATGTGTGTATACATCTATATACATATACAAACCCCATATATTTATATTGCTTTTACATTGAAAGTATATTTAGAAATATGCTTCGGTGAGTATTTTAGACAGAGATTCAGGAAAATGATTAGGAGGTGGCTTAACTCTAGATATAGTTAAAAGTGCTTACCTTACAGTGTTTTCCTGTTCTGCTATGCTTCCTACAATGAGAGGTATGATTAGTGTAATCATTTACACTAAACTGTATGATGCCATGTGAGAGAAACCTAGATTCCTTCAGCAAGAGTTGATGTTATTTTTGAATAATATATTGAATGTGTCCTTGTAGAATTCACAGCACCAAAGACTGGTGTAAAGTGAGTCGCTGAGAGACATGACTGAAAAGAATGACACAGTATAGAGTTGTTATAAACATTTACAGATGCATTATTTGAAGAAGGTGTTCTCTGAGGAAGAAAGAGGACTGTGTAGAACAGTCTAAAAGTAGTTACCTATTTAGATAAAACATGGAACCTAAGACAAGGTGTACTTAGAATAAATATAAAAAATAATTTGAGATCAGTGAAACACCTTCCAATTGAAGTGACAATTGCACAGAAAGCAGATGAAAATTAATCACTGATCTGATGATTTCACATCATATTAAAGACACACTTGTTTATCTTGACACTTCATTTCATCCAATGAAAAGATTTTAGCCACATTTAAGAATGAAAGTCCCATTTGTCACCATGCCTGTCATTCTTTACAAAAAAATTTTTAAACAACTTCTCCCTTCAAAGTGCTTGGCTTTTTAGTAGTGCAAAATAAATCTTAATCTTTTTACTTATTTCTAAGTTCTGTTGTAGTTCCTGATTGTGTGCCATCCTATGGTACCTGAGTTCAGTAAACTTTTTTTATCAATGTGATTTCTGAAGGACCTTCCCTTTGTTGAGATTTGAGACCCACGTAGGAACAAGCAGTGGCTCTTTGATCTCCTGTAAAGAAAATCCCTCTGTTAGAGCTGGAAATTGATTTCTTTCTTATTTTGACATATAAAGATTGAGTGTATTTTCTCAAAAGTAGAGGCACAGCAAGCGAAGAATGATGATGATACAGAAAAGTTAGTGTTGAAATGCGTCTTCTTGAAAAGCATTGCTTAGTGCCAGATATGTTGTTCTGTCAAATTATTTTTCCCCTTCCTTTTAAAAGGAGACTGATGTGTAGAAACAGAATTCTTGTTTAAGATCTCATCAACTCTTGCTGTTCATTCTACGTTGAAGTCATCATCTGCTGACATATCATAATTATTTTCACAGCAACTGGTTACGATGTATCAGAAAGAGCATTCTAAATTAGGAATAAGCATCAGATAAGTGCTAAAAAGAAATAATACTCATGATTTGGTGAAATTGCCCCTTGTCATGAAAAGAAGAAAAATTAAGAGGGAAAAGAAGAATAGCTCAGGAAAACAAAAAAAAGCTTGACACATGCTGTACCTCTCCAAGCAGAATATTTTTTAGGTCCTTGTTTTTTGCATAAATTTGATGTCCATTATAAGAAAAAAACCACGGTATTTCATAAAGGGAATTTCCAAACATATTTGACCAAGTAACTTCTAATTTTGATAAAAGCAAGCTTTCACTTAAATAGTTACACATTAAATAGTTACAAATCCGCCTGGATTCAGTCCTGAGTAGCATTCTCTAAGCAATCCTGCTTCAACAGGGGAGTTGGACTAGATGATCTATATGGTCCCTTCCAACTCTAAAAAAATTCAGTGAAATTCAGTGAAATAGATAGATATAAATATAAATATATATATATTATGAGTGGGAATATATTTATATAAAAATATGAATAGTGAACATGTAAAGTACAGATAGCTATTTTGAGTGAGAGTGCATAGTTATAAATATATGTATTAAGAAATATTAATTCACTGAAATCAACAGGAATTTTGCTTTTCTTTCAAATTCTTCCTTTTGATAGGGATGGCAGGCAGAGGGGGAAGGAATGATAACAAGAAGCCATTTGATTTGTGTTGGGTTTAACACCAGTGAGATAAGCCATGAGAATGTTCTACGGCAGAAGGAGGCAAACTTCCGACCTCTGAAGCAACATATCAGTACTCCACATGACCAAAAAGCAGATCCCTCTAACTGCTGCTGCTTTGCCCCTATACCATGTGACAACTTGCATCACACCTCCTCCTCTTGTACTCTGTTTATACATTATCATCTTCTCGATTTAGTATCACAGAATATTTTTGGTTGGATGGGACCTTTGAGATCATCGAGTCCAACCAACAAAAAAAAACCAAAAAAAAAACCAACAAAACAAAACAAAAAAAACCAAACCCAAAAAATCCCAGAACACCAACACCAAAACCAAACCAAATGCCCACAACCACACCCCACCCCACCCACAAACAGACACAAACCAACAATCTCAGGCACTAGAGCATGCCCTGAAGTGCCACGTCTACACATTTCTTAAATACCTCCAGGGATGGCGACTCCACCACCTCCCTGGGCAGGCTGTTCCAGTGCCTCACCACTCTCTCAGTAAAGTAATTCTTCCTAATACCTAATCTAAACCTCCCCTGCTGCAACTTCAGACCATTTCCTCTGGTCCTGCCATTATTCACTTGGGAGAAGAGGCCAACACCCACCTCTCTACAACCTCCTTTCAGGTAGTTGTAGAGGGCAATGAGGTCTCCCCTCAGCCTCCTCTTCTCCAAACTAAACATGCCCAGTTCCCTCAGCCTCTCCTCATATGACTTGTTCTCTAGACCGCTCACCAGCTTGGTGGCTCTCCTCTGGACACGATCCAGCACTTCAATGACCTTCCTGTAGTGAGGGGCCCAGAACTGAACACAGCACTCGAGGCGAGGCCTCACCAGTGCCGAGTACAGAGGCACCATCACTTCCCTACTCCTGCTGGACATGCTATTCCTGATACAGGCCAGGATGCCGTTGGCTTTCTTGGCCACCTGGGCACACTGCTGGCTCATGTTAAGCCGGCTGTCCACCAATACCCCCAGGTCCTTTTCTGCTGGGCAGCTTTCCAGCCACTCTTCCCCAAGCCTGTAGCGTTGCCTGGGGTTGTTGTGACCGAAATGCAGGACCCGGCACTTGGCCTTATTAAACCTCATCTCATTGGCCTTGGCCCATTGATCCAACCTGTCCAGGTCCCTCTGTAGAGCCTTCCAACCCTCAAGCAGATCAACAGTCCCACCTAGTTTGGCGTCATCTGCAAACTTACTGAGAGTGCACTCAATCCCCTTATCCAGATCATCAATAAAGATATTAAACAAGACCAGGCCCAAAACTGAGCCCTGAGGGACACCACTGGTGACCGGCCGCCAACAAGATTTCACCCCATGAATTACAACTCTCTGGGCAGGGCCATCCAGCCAGTTTTTTACCCAGTGAAGAGTACACTTGTCTATGCCTTGATTCACCAGCTTCTCCAGGAGAACGCTGTGGGGGACGGTGTTAAAGGCCTTACCAAAGTCCAGGTAGACAATGTCCACAGCCTTCCCCGCATCGAGAAGGCGGGTCACATGCTCATAGAAAGAGATCAAGTTGGTTAAGCAGGACCTCCCTTTCATAAACCCATGCTGGCTGGCCCTGATCCCTCAGCTGCCCTGCACTTGCCGTGAGAGCTCACTCAAGATGATCCTCTTCATGCCTGCCTTACTGCTGTGTTCTCAGATGTAAGTCATATCTATAACTGTCTTCCTTTTCAAGGTACGATGATGGTGCAGATGGGGGAGCTGCTAGCTACTGCACAGGAACTAGATATTGTGTATCTAATTTTTCTTTCTTTTTTTTAAGGTCTCCTGGCTCTAGCTCACTTTATTTCCGCACATATTATTGTTTCCAATGGGTTTCTTTCTCAGGAAAATAACGCTAACTGCCTGAATGTCTAGAAATCATCAAAAAAAGCTGGTGTATGGTTTACACTAAAGTGTTTGCGAGTTGTGTGGTGCTTACAGCATGCAGTTTGAATAACTATGTCTATGTCCTAATGTTGGCCGTCACTTTTCCTTCCCTAAATTTTGTGAGATTTTATTTTAGTTGAAAAATAAAGAATATAATTTGTCTTTGTGTTGCATTGTTAACCGTTTTGATTGTTACACTTTCTCTTTTTCTATTGAACTACAGGATGAAGTTTGTCCCAAAGGTGATGCAGATCCAGTTCAGCAGTGTGTATGGGCAACTGCTGTTAATGTAAAGGACAAGTTCATTTACGTATCTCAGCCCACACTTGACAGAGTTCTTATTGTTGATGTACAGTCTCAGAAAGTTGTACAGGTATTTATTTCTCGTTTTTAAGTTAATATCTAGTTTGCACACAAAAAATTAAGGTTTTCCTTCATATTTTGAAAAAAATGCAATTAGCTTGGGAGTAAACGCAGTATCTAGAAAAAAGCTCAACTACTTTTGACATTTAGCAGCAGTTTATATTTAATGACTATTTTTGTCAATGAGCAATTGGAAGGGAAAGAATTAACATAAAAATACCTTTTATAAATATTAATCAAACAGTTGAGGAAATTAGTTATTTGAGAAGTTTCTAGCTAGAGGTACTTTTCACTTGAAAATGAAGATTCATTAAAATAGAGTCTTATCACAGGAATGTGTCTACCAGTTTTGACAGGAAAGGCCAGGGAGTTAGGTTTGGCCATGGAGGGTGGAGGACTGTTACTCAGTAAGCTCTTAGACAGAGAAACTACTGGAATTGTGGAAAAACCAACACCACCCATAGCCAAGATTGGAGACTATGAATTTGAACTTCTTCTCTTTTCCTTTCTACTGTGTAGGTAGTACTATCAGTTTCTCAGTCTTTGGGAGGCTGGAGATACTCTGCTTAGTCAAAATAATTCACTGAGTAAAAGAGAGAAATCTATTCTATGCTACAGGGATTAATGCATTCATAGTTTGTGGAAGACCAAGGTACAAGACAATGCTAAAATGAATATTAGTTTACTGGAGCAGTACAATTCCTTCAGAAAAGCCTGAGAGAGTCACAATATTCTCCAAACGGTCAGGAGCATTACTGGGATGGACCGCTAAAATCAAATACTATAACCACTGTACTCTTACCTCTCTTTCCCTTTTTTTTTTTTTTTCCCTATATGTATCTGATCATGTATGTATCTGTATCCTTATGTATCTGTATCAATAATATTGTACTATGAGGTTAAATAAGGGATTTACATGAGGACAGATTTTAGTCTGTGGAACTGTTAAAGGCATGAAAATGCATTTAGAAAATAATAGCCATAAACTCATTAAATTCTAAAAATCTATTTTCTGAATATGAAGAGAATGTTTAAAGTTTGTGTTAACAAGGCATATGGAAAAGGCAAAATCATTATATTTTTTGCTATTTGGTTTCTGAAAATCTTTAATGTATAGATTATATATTGTATATTAGGCTCCAGGGAGACCTCATTACTTTCCTTCAGAACTTAAATGGGTCTTATTAGGAAGAGAGGAACAGATTTTTAATATGTTCTGTAGCGATAGGACAAGGGGTAATGGTTTTAAACTAAAAGAGGGTAGACTTAGACTAGATCTGAGGAATAAATTTGTTGTGATTAGGGTGGTGAAATACTGGAACAGGTTGCCCTGTTGTACATGCCACATCCCTGGAAACATTCAAGGTCAGGCTGGATCAGGCTTTGAACAACCTGATCTAGTTAAAGGTGTCCCTGCTCGTTGCAGGGGGGTTTGGACTAGATGACCTTTAAAGGTCCCTTCCAACCCAAACAATTCTATGATTCTGTGATATTAGTATGCACGTATTATGTATATTAATGTACAACTTAAAAATGCATAGCAAAATTGCAATTTTCAAATTACATTAACTTGACAAATAATTTTAATAGCTTTGCATTCTTTAAGCATCTTCATTTTCTGCCTTCTCTATGCTATGTCAGCTGGATCAGTAGACATAGCTTCCTCAAAACCTGACCTATCCAAATGTGACCAGGTGACAGCAACTGCTAAAATGTTTTATTCAAAAAGTTAATAATAAAAAGTTATTAATTTTTTTGTTCTTTAATTCTTTTAGTTAAAATGATTTTTGCATATCAAAGCAGAGGTGAACTGAGTGGATAACATATTTTTGTTTTCTGAAAATGACCTTTTTTTGACCAATTCAATATCTTTCTTCATGAAGAGAGACTAAAAATACATAGTCTTACCACAATCCACAGGACTGGAATCTCTGGCGATGGTTTCCCTGGTCTCTGGCTAACATTCATGAGTCATCTTGCTTTCCTATAGATGATGGGTGAAATCACAGTGTAATTGCATTTGTTAGCATTTAGACTTCAGTGGCAAGAGCATATTATGCCTTTTGAGCTTACTGAAAAATATTAGCAAAGTTGGAGGTTCTTTTAAACTTGGGTTTTATGGAATAGTTTGGTAAATTTTCCTAATTTGCCTTCAGTTACATTAGTTACTATTTTTACTAAGCACTTTACCATTAACTGTATGTTTAGAGAGACTTACCACAATGATTTATATTAATTAGAAAGTAAAATTAAATAAAATAGACACTAATTAAAAGTAAACCCCTCCCACAGAAAAATGTAAAGCAATTCTGCAGGTTTTGGATGGTGTTATATAGGTTGCTGTTGTATCACATAAACATTCAAGTTTCTGCAATGAACTGAATAATAGACATACAGGATGCCTAGGTGTTACACAGACCTTGGTGCGCTAAGTCTGTGCTCCTCAGGAAATATATTGAGCTAAAACTGGATACTCCACAAGCCTTCATCCCAGTCCATGAAAAGAAAAACTTTCACTTTCAAAGAAATTTTATTTTGAGGGATAGAACAGCATTACTTTTCCATGACTTTAATAATATCCAGATCATGTACTTAGGGAAGTATCGGATGAAATTTCTCTCATCTTTGGAAACCTTTTGCAGGAATTAAATTTTATTTTGATAGTTCTAGGATGTTTAGATATTAATGATATAGTATCTTTCCATTTCATAGTATTTAGTACAGACATTTGGTAAGACAATATGACTAAGGGATAACAGATGAACCGGATAAGTAAATTAAACCAAATGTGTTACTGTCACTTTTGGGTACCTGAGCAGAATTTATGCTATTTATTACTGACCTGAATATTATTTCCTAGGATACACTTAGCCAAATAAGTGGGAAAAGTACTATGGGACTTGTAAGAATGCTGTTATTCAAACTAGACTTTAAAAAAAGCCAAAAAAACCAAGTAAAAGTAGTTGCAAACAAAACAAATAAATCATGAAAGCACAAAACCTATACAATATTTTACACATAGTATAAAACTATAAAAAATAAAAACACTGCTGATTCAAAGATGGCTTTTAGAGTTGAAGGCTAATTTGGAATTTAGTGACAAGTCAAGAGATACCTTGTTCAGCATTTCTTATAACAAGCATGGCCCTGTCTTCATTACCTTTTAACAATAAGCATTTATTTTTTTGTTTTGGGTTTTGCAAGCAACAAGAATTTTTCTAACCATTAAATGTTGCTCTACTCATATTGTATGCACATACACAAACACTCATACAAACAAGCAAGGAAGGGAGTTTAATTTCTGTCAGATCAGTCTATTTTCATTTCTTACAGTACTAGCACAGAAAAAAATCAAAATGTAGTTGATATTTGGAAAACAGATACTAAGCTGTTCATAAATGAAAGCATTTTGCTTGCTAGACTTCCTTTTCTCTGTCATATTAATACAGAGAATATTATTTACATTTTGGCTGTTTCTATTCTGTATCTTAAAGAAGAAACCACCTATCTCCTCTGTAAAACCAAGTTCTCAAAAATGCGTACTCTGGTAGAAACAAATGTGAAGAAAAACTTCATATTTTGTCAGTGAACAGCATTTTAATAAAAATTCTGTCAAGGTGCGAAAAATTCCTAAAGACAACTAAACACATTTTTGAAGGGGCTATAAGTTGTGCAATACACTATTTTCTGAGTAAAAATAATGTTGATTTGGTTTTGCTTATTATGGTCTTTTCTCTGCAATGAGCTGTGAGTATGTTATATTTATTCCTTTCTAGTATGAAAGTTAAAGATGTGTGTACAGGTGCACATATGTAACAACTAGATTTTAAGATTATTTATTTCTATGACAAATATATTTTTGAAAATATGTACTTAAGGAAGATTCTAGAGCAGACTAAATTGAAATGTATTGGAAACATGGATGGTATATCTTTAGAGAGGAACATGTAGACTTTTTGATTTAGCCAGGTAATTTTTATTATAAAGTTGAGAAGTATTTGCTTTCATTTCGAAATTCTTGAAAGCAAGCACTGTCACCTGTAATTATCGAGTATTGTTTAGCAGCACAGCATTAACCGGGGTGACTTAGAGTCATGCTGAAGTAAATGGAGTTCTTCATCATGGTTCAGCCCACACCATGCTGCTGGCAGGTCAGCCTGGCTAGCTAGAAACAGCTGTGAAAGCCTGCTTCCAAGATGCTCAGCTCCTTTCTGCTGCTGGCTCCTCTCTTGGGAGCTGCATTACCTGTGCTTGACTCCACGGGCAAGTCCTTCTCCTCGCCCTGGCAGTGCCACAGCCCAGGCCCTGAACACTCCTGGCACTCATTTAGCAGGATACATATGGGTCAGACCTTTTGTCTGGGGAAGCCAAAAGGAAATTTGACACACCTGAACAAATTAGCTATACAACAGCCCAAGTATTCTTTCACACAACTTGTCTTCTAGCCTGCAGCAGAAAAATGTTACCAAACACGAATGACCTTTTTCAAGGGTTATCTTTTGGATTTTAAATGAGCCGGTGAGCAACCTGGCTTCATTTTCCATTTTCAAAGGGAAAAACAAATTCTGCTTAGATGAAGCTGTGGCTTGCAATACCTCAGGAGTACAGTTAAGTATCATCATCAGTCTCAGCCAGCTATTAGTGCATTATCTTGAGGATCTGCATCATTAGTTTAAATTAGGTTCACTTAATTAGCCAGCTGGTACTCTCCTTGACAAACTGATAAACAAACTGTGCTTTACAGTTCCGTAATGGTGAGACTAAAAAAGAATCTCCACTTATTTTTTTTGCTTTAATGATGAAAATAGAAAAGTAATCCTTCCAGTTGTTTACTTTGTGCAGAATGTGTCTTAATCAAATACGTTGTCCTCCAATTTCACACCTCTGAAGTCTTCAGTTCTTCTTATAACAAAGGAAGTGTAGAGCTCAACTAAAAGGTTTATGGTCTCAAGAGACAGTGCTCAAGGTTGTAGGGAAAACACTCTGGTTCTGATCACAAGTCTACCAAAAGTAGCCACTCTAATTGGAACAGTTAACATAAACATATGAAAGCAATCTTTTCAGCTTCAACAGAATGTATCCAGTTTAGCAGAGGTAGGAAGCTGTGGGTGTAGCAACACTGTGTTGGTTTTATGCAGGACTGTATAGTAAGACTGTGCATTGATTTTAGTACGTGGTTTGAGAATACTCTTCCCTTTGTAGCCATTTCCCAATAATTGGTGTAGTTTTAAATTGATATGTATAAAGTGAGAGTGATGGTAGGAAAGGAAGACAAGTACTTTTTTACTTCATTTAAAACATTTGTTTTCATCTTCTTAATAGCTTCAGTATAATGTAATTTTGATGCCAAATGTTAGAGAACATAACGAATAAAAATCACTTTTTTAGTAATTCAGTAACTTTGAATTAATTAGAGGGCTGTTTTAACAATTGACAACATAATTTTTAAGTACAATCTGAAAATATCAAGAAATGCGTGTCCAGTCATCATTTTAATTCAAGCATATACATTGTTTCTCTTCTGAAAATGTCATGGAAAGTAAGAATTTCTATTTTTATTATGCTACAGGCAGTAAGTACAGATCCTGTTCCAGTGAAACTACACTATGATAAATCACATGATCAAGTCTGGGTGCTGAGCTGGGGAAACATGGAAAAGAATTCACCAACTTTGCAGGTGAGCTGATCAGAATGATTATATGCAAAGAAATCTAGACAAGTTGAACCTTTGTGTAATTGCAATATTTTGTATATTTCCCATTAAGCATTATCATCATGACCCCAGCAGGGTCATTGAAATGATTTCAGGTAAGCAGAAACCAATTCAGACAACTAACTTTGCTGAAAAAGTTAGAGATTATTTTCAGCACCCTTACTCAGATGTGACAGTGCTGGATTGTTAAAAGGATAAGGAGTACAGCTGAAAGCAGCAGCATGTTTAGTAATGGCCAGTCTTTTGAGAGCAAACTGCTGCTCTTTATGATGGTTTTTTTTTTCCCCCTAATTAGAGGATAAACTGGATCTTAGGTATATTCCTATTTAATTAAAATTATATTGATGCTCTGGAGCTCACAAGGTCCATTTTTACTTATTGATTTTTTTCAGATGTAAAATAATAAAAATCTTTACTTTTCCCATGCCTCCGAGCGGTGGCAAGCCTAGGGACAGTCACTAAGAAATGTTTCAAGAAGCTGTACTTGCATTCCTACTTTTTCATTACTTTCTGTTCCTTATTTAAAGTAATCTCCTGAGAATATGGTGATCATCTTTTTGCCATAATTCCAAAATTACTTTGAATTTCAACTTATTTTTCTTTTCCTTAGAAATTAATGAAATCCTTACGTATTTTAAAAAATAAAGATAAAGAATAAAAGAATTTCAAACACAGGGCTTGAGCAGAAAAATGAGTAACATTTGAAAACACTTTTTTAGCACCTACAGACTCTTAGAAATTATGAGTATGCAAAGTAATTTGTGGGAGTGTAGTGTCACTTCTCTCCAGAAAATGAATTATAATTTAGTCAGTCTTTTCATGTTTGAAAGCAACCAATCATCTTCTCTTACAGTATAGGTAATCAATTGTTTTATGTTGTTTTTTTTTTATCTACTGTTAAGTGCATGTATGTGAATAGCATGGGGGGATATTATATGGAAGGTCTAAGATTTGGGGATTTGAGGAAAATTGGTTCATAAAAATTTAAGGAATGTGTAAAGTCAAATCAAATTGCTTTTCTGAAATATGTATGTGCTATGTTTAATTACCTTATGAATGCAAGAACTGGGAGCATGTGTAACCATAACTTCCTATGGATCAGTTGATAACATCTTATCTTTTCACTCTGTATGAAGTGCTTAAGGAATTTAATCTCACTCTAGGATCTAGTGTAAAAAAAAAAAAGGGTAAACAAAATATTACTTTGCACTAAGAACTGCTAGAGGCTTTAGTAATGTAAATGAATAAATATGGACTCAGTGGTGAAAAAATAGGAGAAAAAAGTAAATTCAAAGATTAAATGGTCAGGTATGTAACAATTCTCTGAAATCTGTAATGCTGATCAACTTTATTCACTCTAATTTGTGTTCTTTTTCTCGGTAACTGAAGAATAATATAAGAAATGGAATATAGAGGCAATACTGTGTTAATTTATTTGGATAGAAATTAAATTTTGAAAGAGTATTTCTATAGTTTATAATAATGTTACTTTATGTAGGTGATAACACAAGCCAGTGGGAGTGTTTCTCATCACACAATCCATACTCAGCCAGTGGGAAATCAGTTTGACAGAGTGGATGATTTTTTTATTCCAGCTACAACCCTCATCATTAACCATATAAGGTAAGTTTTAGTTGAATTATAATTAAATTTCAAATAAACTGTAACATTGTCTCTAAAGAAAATATAAGTTAAAAACCTTACTGGGGCTTTAATGACCCTGTGGGTTTACATGGCAAGGTTTTGGTAGGGGTGGGGTGAGCTACAGGGGTGGCTTGGGTGAGAAGAGATCAAGAGCTTAGTCCATGTCTGAGAGACATATAAGGTAAGTTTTAGTTGAATTATAATTAAATTTCAAATGAACTATCATGTTGTCTCCAAAGAAAATATAATTTAAAAACATTGAAAATCTGAGACCACGCCACCTCCTATTTCAGTATATTACTTTGCAACACTCTTCTTCATAAACAAACAAAATGTGAATTTTATTGAAAACAAGCTAGATAATCAGAATAAACACATTTATTAGAGTTTTTCTTCCTTATCTTGCCAAATGTTCAAAAGTTCCACTGCTCTGTGTGCTAAAATGGAAATGTGATATCGTCTGGGGTGTTTTGTGAGGAACTGGTAAGTGTAATATTCAGATAATTCCCTAATTTAGGAGTATAAATCTCAATTTGTAAATAATACTTAATAATTTCTTCAGCTGCAAAGAGCAGTCACCATATATAGTATTTGTCATATTGTATTATATTTGTGTTATATTGGAATCATTCTCTTAATGGACCAGAAAAAAACACTTGGAGTTTAAAAAGAATTGTGATACAATGTAACTTAACTCTTTATGAACTGGCTTGTCCTGCTCATTCGGTTCTTTCTACCTGTTTTTTCATCAGGCTCTCTATTTTTTAAAAAAAACATGACTGAGTACATAACATAAACTCTGTTTAGACGCATGAATAAAACTGGTCTTATTTCATGGCTGCTGAGTATATGTTGTTAAAATGGTTCATATTGTAATCTATGCCAGGAAGCACTGTAAATTTCTGGGACCTTAGTTATTTCTCCCAGTGAATGTAGGATTCAGAGATTCATAGATTCATAGATTGGTCCAGGCCGGAAGGGACCTCCAAAGGTCATCTAGTCCGACCTCCCCGCAGTCAGCAGGGACACCCCCAACTAGACCAGGTTGCCCAGGGCCTCGTCGAGCTTCACCTTGAATATCTCAAGGGAAGGGGCCTCAACCACCTCCCTGGGCAACCTGTTCCAGTGTTCCACCACCCTCATGGTAAAGAATTTTTTCCTAATATCCAATCTAAATCTCCCCTTCTCCAACTTAAAGCCATTGCCCCTCGTCCTGTCACTGCAGGCCTTTGTAAACAGACCCTCCCCAGCCTTCCTGCAGGCCCCCCTCAGGTACTGGAAGGCCGCTATGAGGTCTCCCCGGAGCCTCCTTTTCTCCAAGCTGAACAACCCCAGCTCCCTCAGTCTGTCCTCATAGGAGAGGTGCTCCAGCCCCCTGATCATTTTGGTGGCCCTCCTCTGGACCCGCTCCATCAGGTCCATGTCCTTTCTATACTGAGGGCTCCAGACCTGCACACAGTACTCCAGGTGAGGTCTCACCAGAGCAGAGTAAAGTGGCAGAATCACCTCTCTGGATCTGCTGGCAACACTTCTTTTGATGCAGCCCAGGATGTGATTGGCCTTCTGGGCTGCGAGAGCACATTGCCTGCTCATGTCCAGCTTCTCGTCCATCAGCACCCCCAAGTCCCTTTCCTCAGGGCTGCTTTCTAATACCTCATCCCCCAGTCTGTATTTATACTGAGGATTGTTTCTTCCCAGGTGCAGAATCCTGCACTTGCTTTTGTTGAATCTCATGAGGTTCATCTGGGCCCACCTCTCCAGCCTGTCCAGGTCCCTCTGAATGACATCCCGTCCCTCCGGTGTATCGACAACACCACACAGCTTGGTGTCATCTGCGATTGCCTTTGTGTTTGTCCAAAGAACAGATATGTTCTGGCTGTGATAGAAATACTCTAAGTATAGAAGAACGGAACAAAGTCACTAGCTGGATTTCAAAAGACATATGGGACAGAGAAAGAGAGTGTGAGAAAAAGAGGGCAACACTTAATATGGACATAAAGCAGAAATCTTAAATGAGAATCTGTTTTTATTCCTCAAAATACATTATTAAGAATGTGAAATATCATTTTCTTTTCATATTTTTTCTCTAACATTTCTACCTGTAGGGATTAAAAAATTCTACAATCTAGGATTTGTACATCTGAATATTGTATTAATATATATTAGCACTTTGTATGTTTAGGACTGCTAGGTTCTTTGCAAGGTGACACAGACCTATTTCAGCTCACAACACCTCTGCAAATAACTAACTCAATTGTTCATTCTGCTCTTCCAAGTCCAAGTTTCTACAGAAATGCTTTCATTAGGATAATCTTAACTGTCCTCCAGTTACAAGACATCATTATGCACTTTTAGCTAAAATCTCAAATCATGTATGTAAATATGCATCTCCATTAAAAGAGATATAATTTCTGATTGCAGTGAGTGGTAGTCTTTTAAATGTGAAAACATGCAATTTAAGATGATTTTACAGTTGATTCCAGAATTTACTTTCTGCTTGCCTGTGATGAATCTAGTCTCCTCTATCAAAAAACATTTGGTTTCTCCTAAAGAGGTTGTTGATAAAAGATAATTTTTTAAAATTTTCCACAAAACTCTTAACTAACAAGTAAATTAGCAATCAACCATATGCAATTTTAAAAGGAATGTGTAGTTTAATATAGCTGAATAGTAAATTGACTCTTTAGTACCATTACCGCCACATTTCTTGAATTGAGTAGATAAATGCACATTGTTTCCCTGAAGTAATCTGCAGTCCTCACACTCAGCCTTAGGAAAGCATGAAATAATCCTGTTATATTTGGAATTTGTATGCCTTAAGAGAACAAGTTACTGCTTCATAAGTTACCAAGTACTAGAGGTACTACCTCAAAAGAACTGACACTTAGATACGTTAATTTTCACATAAATAGGAAAAGAAAAAGATGGATAGATGAGCATCATACAAGGAGGGGAACCAGGATTGGGAAAAGAAAAATAAGCCCAGTCCAAAGCTAGTGAGGAATGTCTAACTCAAACAATTTTAAATTTATATTTTGCCTAAATAGGTCAAGTAGGTGCTTTCTGCTTTGCATGGTGAGTCACAGCTACCTTCAGCTGATGAGTCATTTCACCTGTCCTATGTGCAATTTAGGAGAAAAGAGAATTAAAGAATAAAAGAAAACCCACGGAAATAAAAAAGAAATTTAAAATTCGGTGAAACAACGAAAGAATAAAGTTGGACAAGTGACTGCAGATATGTAATAAACATAAAAAACATACATCAATTTAGGCCTAGATGGGAGTTTTAACCAACAAAATGAGTTCAAGAGCAATTAACTGTTTCTACCTACTCATGAGCTTGCTTGAAATGCAAATAATCTTATTTTAGTTTTCTAAAATTCTACCTAATTCTGAATGTCTTTTCTAGAAAAGGAAAAAGAACCCACTATTTAGACAAATAGTGTACTTTTATTTTTTTATGTATTCTTTCAAGAGCTATTTATGTGAAGTTAGTCATTAAAGAATTTGCCTTACGTAAAATGTCTGGCCTTTAAGTACTTTGATTTATTATTTTTTTAAAGAAAAATGAATTATGTGAGCAGTGTGTCAGGAAAGGTTTTAAATTAACTGTATTTATCAAATTAATAGTGATGTAGGAAAAACTGTCTATTAAATCTAACTTGTCAGCAGTCAACAACAAAAATGCTCAATAACAGCATGTGTTTGTTAAAGATGTTAGGCAACAAACATAAAGCTTGAGCTTATTCTTTGGTGTATATACCAACCAGGGGAGCATTTTATGAGTGTGAATAGCGAAAAATGGCTACAAAGGAAATAACCCTACTGGCTGAGTTAGGTCGGGTAGTTAACTGCTCAAGGGCACTATTTGCTCTTTGTTTGAAATCAGTTACCTGTGACCATGCAACACCCGCCCCTTCTAGGAAAATGTAGCAAGCTGCATTTGTCACCTGTAAACTAAAATTTTGCATGAAAGAGCAAAAGACAGGGTGTGCATGGCATACCAAATTAGCATCCAGAACCAAACTTTCTGTCTGAATAAAGGCATTTCTAAGCAAAAAAAGGCATACCGCTAAAAAGTATGAATTAAGTTTCATTACAGCTAACACAAACCATCTACTGCCATCTACATTGTATTACCAACTACTGTATGTTTTGCCCAATCAGTTATTAATAACTGTAAAGAATAAGTGAAAGAAGCTAAAGATAGGTAGGCTTGTTGATATGTAGGAACAGAAATAAGGTGAATAATTTAAAGTGGGTCATTAATTTTTTCTTTTTAATAACATCTAAAATGTTAATTGCTAATAATACATATATATGTATTTAAAACATAGCAAATTAATTTTATTTTAAAAGTGATGGAATTATACATTTGCTTTACCTATGTGGGTTATTTTTATATATAGAAATGGAAATGGGCTGCCCATTATTAAAAAAGGAAACTCCACACTTTTTAATGTTCTCTTGGGCAGCAGATAATTTAGGACACACTTCCCCCAGACTGGACATTTGCAGAGGTACTAAAAATTTTGCTCTGAAGTAAACAATAATTAATCCCAAGGAAAACCAAAATGTTTTCCCAGAATTTTCCTAACACAGACTGAGGCAATATTTGGTTATACTTACAGTACAGCAGGAGTCAGGGCAAATAATTTTTTTTATTTGATGACCAGCAAGCATAACATTCATGCTCTGAGCAGCTCTGATGAGCCATCCAAATAGCAGCTAAGGAAACTAAGTAGGCATGAGCCAAAAGAAGTAGAGGAAGAGTAGACCAATTCTGTTGTTATTTTTAAATCTTCTTTTATAATCGGTGAATAGTTGATATGTATACAGAAGAGGACAAGAAAAGAAACTTTATAGTTTTGGGGTGAGAAGTGTGGTAGGTTCAGTACTATCAGTTAGGTTTTTTTTATTGGGGGGAGGTGTCTCCCTCTCTTTTGTGTTCCAGTCAAATTATCTCCTTCCACTGCTGAGATGGAGAAAGAGTTTTGTGCAGTCAAACACCGTTAGAAATCAAGCAGTGTTTTGGCTGTAATGCTTTTGTAACTGCTAACCGTTTATAAATATATATATTTAAAGACAATATATATTAATTTTAGTAAAAATCTACTAATTACCCCCCTAATGATGTGTAGAGCGCCCCACTGATGTTTCCAGAGAGTAAATCCCTGTTTGTACGGAGAGCCTCAGCTGCAGATAGATCAGGTTGGCTCCCCATGATAAGTCTCTCAAAATGCAGGTGACTTTCTATGTGTTTTTTTGACAAGAGTAGTTCACCTACTGACTCTAGGGGAGGGATTGTCTCATGTCTTTGCATTCGGTCATGACGGAAACAAAGTTCCTTCCTTTTCTCACAAAACTTTTAAAATGCAAGCTTAGAGGAAGTCAGTTTCCTGTGGCTTTTCATGAGTTTCCTGTGGCAGCTAGTTGTACAGCAATACACAAAACTTCCTAGTCAATGTAAAAGAGGCTATGGCACAAACCAGTAATAATTATTAATAGAAAGAAGCCTTAAAGAAGTTTGCCCAGGGTTGCTGTTGGAAGTCTGAAGATTTCAAAGGGAAGAAGTTATAAGTTCAACTTCCATATCTTGAAAAAAGCTTGTCCTGCTGTCATCATAGGATTTGTTTTACCTCTGATGTGCACTCACTGCCAATATGTGTTGAATTATAACAAGAGAATGAATTAATATAAAGCATTGTTTTTCATGGGTGCCGTCATGCACATATTTTCAATGCACACAGCTTGAAAAAAAATCTTCTCCTTCCCCCAGTTGTGTTGAAAAGTTATCAGACACTGGGGCCACAAAAGTAGACAGGATGAGATATATTAATCTATAAAAAATGGTGCAAATCCCAAGGGCATTTTTTCAGTTATTACTCGGGAAAATGTATACAAAGCTTATTCCTTTTGTAGATGCACCTTTAAGAATTGAGTATATACATTTTCAATATTTGGCCTTATACATTTACTGAGAAGAAAATTTTATTGTGGACTATTTTTTGTGCCAAAGCAGTTCAGAGCAACCAATGATCTTGTCCTTAATTGTCTGCTAATACCATTCCTTGTCATAAAAATAGACGTTTGCAATTAGTATGTGTGATGGCTGCAAAAAAATTACTTGTACAATACTCATGAAAATATATTCTTGGAAGCCTAAGGAGCAAAAGGGCTGATTATTTCAGCTCCACTGTTCGTAAATCGAAGTGAACAAAAGATAATTGGAATAAATTAAGGTCTATCATTACACTGCAGTAAAATGTTTCAAAACCAATATTAAATGAACTCACTGTAATGGAATAACTCTAACTTTTTAGATGTTTTAATCTTTTAGCAAGTACTTTAAATGTCATATAGTTACCTGACCTAACAAGTGGGAGAGTGAGCAATCAACTCACTGGTGAGATGGCTCAGGATCTGAATAGAGTTAAAATAGTCTCAGTTTGAGTTTTTTCTCTCTTTTATTTCTCTGTTGTGTATGGTAATAGGGGAAGCAGTCTTTCTAAAATTATCCTTATTCATTTGCACAAAACAGTCCAAACCTGAAGCTTTTCTTTAAGAGGTAATTGGAATGTGCTGCCAATGCATTCCTGTGAACTTTCTTAAATGAAACCCATGTGGGGTAGTGATTCAGTAAATTCACACTTCATTCCAGAGTTTAAGCCCCTACAGAGGTGTGAAGTAGCTGAAGGACTGTGAGAGCATTTTCAGTATTTCTATGCAAATAAGCAAACAGAAAATACTATTATTATTTTGCTTCAAAGTCCTACATAATCAGAAAGAACTTTATGTTCAGTGATTTTCAAGTCACACAATGGAAGTGGTAAATACTGAGTCAACTGTAGACAAAGCATCAACGAAAGAGGTTACATTAATCTGGATAACAGGCAATTTAATATTTTACAAATTCAATTAATAAGGCACATTAGGGGAGTGGAAAGTTAGAAACAGTTCTTAGTCATCAAGCTACAAGCATATATTGTGATACAGGGGAAATAACCTGAAAGCTTGAGGAATCGGCGATAGAAGCTCAGTAGTACCACGGCAAACAGAGAAGATCTAGAAAGTAATTGCATTTTCTGATCAATGAATTGTACATGGTAGCACAGCACACAAAGGAGGTCCATCTGGAATAGGGGTTCACTCTGCAGTCTCCCACTGTGTACACTGCATCTTTGCGAGAGTAATGCTAAATGGAAACCTTGTAGTCATTCTTTCCCTGGTCCATGTATTTGCCTCCCAAAAAGAGGACCCTTCTGGTCCATAAATGTGTTGCTTTTGGAAAAGGAGGTCATAGGAACTTCTGGGAAACATGGAGGGGAGACAGTAAAAAGTCTTTTTTTACATCTTTTTTTTTGCTTTAAATAGTGGATTTCACAGCATCTTTGCTCCAGCGGGAATATGAAGAATGAAAGATTGAGTGATTCAGTTCAGACAGTTTAAATGCTCTGAAATTTACTTTGTTCAGCTACCACCATTGGCAACAGCAACTACTGTTGAAAGAAATGCCTCTTTAGAAAATGTGCAGGTACTCTTTAGTGTATCAAACCTATATTTTCCACTTCATTCCCCCTCTTGTTCACACCTTCCCGCCCAAAAAGCTAGGAGTCCATAAAAGTAGCCACTATATTTCTTCAAACTAGGAAACTCCCAATCCTTTACATACGTATAAGATATGTCATGTGCCCATACTTGTGCTTCATCTGTATCCTCCTTCAGCTCCAGTCTTATATTCTAGCTCAAAAGGACCTGTGTTTGTAGGCTTTAAAATGTGCTAGGTGGTTAAGGATTGCCAACTGTATCTGTGGAAAAGCACCTACAGAAGTTATGAAGTAACTGCCAGCACTCCACAAATACAGTTAAGATTTTCTGTCACTGAAATCTGGCAAAGACCTGATGTTCTGAGGTGTTTAGGACACCTTTTAGTTCAGGTCTCCATTAACTTGGAATTAATGGAGAAAATATTTTAAAGTTAATTTTCAGTTCAGTGGTATGAAATTCAAATAATAAATGCACATTTAAATGTGGCTAAAATAAAAATATTTTTTTATAATGCACTGAAATCTGTGATTGTTTCTAACCTTGCAATATATATTTACGTATGTGCACACTCACACACATATAAGAAATCAGTCTTGAAAACTGTCTTGTTTCTAGAATCAATTATCCTGCATGCCTTTTCCCACATCAGCTGACAGTACAATCCAGATGCTGTTTGACCAATTTATTCAACTCATGCTCCCAGTCTTTTCCTCTTAGGTAGCTTCAGTAAAACTTCACAAAACTCTCAAACTAAAAATGCCAACTGTTAACAGCAAAAAAGATTATATCAAAAAACATTTTTACTTTGGTATGGCTACTTAGAAATGAAAATTCCCTTCATATGTTACCTGAAATATAAGATTGCTGCCAGCCTTTGTAGAAGTATAAAATTATAGCATTAGTAAAGGAAAATTCCTCGTGTTCTACTTGTCTTTCCCCATTAGTTCAGGAAATGGCCAGAATCTTGCTTAAGTTAGTCAACTTTATTAAAGCAAAGGGGAGTTTTTCTAAATTGTATATATTTTTCAGACTGTAAGTTTTTTGCATTTTGCATGTGCAGAAGTCATTTCAGGAATATTTACTTTTGGCGTAATATGATCTGTCGGTCTGAAGTGGCCAAAACAACCATTATTATGGTTATCATTAACTGTTGTACCTGTTTCCAAGTACCTATCTGCTTTTAAAAATTCAGCATGTATCAATATGTGAAAATACATGACACAATGAAATGTATAAAAATGTAATCAACTATAAGAAGAAACTAATTCCTGCAATTATGGCACATAATTTGTTGTATCCAGTGCTTAGAAGTTATCTTAGTTCTGCTTAATTACTCGTTGGTTTTCCAAATAAACGAAATTATAAAGATTAATTTATTAACTTTAAGGCCATCTTAAAATTATGTAATTAACCATTTTTCTATATGTTTGCTAACAAACTACCAGAGCACAATTGTTTAAAAAAAATTGTGCTGGGTCTGGCTTGGATGGAGTTAATTTTCTTGATAGCTGCCAGAAAGGTGGTATGTTTTAGATCTGTGACTTTGGAACACTGAAAATTTGTTCGGAAATTTTCATTTCTATCTTTAAACATTTAGAATAATTTACTTTTATTCATTATATTTAAGCCTTCTTATTTGACGTTATGTTACAAACCTAGCTTTTAATTTTTAGCAAAGCTGAGATGCTTGTGTGAACGTATGAATCAAAGACTTTAAGGAAACTTCCAAATCTACACAGATAGACTGTTTTGTCTGTATTTCTTCTATGAGTTCCCAACTGTCACCATGCAACATTTTCTTGCAGATAAAATATACAAACTTCCATCTTAACAGGTTGCTTAACAGAGCGACCACCACCAACTGCCACCTCCCGTATTATCTACAAATCAGAACACAGCAACTTACCATGACGTGCCTGATTTCTTTTCCCATGATAATCCTACATTTTCAATAAAAATGTCATTTCTGGTGCTTTTATGTGCCAAAAATAATATTTTATCATATTTTTACATAAAAAAAATATTTTTGGGTTCAGTCTCATATTTTCTTAATTTCGGTCACTAGTTAAAAAAGAGAGAAAGGAATTATGGTAAAGTTCAGTATTTGTTCTTTTGAATATTCTCATATCCCCAGCTTTAACAGTATGTGAACTTCATTTTTAAAATGAAGAGAAAGATCTTTTGAGACTGTTTTGACATATGTAATTTATCACCTTTGTAGTCCTTATCTCTACCTCATTATTCATTTTCTACTAGTGCTGACTATTTCTTTTGGCATAGATAAATTTGGCTGTGCATTCCATATGACATCTGCCTACTTTGATGTTACCACATTTTCTGGAGTGCAACATCTTCTTAATCCTGTCCTACCTTCTACTGACATTTAGGACCATCTTCAGGAATGTCTTTTGTTCACTGTGTCTGTGTAGCTTACCCTTTCTTTGACTTTTATTGCTTTAAAAATGAAGTGAATTTTTTTTTATTAAATTGCTAGCTCTCCTTCCTTACAAGGTACAAGAAAGAGAAATACATTTGCTGCCAAGACTACAAATACACTTTTGCTGAGAATACGTTCCTTTTTGATATAACACAAATTGTTTCATATGATCCTGTATTACAAAAACCTAGAAATTAAGGGGATTTTCTTTGTCCTAAAATTTCTTGGATTATTTTCTTGTGAACACTGTAATTATTGGACAACACTTTGCAATAATTAAAAAGTATATTGTATAAACACATTGCAAGTGTTCCACAAGAGAGCCCTCAGACAATTCATAGACTCCTGCATCACTAGTACCCTTAAAATTCAGGATTTATCTCTATGCTGTGCAGATGTACACTAAATGTGTACATTATCAGAAGTCCTGGACTATGCATGACATATTAAAACAAATCAGGTCTTCCAGCAAGATCTGAAAAGACAACTGAAGAAGCCAACATGGTATCTTATCAGCTATGGGGAAATTTTTCCGGTTGTTGTTTACACATGGATCATTTGAAGATATTGTTCAACATGGACTTGAGATGACAGTCCATTTCCTTCCTCTGGATCTCTACTGAGGTGACTTAAATGCTCTGCAAGTGAAATCTTAAACTGAAATAGTAATAAAATACATTTTAAAAAAAAATAAAAATAGAAGTCACAAATAAGAATATAATTTTAAAAGTATTTTAGACAGTATGCTATTTTTGTTATTGATATGGGACTTTAGTTAAGAAATTTTGAGCTTTCTCTTCTAAACACACAATTATCCAGCTGAGTTACAGAAGACAATTTGCATAGAGTCTGTCCGACAGGTAAACGTTTGAAAGATTGTATCACTTGGGACTTTTCTGCCAAAGTGAAAACTATCACAGTAAGAATGAGGATTTTGTTGATGGTATTTAAAATGTCATTCACTTTGGCCCATCAGCATTAGATTTGTAGCTCTCATTTTTGAGAGTCTAGAGCTAATCTTATTAAATAGGATGTAGGATAAACTTAGAAACTATCCTTCCATTATTGTCCATTACTGAAAGCTTACTAATACTCAAAGATCATTTATTTTATAATATTCATTCCTGTCTCTGTTGCTTATTGTCTAGGAATGGAAATTTTTCTATTCAAATTCAAGCTCTGAGCACAAAGCTTAATTTGAGGACATCTCTTTATTCTAAGAACATAGCACTTGTCAGGATTCCTTCAAGCCCTTGTAGAAATATTTCTTCCCTCCATGGTCTGTCTTGAAGTTCTTGATATCCTTATTTTTCTAAATTATGGTCAGTATGTTCTGAGAAAGAGAAAGAAAGAATAATTTTAGTATATTTGGCTATCATTGACTGTGTGGTCTTAGCCATCCAACTTAATCCTCTACACACTGAATTCCCTCACTGAGAATGGAAATAGAGAGAACATGTTCACTTCTATGAGATATGTACAAAGCAATAGCAAAAGAGAATAAAGATCTTCAGTGCTTCCACAACAAATCTGTGAATGTCAGTCTCTGAAATCTTGGAATATGTTCTATAAAGATCACTTCCCTTTCAATCAGGTCTCTCAGGTGGTGTTCAGCAGTTGTTATCACCCCTGTGAATCACAGCAGGCCTTTTGTGGGATTTCCCCCTCCCAGCCTTTGCTGTATCCATCCCTGTTCTATTTAAATACATTTTAGGATCTAATCAGGAATTTTATCATTACTATGAGAATCTGCTCCCATATATCTAGAAGTGTTGGTTTCATAGATGTTACAGTTGAATATTAAGTTCCTTTCTGAATTACTCTATGAAGACCCATATTTCTTTGTAACAATTTTATCATGTAAACTTGTGAAGCATATATGACTTCTGATGGATTAGACCTCTACTGACATCCATTTATCATCCTAAAAAGGTATTCCTAAATCTGCATCCACAATTAAGAATAAAATTAATGTCGATTTTCATTGAAAGCAAGTTATATCTATAACTTAATTTTCCTCTTTCCTCCCACATAATTTATAAATTTCAGGGAATTCCTGTTATTGTATAGACAAATTTTTCTTCTAAATCATAGAATCATAGACTGGTTAGAGTTGGAAGGGACCTTAAAGATAATCGGGTTCCAAACCCCCTGCCGTGGACAGGGACACCTCTCACTAGACCAGGTTGCTCAAAGCCCCATCCAGCCTGCCCCATCCACTTCCAGAGATGCGGCATCCACAACTTCTCTGGGTGAGAGAATATTATTGAAATGGAAAGGTACAGATGAGATATTTTTAATGTGCAAGTCTATAAAAATTCAAAAACTTTGAATTTTTCAAAACTCAGAACTTCTTCCCAAGCAAGAGTATAACAAAGTAGTCAACACTTTTAGAAAATGAGAGCTGCCATCAAATTCCATTCTTCATCAGAACTGACCTTTTCATTCTTCTCACAGAACTGATAGTGGTGGTCTTAATTACTCATTTTCCATAAGAGTGACCCCACAACTTTCCGTTCTGTGTTTTTTAATTTAGTTTTTTTTTCTTTTTACCAACTTTTTACCCTTTCCTATTTCTTAGCACTACTATGTTAATATTTCCCAGGTGCACTATCAGTCATGCATTACTGCTGCCAATGTTATTTCTATCTTTTTTATGAGGCGTTTTAAAATATTTCATTTACAGTAATTGCAACAAGTAAATAAATAAACTTGATGAAGACAAAAATCTTTTACAGATGTGTGTGTGAATATTTATATTCACACACACAAACACTTACAAAAATAGAGAATTATCAAGATGTTATCCAAAATGTAAATATGTCTTTAGACAGGAAGATGCCTTGTGCTTAATGCTGTTATATACAAATACCAAGGAAGGAGAAAAAAAAAGCCTTTTCTGATTATAAACAAGAATATGAAGCAAGTGTTCTTAATGTTGTAAAGCCCATCAGGAACAAAATTAGGACAACAAACTGCAAAGGTCAAAGACTGTTATAGTACCCAAAACAAAGCCACCATTTGTGCTGATGAGCAGTAGCTGCTGGGCAAAATCCACTTAGCCTTTTGTTATCGTCAAACAACCATTTCTGAACTGCAGAAATTAAAGAAAGGTCTTTTCTCAGCAACCTGCCAGAAATGAACTGTTCTAGGCAACAATAATTTTTTAAATCCTGAGGGGAAGACTGCTATTCCCTTGCAATGCTGACAGTTTTTGAAATCAGAAACACTTCCAAAATGAAAAATGTTTTTATCTAGGGGTAAATATTTTATTTGTGCAATGTACTAGAAAATGATAATAACAAAGAAATGGTGTATTTTATAATTACTTAAGTAATGAAAATTAATTTTGTGATTACTTAAATGGTAGGAATGCAAGTAAAATAAAATGGTGTAAACAGGTTTCCTTAGAATCATCTGTGTACGGATATAAACTGAAGAGTAATTTTAATAAAGGAAATAATGGTTGCAGTGTTGTATGTTAAGTTCCTACAGAATCCTTAGAGGGAAAAGTGCGTGGTTTTTTTTGTTGTGCTGGTGATGAACTCTTGAAGGACCAGTGAAGGCAACCTAGCCATACAGCTAAAAAAACCAGTTCTTAGACCAATTTTCCTTTTTCCTTTTCTTAATTGTTAATATTTCCTTCTTCAGAGCTACTGTGGATAACTTCAGTTCATCAGAAAAAATGTTTTGTATATTACAACACATTCCTATTTTAGAATTTTGTTTCAATGGTAATACTTTTCCATGTTGCCAGATTAGAAGCTTTTTATAGGATCAGGGTCTACCCTGACCCTCTAACAGACTGTTCATCGGCAGTTAACGGAATTTACTTTAAGTCCCAGATAACTTTTGGTCAGCAGATTTGATCAAACTTCACAGTAAATAGAGCTTTATCTTCCTGGGTTGATTTTTTTTGCACAAATTTTTTAAAAAATAGTCCCTAATGTATAGAATGTTGAGTGGCTTTAAACACAAATGCTTTTCACTCAGGATAAAGTAGATAATGTTTATTATTATTTTCTTGAATTAAGTTATACAGGTTAAAAAATTTCTCTTTTGTACAACAATACTGCTGTTTGCCTCTTGTGCAGATAATTTTGATTGTAGCACATCTAATTCTCTTCTCTTTCACTTGCTTTCTGTGTCAAGAACATAATTTTCTTTAAGTGTTTGATCTCAGATCTCTTTAAAAAATGTCTATTGACTTCATGAGGGTAACCTGTGGATGTAGGGCCAGAAACAAAAAGGAAAGCGGACATCAAGTTTTACATCATCATCATCTTCTATTCTGTGATTCTTTCTGAACTCAACAGTAAATACATGTTTATGTTAATATATTAATTTTGGGAAAAAAAAAAAAACGATAATGAAATTTATCCTCTTTTATTGGAAAAAAAATTCTTAAGCTTTTCTTTTTTTGTCTTTTTAACCAGTGCTTTGATATTTCCTCTTTTGTAATGAATGCAGTTACACTATTAAGAAATATATATGGCTTATCTAAAGGAAGAAAATAACATACAGGAAGCCAGGTTGTTAATTTACCACTTGTTGGCAGCTCCACAGTAGCATCTTGCTTGGCTATTCTTTGTGCATAGGAGATGCAAACTAACTCGCTCTGAAGCGGGGGAGGGGGAAGTGACACCTCGCAAAAACAATTTTGAAGATGCAGTGTCAGAATTAACATGACTTTGGAACTTTATATGGAATATCTGGTACATTATTAATTCCTACTTTACTTGACTAGAACTTCCCATCAAAATAAGATTGCATCTTACTTATTTTTGTAGCTACAGGTCTCAATATTATCCTTCAGTCTGAATAACTACTGGAGATGCAGTATTATTACAGGATGAACTGAAAGTTTAAAACCAGGAAATTTCTTAAACTTTAAAAACTTTTACAGTTTTAAAATGTAGCGTGATTACTAGCCGTATTCCATTAGATTTAGTATTTCTTGAAAAATATTATAATTTGCAAATACAATGTCTGAATGAGTGATATCAAAAGTCATATGATATTATTCCATCTTGATATTTTGCATTAGACTATGGCGTTAGTTCTAGCAGATTATTGCAAATACTTTAATAGTGACATGAAAATGTAGTTCACTAAGGTACAGTGATAAACAAAGTCGCTTTCAGAAAATTCACTTATAAGATTTGCATGCAATTCTTAGAGCTCTGCAAAACCCTAAGAAGATAAAAATGAAAGGCAGACTCTGAAGAGGTTTTATTTGTCTTTTTGATGGCGCACTGCCCTTGAGAAAATATTGAAGTTGGTCGTTATGGTTGGAAAAATAAACTTTTTGTGGAAAGCAAAGCGAATTAATGGGTTTCTGTTAAAGCTAGCCTTTGAGAGCTGTGAAAACAATCTTCAGAGATCCCTGGAAATTCTGGGAGGGACATGCTCTCTCCTTTTAGCTCTGGTTTGCATGGAGACTTACACAACATTCTTCTCTCTATCCAGGCACTCGTAGCAGTGCTAGCTGCTCCTTTAAGAAGTCATTTTAATTTCTGACCATAAGGGCCAGCTTTGATAGCCTCTGCAGCTGTGTGATACCTGAATTTATTATAATGGCTTGGAGAAACAGACAACCCCATTTCAAGCATAATTGTAGCTCTTACTCACATCTTGATATAGTGTTAGTCATTTAAACTTCAATTTTCCAAATCTGTGCAAATTTTTGTAAGGCTGTTTTTCGATACTATGCTTTCTTTGTGCTAGAATGCTTATGGTGACTGTGAGGTTCAGATTGTAGGCACCTAGATTTAGGTATGAAAATACAGTGTATCTGTGTGTGTAAGCTGTCTATCTTCTGCTATAGTTGATGGAGATCCAGTCTATACAGGGAGTGGAGTCTAGAAGGCAGTTTTGCTCACTCCCTACAGGGCTCTGGCACTGGCCATCTTAAATTCTGTAGATTCTGTTGGGTGTATGGATAAGATCTCTGCTGGTGAAAAAAGCAACTTAGATGTTTAACTCATACGCAGACATGCATAGTTATGCATAGAAATGTAGACATCTGCAGGAGAGGAATACTACCCATGGAGAGTGATTTTTGTAGTGAGGAGTTGTGGTGAGGCTAAACATTCATAATGGCAATTCTTCAACCTCCTTGTTGCCCACCGATATGATCACAGAGTACGGAATCAACTGCGCTTGATTAGGACTGCAGAAATATGGGGGGGGGGGGTATTTCAAAGCAGTGGGGATGTAATTATAAACAGATCGATATTTTTATGTACTCTGGACAAGATAGGGTTAAGCTATGGGTTTGGTTTTTTTGTTGTTGTTGTTATTTTTTATTTCCTGCTTCATATATCAGTTTTTAATAAACTGATGAAAATATCAGGTTATTAAAAATACAATACTTGAAATTGCATTGGCCATTGTGGCTCATTGTGTACTCATTATGCATGTGTGTTTCATCTAAAGTACACCTTTTTTAATTTTAAGGTGTATTACTTGAATTCCATATCAGAACCACCCAAAACTGAGCTCTGTGTGGCTTCAGATCTAGCACTGCTGTTCTAAGCGATGTATGATACTGAAATACGAGTATTCAACTATCCAATGCATTACCTGTGTCATGAAAACGTGTATGTTTAACCCTAACTGGAGAGAGCATGCTTATCCCTTGAGAGGACAAGGAAAGGTCATCACTTCCAAGGTTCATTTGACCTGAAAAAACATCAGTGGGTTCCTTATAGGCAAATTTGGAAGATACTGGGTTGCACAGAAAGGAGCAGTGGAGTGTTAGGACTGAAGCCCAGAATATGTGAGACAAAAATTATTTTTACTTACTCACTTCTGGTATTAGAACTAAAAACAGTCAAAGGATGGATGCCTTAGTGCATGTTTTTCTCCCTATATTTCAACTGCAAAGTGAGATAATATACCTGCTATATACGCATACATATGTATGTGTATTTATGTTATGTAACACATGCACTTTTTATATCAAATAATACACACCTCCATTAAAACTCTGCAGATTGGGAGTAAGTAAACTGCAAGTATGTAAGAGTCCTATTTCATGCAGTCTCAGCACTGCATCGGTGGAGGTTTTTTCCCCTCTTATCCCTCCCTCTGTCCTGTAGGATTTAGATGACAGAAGAAGGGTCTGAAGACAGGGGAATTCTTAGATGCTTAAGGATTTTTTGCCACACGCCTTTACACAGTGGTAACAAAATGGTAGCAGAATCCTTGTCAGTTTGAATCAACATTACATTAATGAAATAAAATAACTCAAAAGGTGAGTGTTTGCCCTATTGCTGTATCAGCTGCCTTCAGAGAATAGGCTCTGGACAATATATAACCTCCTAGTGTAATGGATACGTATTTTGGTTTGAAAACCATGTCAACCCTTTCCAGGTATGGAAAGGGATATTAGAGTCTGGCACTGCTGCAGTTCAGGCAATAATTACCAACCTTCTGGCATTGGAAATAAGTTTCTCATTAAGCCTTTGCCCAATACTAGAAAATAGGAAAAATTTCCCTTAGGTACTACAGGGAAGAGATGGGGAGTCATGCACATGAGTGTGACATCTTGTCCTTCTATAGAACTGGGTGAGTCACTAAAGATTTCAGCCAAGTTTCTGGTTTTCAGTTCATTTACCACTACCAATGCATAACACATTCTACCAATGATATTTCTATGATACATTTTGTAATTAATTTATTGAAATCTAACTTCTTATTAGGGAACAAACCCACAGAAAACAGAGCAGGAAGCTGCACACATTTTAGATTCTTTAATCACATCCAAACCATTTTTGGCATAGATAGAAAGAACAGTCATGTAACAAAGATATAAGAATAGTGAGATATTTAAGAGGAAAAGGAGTTCTTGTTCATTCCTCAAAAGCAAAATATTCCCATTGTGCTATGCAATAGTCAAAGCTACTTAGGCTGAATGGACTTGATAAAGAACTTAACAGGAATTTTATATAGAGCCAACATTACTTTTTCAAAACCACAATGACTATTTTTCTGCAGTAACAGGGGGATTGGATCTGGTTTGAAAGTAGCTCACCACCTTAAAGGACAATGATACAATAAGTGTTTCGGACAGTGAAAGGGAGCTAACTATATAAATCCTGTTGTGGTAACATACTCTACAGTGCACATTTTTTCATAAGTGAAGGTCATCTGTTTTGTGCCATGTGAGGGTTTATAATAAAAGATAATTTGTTTTTGTACTTTAAGCCTGTCACAAACAATGGAATTTATGGTGATGTAAATTTCATGAAAAATAATGTGAAAAATAGATGTGATAAGACAGACGAGAGTAAGACTTGTAAAAACTGGTAATGTGGATTTATGAAAATAATACCCAGTAAGATTTCCAAAATTAATACCTTTTAAAATACGAGTTTATCATTCATGGTTCATGATGTAAGTTACTTCTCAATGATTGGCAAGTTCCTGTGAGGAAGTTATTCAAAAACCACTTGTTGAAAGATTTCTCATACTCTGAGACATTTGATACTCTGACAAAAGAGAAAGGAGTAGAGCGTTAATCTGGCTTGCTATATAGATTCCTTTGTTTGTCAGCTTGGCAATGGGAGTTTTCAGGTTAACAGTTTTACAGTAGTTATGGAAATAGGATAGTGATAATTATGATAACCATTTTGGGGGGAAAAATGATACAATTCATGGGTTTACTGTTCACTGTTTTTGTGTTACATGCAGGCTTACAGTTCGATAAAACTAGGACCGAAATGTCATATTTTAAATACATTTAAAATGCTTTAAAAATACTTTAAAAAAATCTGTATATGTATATTGTGAAAGTATATTGTGAGAATATAGAAGAAGTAATAATTTATAACATGTTGTTAACTTAGTCATAATTATCCTACTTTTAAATATGTGTGTGGGTTTTTTCATTAAAATTAGGAAAATAAGGCACTCATCCATGAACTTAACTTCATTTTTTTTTTTTTTTAAATGCATTTTGTAATTAACAACTTTTAGGATATTCTTCCTGTCTCTTTTAAGTTAGTTTGGACAAGTCATTCTTAACTACCTCAGATTCCCTTTGTTTGGGTACTGTGAAGCTCATTAGCTTTTATGGTACATTAATGACTCCCTGTGTTGGTTTGACCCCAGCTGGCAGCTGAGCCCCCACCTAGCAGGAGCAACAGCTACTTTAGAAGGAGTTTTATTGTTGAACATGATGTTACATGGCATGGAATATACCTTTGGTTAGTTAGGGTCAGATGTCTGGCTGTGTCACATCCCAACCTGTTGCCCACCCTCAGCCTACTCATGGGGAGGGCAGAGTGAGAAACAAAGAAGGCCTTGATGCTGTGCAAACACTGCCCGGCAATAACGAAAACATTGCTGGGTTATCAACAGTTTTGTTTACAAATTTAAAATACAGTACTATATAGCCTGGTATGAAAAAAATTTCCATCCCAGCCAAACCCAGTATGCTACGCGTACAGAAAGTGCTATAGAGTTGCTAAGTATTATTATTTCTATTTCTCTTAACTGTTTGTCACATTGTATGGTTGAAAATCTTAAAAATTTGGGATTAAAATCTTTATTATTTATTCATATGGAGTGAGTGAAGAAAGAAACAATCTCAGATTTCACAGTTCTAGCATGTACTCCAGTTGGAGTGATATGCCCACAGGCTGCAGATTCCCACTTGCATTAACTGTAAAATAAATTACTGGAAATGTGAAGATTTCCTCTTATGTCTTGCAGGCTTGAGCTGCACAGGATCCCAGTATGCACTTTGACAAACGCCTTTTTATACTGCCTGATATTGTGCATGGTTTCACTACATAGAAGAGACATGAGGGTTGAGATTTTCATAAATATTAATCACGGATTTATCAACAGTGGGAGGCTTCTGCATATCAATCTATATGAGAGGAAACTTTGCATTAAATATACCACCATCTCTCTATAAATCATTTGGGAAAAGTGAAGGTACTCTCAAGTATCAAACCCAGGCTAACAGTACGTAGGTGACAGATGCAACTTCATGACGTGATTATGAATGGCTGTATTTTTTGATTCTTTTAGAAAACTAAATGCTTTTGAAAAGTTCTAAGATTATGGTACTTTGGGGGTTGAGTTTGGCTATCCACATATTAGAATGAAACATAGAGTAGTAATGTGGACTTCTTTACTCAGATTTAATATCTTTGCTTTACTTTGAACGGAAAAAAAAAAAAGAGGATGGTGAAAGCTCAGCCCATGCACTTACTGATGTGGTTTACTGGGACCTCCAGCAAAACTCTCTTACTAATATCAATTTTGTGAAATCTCCCTATTACACTGGGCCTATAGACACCACTGAAGGACAACATTTTGTTACAGCTCTGGTAAATCACCCTCTTTTATTACAACAGCTTTTTTTGGGTCACCCAATCTACTAACGTGGGTAATCCAAAACTGCCATTAATCTTATGACTTGTAATACTATTTTCTGACAAGTTTGGTAAGTACTATTTTTTTACAATTGCTCTTGCCTTCTCATCAGAAAGATGAAGGACAACCTGGCAATGAAAGCCGAGTTAATAATCTGATACTGGCATGCTGGGAAGGTTCTTAGTACTGGACAGAAGGAAACAACAGATAGATTGACCTGGTGGTTAGAAGGCAGTAATTAGGTGATTGGACAGTGAGCTAAAATTTATATGTGACTGATCATTGCTGTGTGCAAGCAGGTAACTGTTCTGAAGCAGGTCTCTGTGATCTATCACTGTTCCTCCAACCTGTCCACCATGATCTTCTACATTTAGATCAATAAACCTCGAAGGAGTGACCATCCTAGCCTTAGAACATATTTCTTCCCAAGTGAAATTATAGCTGTTGTAGTTGTATAGTTGTAACATCAAACAAGCAATTCACAAACTTCCCGAATTTGGAGACCAATGATCAACGTGTTGTCAAGGGGGACGTTTATTTTGGAGATATGTGTGTGTTTGAAAGATCAGTAATTGTAAAAGTTAATAGTAACTCACATGTGAAATTCACAATTAATTAAGATCGGACACTGTGTAAATTAATTTTAAAAAACATCTTTTTTCTATACAGTGGATGTAAAAGTGGCATCTAAACCTCAGGCCTGTAGAAACACAAATTCCTCTGCATACTACTTTTTTTGTGTGTGTGTGTATGAGCCTTAGCTCATACATTTGATTGCATCAAATCACAATTAGTTTCATGAGATTGGAAACACTTGGCTGCTTCCTAAAATCTCAGCATCGCATAATTGAGTAGAATAACATTAAAATCTGCTGTACTTCTGCAATTTTGATTGTATGAACAAAGCCAAAAAATGGTGTTTCATATATTCACAGGCTAGAAGAGACCATAAGAACATCTTCTCTGATTTTCTGTATATGCCATAGATTTTAAGCATTTCAAATAGTCATCCAGAGATCAGATAATGAATCTGATATTTCTGAATTTACATCTGCATGGATTTGCCCAAATCTTCCAAAAAAGAGCATAGACTTTACTTGGAGATTCCCACCAAAGAAAATTCATCATCCCTGTGGTAATTTGTTGCAATTATTTATCATCCCCATTCTTAGAAAAAATTACCTATTTCTAATTTAGATTTGTCTTGTTCAGTCTGCAATCATTACTATAATACCTCTGTGAAATTAAAGACAACGTTACTAAACAGTATGTCCTCTCTGTTCAGGTATATATATGTTGTAAATAAGTCATGTCTGAATTATATTTTTCATAAGCTAAATATATTGGACTTTCAGACTATTTCTTAAAGTCATTGTCTCCATCCCTCAAATAATTTTCAGATTTTTCCTTGCCCCTAATTTTTTAGTATTCCTTTTTAGAAGAGCAGAAATAAAACAACATAAATAACATAAATACTGTGAAGTATTAGATATGGTACCAAGCAGAAGCAAAACTTCCTTGCAAAATGATGATTCTGCATTGACAACTACTTTTTATTGCAGAGAAATTATTTTTCCTTTAGGTATCAGGTTTTATTCCAAGAAAGGTGTGCTCTCCTGATGTTCAGTTACCTTCAGTAAGGTTTTCTAACAAAAAAATTAAATTGGGTTTGTCTGACAAAGTTCATTTTTCCATAAACCCATATTGACTGCATTATGTTCATGTTTTTCTGTAGTTGGTTCTCATTTTATCTATTTTATTATTTCCTTGGGATATGCATCAAGCTATTCTGCTTAGCTGGGATACCTGGCTTTATATTATGAATATTTCAACAATCTTCTTCTAGACTTTCCAAGTTTTCCTGTTATTCTGAGATTTATTAAAAAGTTAAGAGCTAGTCAACTCTTTCAAAATTATCAGGAACAAATTATCTAACCTGACAGATATATGTTCCTATAAAAAAGCTGTTTATCATCTTCCTCAATTGCTGGTGGCCTCGAAAATACTTCCTCATCTTCAGGTAACAAAAGTATAATTTCTCATTCTTCGGGTTTGTTTACTTTATCAGACATGGAATCCTTAGCTTTCCTTATCGGTTTTCTTCAGTTCCCCTTTTCCCTTCTGTATCTTCCTTCCAGAGCTTCCACTACTTAGTCCATCCTTATGCCTCTGCCTAACAATTCTCATAGACTAAGAAGCAGCCACACAAACCTCACAGGCACATGAACAAACAGATCTCTTTTTCGATTTGTTCAGCTTCTCAAAACCCCAGCCACACAGCTCTCACTGACACAGGCAGACAAATAAATATATCAAACACACAGCTTGCCAAATCCTTTTACATACAAGAAGATTGGCAGCTTTGAAACTATTTTTTCCCCACTTCGTTTTCATCTGTATTATTGGATTGTTTGACTATTTACACTTTAGTCCAGCTTTACTGAATTAAAATTGGGGCATTGAAAAGTTACAAGCAATACAACAGGCTGAGAAAGAATTGTTTGAATAGTATTGATAAAATCCTATTAGTTCTAATAAATTACTTTTGGCAGCCATACTTCTGGTTCTGGGGAAGGGCAGGTCCTTCGTGAAGGTTTACCAGCTTCCTACTTTGGATTTTTTTTTGGATTGATGGACCAAGACCAAAGGTATGATGTTCAACAAGGCCAAGTGCCGGCTCCTGCACTTGGGTGTCGTGGTTTTGACCAGATTAACCAATCAGAGCGACAGATGGCCCCTCCCCCCCCCCCTAAGGAAAAGAGAGGAGAGGAAGAGATAAAAGAGATTTATGAGTTTAGAAAAAAACTAAACTACTTTAATGAAAATATTAATAAATAATGAAATAATAATAATAATAAAAAAAATAATATATATATATATACAGTATATACAAAACCGTATCAAGCTCCCGGGGTGATGATCACGTCACCGGCAGGCACAAGGGAAAAGTCCCAGGCTGGACTTGGTGATGGACAGGAGCTGGATTCCGGATCTGGAGTCAGGATTGCTCGGATCGGGATCAAAGGCAGACAAACAGACAGGGTCCTCCTCAGATGTCGGCCATTGAAGGAAGAGAGATGACCCTTTGATCCCTCAGCTTTTATACTGAGCATGATGCAGATGGGATGGAATACCCTGTTGGTCAGTTTTGGGTCACCTGTCCTGTCCGCTCCTCCCTACAGGTGTGACCCCTCTACGCTTTTCCGCTTCCGACCCTCCAACGGGGCAAATAACAAATTTACCTGACCTTGGTTGTTATAGCAATAAGTATAAGCAAGGGCCTCTCTGCATACCATTCCTTGGTATTATCAGGTCTTATCACTATAAGAGCGAGCAGTTTCTGGACAATATGCCGTTAATTTCAGAGTTTAGTTAGTTAGAAGAGGCCCAGCTAACAAGGAAAAATTACTGAACAGAAAATTAGTTCTGTTTTACCTCAAACCAGGACATTGGGTCACAACGATCCCATACAGCGCCACAGGCTTGGGGAAGAGTGGCTGGAAAGCTGCCTGGTAGAAAAGGACCTGGGGTGTTGGTTAACTGCTGGCTGAATATGAGCCCAGGTAGCTGAAAAAGCCAACAGCATCCTGACCTGTATCGGGAATAGTGTGACCGGCAGGACCAGGGAAGTGATCATCTCCCTATACTCGGCACTGGTGAGGGCCCACCTCAAATACTGTGTTCAGTTTTGGGCCTGTCACTACAAGAAATACACTGAGGTGCTGGAGCATGTTCAGAGAAGGGCAATGAAGCTGGTGAGGGGTCTGGAGAGCAAGTCTGATGAGGAGAGGCTGAGGGAACTGGGATTGTTTAGCCTGGAGAAAAGGATGCTGAGGGGAGACCTTGTCACTCTCTACAACTGCCTGAAAGGAGGTTGTAGTGAGGTGGGGGTCAGTCTCTTCTCCCAAGTCACAGGCGACAGGACTAGAGGAAATGGCCTCAAGTTGCACCAGGGGAGGTTTAGATTAGATATTAGGGAAAATTTTTACACTGAAAGGATTATCAAGCATTGGAACAGGCTGCCAGGGAAGTGTGGAATTGTCATCCCTGCAGTATTTACAAGACAGGTATACGTGGTGCTTAGCGATATGGTCTAGTGATGGCTTTTGTCAGTGTTAGGTTGATGGTTGGACTCGATAATCTGAAAGGTCCCTTGCAGCCTAGACAATTCTATGATTCTCTCCCACACAGGTCCAAAGTTCTGTCTAATTTTAATATTCACAAATATTATTGCTACAATAAGTGCTTTCCTATATTCTTTTTCAAAAGGATATAGTTTAGTTGTCTGTACTTGCTGCCTTTTTAGGATTTCAGTTGCAATGGTGGCTTATAGCATGGTCAGTTAGAAAATGTGTTGGGCCTTAGATAACGAATTTTCACCCAGACTTTTCCAATGGATCATTATAGATAACGAATTTTCACCCAGACTTTTCCAATGGATCATTATATAGCCTTAGACAAGGCATTCAGCTTTGTCCTTCACTTGCTGTAATATTTGTGAAGTGCTTTGAAACCAGTACATAAAAACTGCTACTTAAGTTCAGTGTATTATTCTGCTCACACAACTGATCTTTTAGTGTACTTACCTTCAAAGACATTACCTTCTAGGCTGACAAGTCTGTGTCTGACGTAGTTTGTTTTTAAAGTTTGAACTAGAATAAATCATAAAACAAAAAGTCTTTAGCAAGTTAGCATTACCAGAAAGTAGAATTATATTTTTCCAGAGAAATTGCTACTTATAGAAAGGACTGGAGCACATATCTCAAAGCTGTGTTTTCAAATTCAGAAATGAGCAGGACACAATGGATAACATGGATACTTGTAATAATTTTAAGTCTAGAAAGCTGAGAAGATTTAAGAAAATGAGCAATCACAGTAAAAAAAATGTATTAAACTGCCCCTTGCCTATTTAAAAGTAAGATACGTTGTAAATGGATGTTCAGGTGTAGTTGATCAGAATATATAAGATTAGCTGCTGCAGTAGGAGATTATAAAATCAAGTATCTTAATGGCTTCAGAGCAAGGGACAGTATATCTCCTGAGTGCAACAAATACAACATCAGGATAAGGTTGTTGCAATCTCGAAGCAAGTTTCTTTGGAGTTCAAGTAAAATCAATTACCAAAGCTGAAGCCACTATTTAAATTGCAAGACCAATCTATCCAAGATACTGTAAGCTTTTTACTTGTGACTTACAGACTGGGAACTAAATGTTACAAAGATATAGATAAATCTGCTCAAGAAAGTAGAATGCTTTGGAAAGTTGTGGTTGAAATACTTGAGACAGAATAGGTTATCATCTGGTTTGTATTTTAAAATGTGTTTGCTAATTTGCTCTACAGTAAGGATGTGATTAACCCTGAAGCTCTGGAGTCCCTTGCTGTAGACAAATATCCTTATTTTAAATCTACCTGTACTAGTGGGAAAGTTTATACCCACATTTTGCTCTGGCTCCTAAACTATTGCATTTGTACCAACCAGGTTAATCAGCAGACACTATTTAAAGCATTTAAATGATTCCACAGTAACTAAATTCATCTTAGTGGCACGCATTGGGGAATGCTTATGCAATCTTCTTAGCTGGCAGAATTTAGGGGATTTGTCTAGCAGAAGGTACCACCAGGTAATGAGAAGCTGGAGGACAAAGCAGTGGCAGCATCCTCCACTGTGGGGAAGCTAGTTGTCGAGTTTGAGTCCTTCCACATGTTCAACTGATGTAAAACTAAAGGAAGTTATGTAAGTCCTTATCTTTAATTTAACATTAGAGAATATATTCACTGTTTTGGTAATCAAGGGGTTTATGCAACCAAAGTTAACATAAGCTGAGTGTACCTGTGGTTCAAAAAATATCATGCTGGGAATAATATTTGAGAAGCAAAGGTTAATAACTTATATATTCCTCTTGAAATCAATGACATTTGTGTGCAAAAATATCACATAAATTGAACATTAACACTGCTTAATCAAGTACTCATGAGTAAGGCAGGTTTCTTTGAATCAAACTGATTTAAATACTTAATTTTAATTGTGATTTAAATCAGCAAGTAAGAATTGCTGATTTAGATAATTGATACTAATCTTGTTTTGCGTTTACATTTTACTTCAGAAAGAAAGGGTCATTTTCATCATCTGGAATAATCTTTAAAATAAATAGATTTGTAAGCAGCACAAGAGTTTTTCTTTTTGTTTCTCAGGTTGACATGTGATATATGAAAACAATTGTGTAAGGATTTATCCAGTTTAAAATATATTTATTTAGATTCTTAAATTTGTATTGTGGTAGGAAATAGTTTAAAATTCATTACTTTTGGTTTTTTTAATTACTTGTGTTTTGTCTCAAGTGGGATAGAAACTAGAGTGCGCCTCAAAACATACAGCAAAATTTTAAGTCTTTTTCCTGAGCTGAGTAAATGTACCATGATATATAATAGACCCACATATACAATAATATGTGTCAAATATGTTAAATAACTGATTTATTACAGAAAACATTTTTTAACTGTTTAATACAGTTTCTGAAAACAATAGGCCAAACTTGCAAAAGTATTTATATATTTAATCATATAGATGGTGTCTGATGGGATTTTCAAAATCACATCATTGCTTTTGTGTATGTTTAGGTATATCTGAAAATAGATTCTCCCATGTATGCAGTTTCTCTCTCTAAAAATACCCCAATCTCTCTTGCTTGTATCAACCATCTTCTTGCACAGGAAAATGTCCATTTTTTTCCATGTTCTTTCTCTGTGTTTTCTAACCTGCCACCTGTACATGCTAAATATAAGCCGTAGGATGAATTCCTGCTGAGATCACCCCACGGTTCCCTCTGCAGGGGCATGGTTATCCTCCACTCAGCCAGCAGTCTGCATGGAATTACATAACTATTAGAAATAGTTGAAGATTGAGTATACACAATAAACTTGTCAGGTCAAGAAATTTGGCTGAGTTTATATTGTGTATAACATTAACAATTTTCTGTATTTGTTTTTGTTGGTTTTATGTTTTCTGATTTTTTAGTGCAATGTACATATTTCAGTTTTGTTTTACAATTGATATTAAACCAACAGTGATGACAATGTCTAGATCTCAGTCAATTCTCATCCAGAAAAAAGTTCTTTTAAGATGCACTGGGTGTTTTGGTTTTTGTTTTGCAGAAGTAGAGATTAAGTAGCAGATATGTGTAAGTCTTTGTCCAGAATGTTGTGAACGTTCTTGGACAGTTCACTCATTGTTACTTTACATTGGAGGATGTTATGTAAAAGACAATCAATAAGCTAATTCCACTGTCCTTTTGTACCCACTGCGCATGTGTGTAACATTGGTTATTTAACACTGACTTATACCATAAACATTTGAAGTGTAAAAATGCTGCTTGCTATTTAACCTCTTCTATTACAGGATCATTCTGTACATAATACACTACAAGTTTGTTTCTCATGACCAAAAAATGTTTACTACATAATAAAGAAATCAAGAATCAATGACTTTATGCTTGCCCAAAAAGAATAAGAAAAGGTTATTATAAGATGGCCAAAACAGCTAAAAAAAAATTCTGCCTGATGATCCTAGTCGTCTTCTATGACAGAACAACAGACCTTGTGAAAAGTAGCAGTAATTGTCAAGTTATCTTGACATAACTTTCGTAAAGGGTCACTCACCCTTTTTCTGACCAAGACATTTTAATTCAGATTACTTATATTTATAAGTGACCGGATAATCAAAGACAAAAATTATCTCATAATCAGCTCGACTCGTAATTGTGGGCTGTCTGATTCACACTGGCATTCTTTGAGTGGGAGTCGGACCGAATGAAATCCAGAAGTCCCTTCTAATTGAAATCGTTGTGTAGTTCTGTGATCCTATGATACTGAAGCAGTATGCAAGGATTTTGGAAGGTGGGGCTAAAATTAAAATCAATGTATCAATTATATCAATTCAGTAGGAGGTGCAAATATAGCTCACGCTGTCTTATATTGGAGGAACTGGCTGAACAATGTCCTGAAACCTTTCTGCCTGTTACTTTGGTGGTTCACTGATTAGTCAATATATTGGTGTTGCAAAGTATAGTGTCAAAATCTTGTGCTATTGTCAACTCAATTGTTGGAACATTCTGGCTGTCGTGCTTTATATCAACAGGATGTGAAAGGTATTTTTAGATTATATATCAGTATGAAGCTTTATTCTGAGGATCAAAGATTCAGAGGAAAATGTTATGTTACGGAATGTGCCGAAGGAGAACAGCTGTTTGGGAAAAGTGCTGTAAATGCTACTTAGATTATAGGCAAAACTAATATACTTTCACATGATTCCATAATATTTAGAGGGGTGGGTTTTGCATGTATACAGTCAAATGATTGTGCATTCAGAACTTGTACGTTAACATTAGAGAATAGTCATATAGTTTATTTTTAAAATGTTATAAACATTCAGTTCTAGGATTTTAAAGTTTAGCCATATTATTCTTATTCAGTGAAAATTCCTTGATGTATGGAAAAGCATAAAGGGTCATTTAAACTGTAAGAAATATGGGGCTTGAATAGTTGGGAAGCATAAACCTAAATCCTTTTACAATATTCATTTCTACTGAATTAAAATGAGGATGATTCAGATAATTATCTGAATAACAATGAGCACTGGGTTGAGCTGGTGTTCCCAAGAAAGTGGAAGAACTATATGAAATGAATTAAAATATGTGTGTTGTACTATCTATTTTTATTTAATCTTTTTCTCCTTCCTGGCTTTTGTAAAAGTTATTACTGAATAGATACGCTCAGAGTAATGTTTACCTTTTCCCCTATGTCAGAAGGAAAAAAAACTTTTCCCATTAATCAGATAAATGGTTTTTAGACATTTTATTTGATGCATTCTAAATTACAATTACAAGAACTCTAAAAATTAAGTATTATAAACTGCTTAGTATCTGAAACATCTGAAGCTGAGATATATAGCAATATACTGTTGGACATATTAACTCATCTGCTTTGCTTATAATGGCTTTCCTCATTTGTTCGTCATGTACACAGTAGCTCTGACTTTCTTTGATTTTGTGCTTTTCCTTCCAGGTTTGGATTTATTCTTCATAAGGATGAACCTGTTCTGCAGAAAATTGATCTTGAAACTATGTCGTACATCAAGACAATTAGTTTAAAGGATTATAATTGCATTCCTCAGTCACTGGCTTATACACATCTTGGAGGATATTTTTTTATCTGCTGTAAGCCTGATACCACTGGGGCTGTCCTACCGCAGCTTATAGTGGATAGCGTTACTGATTCTGTGATCGGATACAATGGCGACATAACAGGCACACCACATATCTCTCCAGATGGACACTACCTTGTCAGCATTGACGATGCTAAAGGTCTCATGAGGATCCAGTCAATAACAATGAGAGGAGAAATACAGGATGCATTTGACATTCACACTAATTTGCACATATCTGATGTAGCTTTTCAGCCATCCTTCACTGAAGCTCATCAATACAATGTCTACTGTAGCTCCAGCACACAAACTGATGTTCTCTTTGTGGAGCTCTTCTCTGGCAAGGTAAAGATGGTGAAGAGTCTGAAGGAGCCTGTCAAGGCAGGTGAATGGCCTTGGAACAGTAAGAACCGTCTTATAAAAGACAGTGGCCTTTTTGGTCAGTATCTCATGACCCCTTCCAAGGAATCTCTGTTTATCCTGGATGGACGGCTCAATAAGTTAAATTGTGAAATCACTGAAGTTGAGAGAGGCAACACAGTAATTTGGGTTGGAGAAGCATAAGGATCTGTGTAACATATTTACCAAATTAATAGTTTTACAATACATTCCACTTAAATTACACCATTCTTCATATTTACACAATTTTAATTTTAAATTGGTAGACCCTTCTATACCTGTTATTTCTTTGACTTGAACACAATTTGAATCAACTTCCACATAAAATTTACTAAAACAAAGGCTATTTGATAATGGTACACCTTAGTAATTATTAGCTAAGACTGTGTTGTTTGACTGAAATTACTAAATATTGAAATCGATGATAAATATCATATATAATTTTAAAGGAAGTAGGAAAAAAAAAAAAACAAACCCAAAAAGCTTCAGAGAATTTAATATACTTTGCATTTGTAAATGGAAGACTTAAATATGATTCAAATTTTGGTTTGTTTTGCTTCAGACACAAAATAAGAGCCGTTGTACAACCTTTGACTCCTTAAACTGAAATGTTATGTCCTTTTCTGTCCAGTCCACTGTTAAATCTTTTTGTGCCTTGAAGCAAAAGTCTCACATGAAAGGTAAAGCATAGAAATTGTATAATTTATTCCCACTGTGGCTACAGGATTGATTGTCACTGGAAAGAAACTTTTGGTATCAAATTTCTAGTCTCAAGTTGTGGAACATACATGGAGAGAGAAAAAGGAGAAATTATATTTGCAGTGTTTTCCAATCACTGCAATTTGAGGAGTTTATTTTTATGGAGAGTCTTAGTTGAGACAGCTGCTTGCAGAAGCTTAACCTTTTTTTTTTTAGGAAAAAATAAATGTTAGGTTTTTCAGCTATCACAGGATTTCATCAGCAAGGAGTTTCAGTTCTACTAAAGAGAAACATTTCACTTATCCTTTCAGAGTAAACCACATTCTAAAAACCTAGCATCACAAAGCTTCATTTATATCATCAAGGAAACTGTTATTTAAAAAGAAACAAAATGCATTTTAAGAAACTGAAAATGCAAAGAACTGAAGTCTACAGTAGGTAACATTTTTGCTTATGCATTGTACCATTGATCCATATTTGTCAAACCATTTGTTAGCTCTCACCAAGTTTTCTATTCCATGCATCAAATTGGATTAGTGCAAAAAACAAACAACAAAAACTTTGTATTTTTTATAGTTTGTTTACTTAGAATTCTAATATTAGCAATGGTTAAACATGGAAATGGGAAAAATAAGATTCCCAGAAGTAGAATAACAATTCAGTAGGATCAGAAAGCCAGCAGTAAAAAACTATCCAGACATAAAGCAATGACTTAAAACTTTGGGAGTATTTTTATTTTTATTATGTTTTTGCTAAAGAATGCTTATAAGCTCTTAAACTGACCTCCATTTACTGAAGGCAATCAGAAAAAAATATGGTTTTTTAAACAAAATTTTATTGCAATTTAGATTGTGTAAAATTGCTTAGAAATCTGGAATTTTCTAGCATTGTAATCTTGTGTGCATTTAGCATCCTGCCCTGTGTGGTGCAGTGGGTCTCTCTTTAGCTTGACCAAACCTCCTGGTAGGTAGATATAACTAAGATAAGAGTCTGCTTACATTTCTAGCTACTGAATCTGTTTCCCCTTTTAACAACTTTTTTCCATTGTGAACAAACAAGAATCATGTAAACCGTCTGTTACTCACTTATTTGCAGTAGCCTTGTCTTTTGCATTTTTCTTCTGTAATTTACACCATGTGAATGTTCTGTATGTAGAAAATGCTTGACAAAAGGAGAATAAACCCCATAAATTTTAAACAGTCCTGACTTTGGTGAATGCTCCCATGTAGCCACACTGAACTGGCATGTAATACAGACTTTATTTAAAAGCAAAGCAGAAGGAAGTTTATATGCCTATTATTTTATGTATATAAATAAATAGATGTATTTATATATATAAAATAATATACAGTGCAGAAAGAAAACTTTTTAGAATAGCTTAACTAACTGGCTGCTACAAAGAAAAGCTACTCTATTAATCAATTAGGCACAGAGTAATTAGAGAATAGACAGATGTCTATTCTCATGCCTAGCCACTGGAGCCAAAAACCTCTAGTCTAGAAGCTATAAAAACATATAAGCTCAAAGCAAGAAGCATGGCACTCCAGTCGCACAGCTAACTGGGAGTTGCACAACTCCCTATCCGGTCTGCTTAGTGTAGGTGGATTGTACACTTACTTTGTTCTCTTCTTGCCTAACCATTACAGATAAGAATTGAATCCTGTGATGACAGTGAGATTCCCTTGACACTGAAAGCTGTCCTGTTGTTATGCATGATCCCTTACAATCTCTATCAAAGCCCAAGTCAGTTGTCAGTTTTGGCAGTCTTACTCATTTGTATTAGCAACGTTTGGCAATTGGAGAAGCTTTAAAACTTGGATAAACTATGTTGCATGTTAAATGAAATAGGAGACAAAAATCTTAGTAATATCACTGTAATTCGTATAGTATAGAAACTGTCCCAATCATTTTAGAATTCTTGTTTCAAATGAATTTCTCTATCCCCACCCTAAGAATATCTCTGACTCTAGCTAAAGCAGTTTGGTAAAGGACTATTGCCAGTTTCCTGTATTTTGTTTAGGTAGTCCAATGTAATAGCTCAGAGACCATGGTTTCTTTCTTTCCCATTGTTATGGAACTGAAACAGGTTTCTGGTGTCCAGGAGTTGTTTGATCCCATTGAATAAATGAAAAATCAAACACTGTCTTCAGTGTTTCAAATTTCCCGTAATACAAACCCAGATGTAACAAGAGTTGGTTTTGAATCCTGTCTTTCCTAATTGCTGTTGGAAGCAGAGACAACAAATGCCTTCTCTTAATTTGTGGTAAACACTCAATATTTTATTTCATAAGCTGTTAGAAACTTTCAAGATTTAGGATTTTCATACAGAAATACATTAAAGTAGTGGAAGATGCAAAATTTACATGACAATGAAGTTCTGATACAGCTGCTGAAAGTTTCTACTATGTTCCTGTACGCTAACAAATTTCAGAAGCGCATGCGAGGACAAGATGGAGTGCTCTTCACCAGGGATTGTGATGACAAGCTGCTTTTGCTAAGGTACTGAAAAAAATACTATTTCTGAGACATTGAGAAAAGGCTCTGTCAGGCTACTTTAAGAGTCACCAAAGGAAAGAAAAAAATGGTGCCAAAATAAAAAAAGTTACTTTTCCCTTCAGTTTGGCAGTAGACATTTTTAATAGTCCCTGCCCAAAGGCATCTTTTAAACTACTATTCCATACTGATAAACAGCTAGTTATTCACTGCACTGCTATACGTACATCATTCAATACGTATAAGAGATTAAAACCAGAGATTTATTTTTTTGAAAGTTTCTCTTTTATAAATTAGTAGAGATTTTTATTTCAAAATATGATCTTGCAATTTTTCACTTTTTGCATGTGGTCCGGAGTATCATCATCTGTCTTCATTTATATACTTTCTGACTGCTTGGTTTATAATATCAAATTGCGAGAGATTGCTAGTTAAGCAACTGCATAAATTGGTAAACTGAGCTCAGAACAACCCTTCAGTGCATTTAATATATTTCCCTTAAACAAATTATTTCAAACATCTAGACATGTGGTGCCAAAGCATTCATAAGTCCAAAAATAAGATGTCTCCTGCTAACACCATATCATTAAGTAAGGCTGTCTGTTAAATACAAGTTAAAGGGCATCTGAACATTTAAGACTATCATAGTATTATTTAGATTTTAAATAGTGACTCATCTGGAGTTTCACCTTCTTTCAATTAATAGAATGTTTGGAGCTTGAATATGGTATTTCTTTGTGTTGTTGAACAGCTGTTTTATTACACTGAGGGAGTGTCTGTATTTCAGTTAGGAATGAAATATTCTGGGAATATGGATTAAAGAATAGCAAACCTGAAAATTATGAATGTTGTATTAAGAAAAGAACATAGCTATTACATTTTGCCTACTTACCACAAGATACTCAGTTTGATTTCAACTGAAAGACCATCATCAGCTTTCGTTTTTACCTAGTGAAAAACCAGTAACAGGATACTTTGCAGGATATTTGTAAATAAATTGATAGGTCTCAAATAATTCTTAAAAAAAAAAAAAAAATTACCAGTCATCTGTGCTCATTTTTTCCTCTTTTCATGGTATATTGAAGTGAACACCTGTAATGCGTTTCAAGAACTTCCGGAAAAATGAATCAGTTGTTACAGGAACATGATGCCTAGTGAATATTACAAAAATTGAGAGTTGCATTAACTAACATTTTCACTTGCTCTCCTTATTCTGCCAGTCATTCTCTCAAACAACCTTAGGGAAAACCAATACAGATGGATAAGCTTTGTAAAATATTTTCTAGGTCAACAGATTCCAATTTTGTCTGATTTAACTTTATTGTGTAAATGTGTGGATTTGAACCAGGCTATGCTGTGTCCTGGACAAGTGCTCTCAGGACTGACTAGGGTACAAAAAGGTAGAAGCCTTTGCCTGCTCTTCCTGCATCTACATTTTAAAAGCAAAGAAAGGCCACATCTTGAAAGACTGTAAATGGCTATTTTCAGCTTTCTGAACTTGGATCCAAAATGGTGGGAGGCAGCTTCCAGCTGTTCACAGTAGCAAGCTGAAGTCATAGTAGGGTTCTACACCCTGTGTCAGTTCCACTAGCTACCTCTGGACCACCTTTTTCATCCTCTGCCTCTCCAAGCTCTAAGTCTGAGGTACTTCACATTTTCCATAGAGGACTCCGAACAATGAGCTCAAGCAAGCCACTTAGCAGCAATACTTAACCCTAAGGGACTTCTGACTCTAAATTAGCTCTAAGTACTCAAGCAGCATGTATCAACCAGTAGCAACGTGACTTGGCAGTACCCTGTTTCTGCTAGCTTGTGGCCAATTTTGAAGCTTTACTGAAAGCTCAAGGTAAAGATAATTATGTGTTAAGAGAAAATTAAATTAAAAAAAACCCATAAACACCAAAACCTTCCTTGCTTCCACAGGTAACCACAAAAATGCTTAAAACATGCATCAATATACAAGGAATAATTTTGTTTCCTTTAAAACAGCTTTGCAAAATACCAGACTTTATAGGACTGTTATGACAAATTTATTTTTCCACATTTATTTATAAAATCCTCCAAAACTTAGTACTAAGTTCTGTGTTAAAACAGTAAGGGTTTCCAGCATAAATTTATTCATGACTATGCCATTTGTTGTGATATAATTCTTTGCCTTCAATAATTCTACTGCTTCTTTGATAGTATTTTCCAGACTGAATGTGTAAACAACAGTCACAACTTCTCACCATTTTTTTTTTGTGGTTAGACAAATACTCGATCATTGTGGTTGTTTTCGTAGCCGTTACAGTTGAAGTTGTGCTTTGTTGAATACAGGTGGCCTGACTGAAAGCATTAATCTGAACGAGGGGAAGAGCTGGAACCTCAATTTCTATTTTTTTTGCTGGCAGCTCTATGAGGGGAGCTGAGGTAAAGGGGAGACATCTTCAGGGAGGCCTAATAGCAGCAGTCAGCTAGTACCTATGGGGAGGTTATAAAAACAATGGAGATAGATTCTTCACAGCTGTGCATAGCAGGAGGACAAGGCACAAAAGCATAAGTTGAATCAAGAGTTTCAGACTGGATATAAGGAAAAGCTGTGAGGACAGCCAAGCGTGGGAGTGAGTAGCCTAGAGAGGCAGTCTCTATCCTTGGAAATTTTCAACATCTGGATGGATTATGCCCATCTGACTGGCTGAACTGGCTTTGATCAGGGTGTTGGAGTAGAGAACTGCCAAGGTCCCTGCAAACCTAAATTAACTCATGATTCTATGATTATGAGTTGGGGATGGAAAAAGTAGCAATCTTTACTTGTTTCAGCTGTTTAAGTTTCTGACTGAGCTTGCACAGCAGGTATTTAAATGTACATTTGGAAATGAAAAGCCCAACTATTAAGGTTGGGCTGAAATATGGCCTAAGCAAAACTCAAAAAGTAATATGCGTTATTGCTTGAAATCCTTAGCGCTGAACATCTCATCTTAAACCAAGGATTTTGTCATTTAAAAATCTGGAATATGTTTCAGGAAATCCAAAGCTGATAATAGAAATCGCACAGGATGCAATATGTGAAGGTAAGTGCTCCTTTCTAAATATCTGAAGAGTAGTTATAGCAGAGGAAAGGGGTACTTGAGAACACCATTGTAAATAAGGTCTCTTAACGCTCTGAAACAGCGTATGTCCAAATGGGAACATAACCACTTAGTGTATCCTTGGTCACAACTCTTCAAGTAAAACTGTTCTGGGCATTCCATCGAGACCTAATAGGTAAATTCACAATATGGTTCACCAGTAGAATAAAGATTTGTTAACTTGCTAATCAATTTGAGATGGAAGAGCTCCTGTCATATCTATAGTCATCTCTCCAAAGGAAACACTTAAATATGGAAAGTGTCCTGTTCACCTCTAATCAGTTTGTATTCTCTGTTTTGGTTTTCATTTTAAGCAGGTCCTAAAGTAACCTACTGATGACCTTTGTTTTGATGTTAGTGTGGCAAAGAGAAAAAGACTTCACTGAGAGGTTCAAAGTAACAATTTATTTGGACTTCACTCACGGGTCTGATACTCCACTATTGCCGATTTTATGGGTACAATGGAGAACACACTATTGCAATTTATAAAGCAATTCACAAGAATACACTATTACAACCTACAAGTGATGCCAAAAAGTACTGAAACAAACCACAAGCATGTTAGATATTAATATCTTAAAAGAGTGAACTAATCACGATCTTAAAGCATGCCAAGTACTGTATGTATGTTTCTTAATCACTTACCCTCTCTCTCAGGTAAGGCTACTAAATCCCTGGGAAGTTACCTTGTACAGTATCCTGGACAAGGAGGGAGGAATCTCCTACAGGGCAGCTGTATTGTTGGAGGACTCCTCATTTCATTTTTCTCCCCAAACCTTAGGGTTTATATTTCTTGATTCAATGGGTGTGCAGGATTATGCCTGAGTCAGTTACACTATCTGGGATGTTTATCTCTGGTGGTGTGATGGTCCCTTAGTTTGTGTTGCTAATTTTGTGATGTCTAGTGCACAAAGTCACGGAATAGTGGTGGGATGGGACCCGGGGCATTTTGTTTGTCAAGGGACTATTCAAGACTTCATTTGGGTTTTGGTTCTTATGCTGATGTGGTGTTGAGACAACCCTGGGCTGAGCCATTTCCACAGCTCCTCTCATGTCATCTCTGCATTGATAAGGATGTGTGCAAGAGGCTGAGTTGAATGACAGCTCCCTGCGTTTCACCTTTTGTGCTCAGAAACCTGTTTGGCCAGGTGGTCCCATTCAGTTAGCAACAAAAGTGTAGAACATGTAGGAAGAAAAAAAAGACATATTTAAATACTATTCTGCTGTAATGACCCATAAGTGTGATTTATATTTTCTGTGAATACAGTTGTCAAGATGGGGAAAAGCATAGGCTTAACTCTGCATCTCAAAAATCCTGATTTCAGCCAAACTTGGAAAAAGACAAGAGAGAACATACTGGGTGAGAGAGAGGAAAAAGTCATTCAGAACATGAATTTCTGCTAATTAGAGAGATGTGAGATGGAGTCCGGCAGTCAAGAACCTTTGCATTTGTACCGCAGTGACAATGTTTCACTGTGACCAACCCCCACATAGTGGAGAAAGACTCAGAGGAGAAGGGCAAAAATAATGAGATCAGGGAAGAATGTAAAGAATGACCACCAATTATTGTAAAGAAAGCTGTGCACTTTTAGGGGGACTGGAGAGTAACCTTTGTTTTAGATATATGGCTGTACCAGTGAGTTATCAGGTTCTATAAACAACTTTCTCTGAGATAATTAGTGGAGAATAATGTCTTTCTGAGCTAGCCAGAGCAGGAAGGGGTGGGGGGGAGAATGTGTATATATAGCTCAACCTAGCATTGTTTGAAACTGGCCAGCTAATAAACTGAACTTTGAAGAGAGCAATGGGTTTGACCTGGCTTCAACCTTCATATTCCTTCCCGGCGCCTGGGCATCCCCAGCATCATGATGGTGAGCTTATAGAGACTGGTAATGGGAATCATATTTGCACAGTGATTCAACTGCATACTGCAATAGCTATATTGTGCTTGTGCTGTGATTTCAGTATACTGCTGTACTGCTCTACTGAATCAAAATTCCATGCAATGACAACTATGGCAGTAAGAAAATTTGGTATTAAACTTTAAACCCTTTTTATGTTGAATGTCTAAAAGAGCCTAGTCAGAGGGTATTGAAACTGACATTCACCCACTACCACTCCATTCTATATAACACTGGAATGAAAAAAATTTTCAGCACTTACAGTACTTCATGGGATAACAGTAAGAATGAAATTTGGAAGAAATAGGCAAAATCTTAGTTATGCTGGTATTAGGAGTTCTTTCATAGTCAGTGAGCATCACATTATGCAGAACACAATAAAGGCAACAAAGACAATGTGGTGAGCTATTTCGTTCTTATATTGGGGAAGGATGAGATATGATGGGTCTGTATTCTAAGAGTTATACTGGTGTCTTATACCTGCAAGGCAGAGATGTTTACATTCCTTGACACAGGTAATTGAAATCAACTTCCAGATTGTTTAGGGGTTTTTGTGGTTTGGGTTTTTTTTTTTAATAGTCACATGGAAAAAAGCCTTCAGAGAAAATACTAACAAGCCTATGTGTTCATAAAAAAAAAAATTTATTGACATCAATTTTATAAAAATTCATAACCAGGAGTTAAAAATACATATTTCACTTGCATGTCTCCTATCTGTCACCTCTTAATGGGTTAAATGCCTTTTGGTGCACCACTACTTTAAAAATGATTTAAAACTGTCTTTGGTGAGCTATCTTTCACAAAGTATGACAAATTCAGTTACTGGTAAAAGACTGAAAGATACTGAAATTGCCTTTTTCTATTTAGAAGTAATGCATGAGAAATTGCTTCTTCTATCTTATGAATATTAAAATAGTTCTTATTTTAAGCTAATACATGAAAAAATAACTTCTTGTTATTAGTCATGATATTAATGTTCTTATTTTTAATCTTCCTGAGGTAGTGTGTCCTTTATCTTTCCACAAGGATGGACAATAGTTCATTCATTTTGCAATACTTCTTTTTATATTTTTCCCTAGTAATGAAAACTTAGGTATATGCCTTCCTTTTAATTAAATGTGTCTTAAACCTATGGAAAAAAAAATAATGTATTTGCCTGACTATTTTTCAGTGCTTTCCATTTATGTGTTTCAAGAAAAAAATACAAACCACAATTCATCATTCCACAGCAACTCCCTGGAGTCTTCCACAAGACGATGCCCTTCCCCCAACTGGCCCTCTACATGTTTTCACTCACAAACAAAATTTACTACAGTTTTCATCATATTATAATAATGAAAGATATTATTTTAGTTCTGTGGAATCACATCAAAAGTTTAAAAAAAGGAATTTCCCCCCCAGCATCCTGTGCAAGGAGTGTAATGCCACTTACTAATGTGAGCACTCTCTTTAAGAGATAATATAAACTATAAACATAATTATATATAAAAAAAAATCAGCATTATTTTTTCATCTCAGCAGACCTATGCTAAAACATTGTTAATGATACAGCCATGCCCTGTGAGAAAGTAGAAGCAACAGCATATTTATATTGAGGATTGCATAAGGAAAAAATATTGCATAAATAAGCAGGGAAGAGGAGCTACATCTCCAAGTTATTGCAAAATTAGTTTTGAAGTGTCTTAGTTAAAATTTTAAATAAATAGCCATTTCCTTTATGATTACTGTAAAGATTAACTAACAAGATAGGCTTGTAAACTGTACTTGGATGCTCTTTCCAAAGAGAAAGTTTCCTCCAATACTTTGAGAGCAGAACCACATAATTTACACTGTTCAGGCTGGACTGTCAGACCTCCATATCCTCTCCTCCACTATTTGGTGGCTCTGGCCCCTTTGTATTTCCAGTTAAGTGGACTTCTGGGGTGGCATTCCTGCTATCTTGTCCTCTTTTCCCCTGTAAGCTTAAATAGAGCGTTCACCGCTGCTATGGTAGCAAGTGAACTTCTTTCCCACTAGTTCATCAAGACCATTCCAGTTGTATCTGATGCCCAGAGCAATTTTGGCTGAAATGACTTATCGTCTTCTCTCACAGAACACTGCTTTTGATTTGCTTGCTTTGTTAAGCTACATTTACCTTGGCTAACCTCAGTTTTGTGATGAAGAGATATTTTCCTACTTCTGACTGTCTTTTTTAAAAACCCAAATAAAACATCTTTCATTTAGTTCACTTAAGGGAGGTGTTGGCCTCATTTTTTTGCATTTCATTGTTTACTCTGGAGAAGAATGGGTATCTTGTAGAGCTGGTCTTTTATATGCCTTATCAGCCGTACTTTGTGTGTACTAAGGAGGAAAGCCATGAAAGAGAGGTGTCACCACATTGGTCAAGATCTGTGTAGCAGGAAACAAAAACAATAAGCGCTACAGTACTTTCAGCCCATGTCTATCTCCTGCTACTGCTATTTCACATGCTGGGGATGCCAACAATTACAGGGAGACAGAGTAACAGGATGTTGTTTGGGGCAGTTTGACTGTGCTGGGAGCAAGCAGGTGGAATACTAACTTCAGTTCAGCACAGGAAACCAGTGTTTTTGGGCTCGGTAAGTGGTGAAGACAAATGTCAGTTCCAGATTTCAAACCGAACATCTCAGAAAACCCTCCAAAACACAGGGTCTAACAGAATTTTAATCAATGCCAGGGCACTGCTGTCTTGGGCTAAGCAAGTTTTCTCAGAGGAACTAAAATCCCTTAATGTTGCTTTACTTTTTAATTATTATTTTACTTTTCATTATCACTTTTATCATTCATACTGGTTTTGGCACCCATATCCTATTGTTCTGTAACAGAAATGTTGCTACTTTTATCATCTAGGCTATGCACTGATAGAAGAAATGTTTGTGTGCCCCTATTTTTAATGCCTGCCCTCATTCTGTTTACTGACACAAGTAATTATGCATGACACAGTAAAGCTGTGATGTTCTAAGGGTAGAAGCAAGGTCTCCCAGGAGGGAATAAACTGTTTATTAACTATTTGCCATAATGTGGAAAAAAATATAAATGAAACCCTTTTTCAAGAAAACCTAAACATGTGATGAGTTTTACCTAAAAAATGAAGGGCTTATTTGACCAACACATATTAGCATATATAATAACCTACCTGGTGTTCCATAGAGTATGTGTCTGGTTTGCTAAACATTTTACATGTGACAAGGAATGAATATCCTCAGTTCAGCAAATGCGACTGTTCTTTAAGGATTTTGTTAATACCTTAATACTGCTGTTGCTTTATCATCTAGAGTTTTATCATTGGGTCTATACCTTTTTTTTTTTTTAAATTAGAAAACTTATTTTTAAGATCTAGTAAACCCTATTTTGTTTTGGGGTTCATTTACTGACCGTAGGTTTTCATTGACTGAGATTGATCATGATTTACACACCTCACAGACAGATGTTAATTTAGTCATATGTAAAATTACAGAAATAAATTTCCCTCTTGCACCTCCAAACATACTTCCATTTGAATGACAGTCTCTTGGAGAGTTGAGGGAACTGTATTCCCACTCTTATTGTTTAATATCAATATAATTTCAAACCATTCTTCAAGAATCTTACTTTTTTTCCTGACACATAGACCTAAAATAAAGGAGGAAAATAGAAAACTGTTTTCCTCTTCTTATTCTAAGCTTCAGTAATTCCACAACTATGGCATTCAGATAGCCCTGTATTGCTGGACATCTCTTGTTGTCCAAGGCATTTTTTTTTTTTCTGATTGTAACTCTCAGATTTCTATTAGTATTTGTATTATTATTTGTACATAAGAACCAGTAATTTTGTAGGACGAGCACAATTTTATAATATTCCTTTTCACATTGACCAGAACAACTGCGAAATCTTTCATTTAATTAAAAACGTTTCATTTCATCAGAATAAAAAGTCTTTGTAGTATCCGAAGTCAGGCATAGAGTTCAGTTGCATTTTACCTAAAATATGGCTCTCCATTTCTCTAGCTATTGAGTAACAAAGTATTTTTACATCAACATACTCTAGCACCAGACAATTAATAGGGAGGATGATACCAATGTTGTGACTGGTGATGGTCACCAAAAGTTTCTTAGCAACAAAAGTAAACTAGAAAAGTAATGAAATATTTTAAAATATTTATTCATTTGATCTACTTACTTAGGTTAGAATGGCATCAAGCCCAAGGTAAGAAGATCCTGCAGAATTAGACCCCACTTTGCCTGACAGAAAGAGCCTACTCTCTGCTGACACTTAGGTCTGAAATAAATCCTCAAATTGCTTAGCACTGTTAACATATAGTCAGATCTTGATATGCCCAGAAGCAGACACTTTGTCTTCCAGAAAATATGTTGGAGGAATCTGACATGCACAGGAGAATTTAGGGGCCCAAGTTCTGGAGGCAGGTAAGCACAGGTTTTATGGACCTAAATTTTTACTTAGGCTTTTTATATGTTTTGTAGGTCTAACACTTCAGACAGTCAAGCACCCAGTGAAATTCACAACACGTTAATGGAAGCTTTGTGAGAAAACATAAGTGTTTCAAGCACCAAAATCTCTTGTGCCTCACCAACCCAGTCAGAAATGAACTTTTTTCAAAGAAACTGTGTACAACTTCTAGCCAATATAGTCTATATGTTGCTACTATGAGCACAAACTAAGCAAATGTTTTCTCCTGCTTATAGGACTTACATACTGGATCTCAAGGCAGGTTGAGCAAATCCTGACCCATAAGGTTTAAAACACTGAATGAAAAAGTACTGGGAGAAATAGCCAGGAAATACTAGGCCAGGAATACTAGGAAAATGGTTCACTTTGTTTTCCTTTTTTAAGCAATAGAAATAAGTGATGATATGAAATAGTTGAGAGAGGTCTGCACTTGCAACAACAGCAGCCACTTGGTTTCCACACTCTTGCAGATTATTAGCAAATGCCGGGCTTGCTAAGAATTGCTCCTCTGCTGCACAGAGTAACTATTGTGACTTGCCTCTTATCTCTGCAAAAACATGCAAACAGGAAAAAATGGGCCTTTTTCAATTTGTTACAGTTATACTGTCAGAATCCAGTTAAAAAATCGGTATGACTAGGACAAAAAAACCCCAAACTTTAATCACCTTACTGGAAGCCTCAGTCACAATAGTGGCAATGTGCTCCCTGCTAGCATTCCTTTGTTTTATAAAACCTGAAAGATTATTTTTTTTCTCCATAATATTCTCTAATGCTAATACCTGAACTGGAGCAGTATGTGGCTGTGTGCCATATCAGGTTTTTATGCTGAGCAGAAGTATTTTGTGACATTCTGAGGCAAACACCTTTATCTTGGCACCCCACAAGAACTCAGTGGGATCCACTGGCTTATGCAGCACAAGATGGCAAATTGTCTCTGAATTTGGCAGCAGTTTTTGTCACAGTCTCTCGCAAGATACTACTTGTGGGTAAGGTGCATCAGCATGATCTCTCCAGTTGCTTCCGCTTTCCCTTCTTAACGTACAATGAATAAAGCAATAAGGGGTTAAAAAAAAAAAGTGGTACTACTTCCTGGGAAACAAAGATCTCATGAACATTTACACCTTGGTGAGTGTACTTATGGTTGGACTCGATGATCTTAGAAGTCTTTTCCAACCTAAATGATTCTATATTCTTAAATGAGAGTTTGGACTCACAATGGGAGACTATAGACCCCAGCGTAAGTAGTGCCATAGCTGTGTACTCATTCTGTTAAAATCTGCTTTCTAGCCTAGGTATAGCACAATTGGTGCAGAGCTTGTCAGGCACATAGAGGGCCCCTGGGGTGAGGTTCACCTTCGCAGAAAGACCTGAGACTCAGTCATCCAGCTGGAGAGTCAACAAAATTCTTCCCACCCAGATGCAAAAGTCCTGGGATCTTCTTGCAGAGGACAGACTGCTGACAGGATGTCTACCTGTATGAGGATCACCTGAACAAGTTGAGGGCAGAGATATGGGTCCTCAGTGGACTGTCACAGCATGAGTTGGGTAGGGGTATAGATCCTCCTGCATTTCAAAGGAGTGTGACACTGCAACATTTTAAAATCTAGCAGTGCAGCAGAGTGGTTGCACGGCTTGGCTTGAGCAATAATATTTCAGCTCTGAGTCTACTGATGGTTTTGGTGCCCAAAGTCCTGCTATGCAGCCTTCCAGCTGCAAAAAGAGGAAATCTGGATCTTCTCACCTTGTAGAGGCTACAAGAGACAAGTAGAGGGTAGTGACATACTGTTTTCTGGACTGTTGCAGCACATCAGGGCCCTGAGGGCACCAGCAGGCTGTGCAACCCCTTCCCTCTGCCTGCAAGGGGCTCGCCTGTGCTCAGAGCTATCCCGGCTACTGCACAGCTGCATAACCTTGGGTCAGACTGCTGTGAAAACAGCTAAGTGATGAGAAACAGCTGTGAGAAGCCCCCTTAGGGCCCTCCCTCAGCCTAGGAACAGTACTTAAGTTCAGACCCTTGCATGAGCTCTGCTGCCTTGTCCTTCATTGATCCTGGCCTTTCCAGCTTGGCTTCCAGGCTTGACCTTGGACTTACCTTGTTACAGCAGTCTTGCCTGGCAATTTACAGACAGCTGCCTGACCCTGTTTATTGTTGCAGGTTCCTCTCTTCTTGTTTGGGAACTATGAGACTGAGTGCTTGCTGGTGATGTTGCAGCCTGGCATTCACCTTTTGCTACTGGCTTGCCACCCCACAGAGAGCTGCTGGCTCCTGCTGCTCCCTGGCACACTGCTTTAAGAGCTGGTGTGGGTGTTTGACCCTTGAAGGTGTCATGGCTACAGCTGCAGAAGATGTTTATCCAATGGATCACTTGACTGAACTTTTCATGGAAAAAAGATGACTGTTTCAAAGCCTAAAAATTAATGCTCACTTTTAAGACAGACTTTCTTACTGTTCTAGCAGTTTTGAACTTTTCTATATTGAGCATACAGATTAGAAACAAATTGAGTTTTTTACATGAGATTTCATTTATACCTTGTACAATGGCATTAGCATCTCAATGTATCTGCTGGAAATACTATATTTTAATATGCTGTTTAGCTTTTCTACAGCTATCTCCATATCAGTAACTTGGGGGTAGCCTATGTTCAACTAGTATTCCTCTGCCTTTCTAGCTTCACGCAATGTCCTGAACCACTGCTATTGGGTTTCTAAGCACCACACACAAATTGCATGCTGTTAAAATTCATACTGTTTCTATTGCTCCAGTCATTGTACTGTCCATGTCTTTTCTATACAAACCCTTCATCAAGAGTTCTGCTGGATTCAGCTTTTCAGGAAAGCTCCTTGAAGGGATTACTACTTTCTTGACCCAGATTGCACTGTGTCATGAGTGAAACATGAAAAGCTCTTCATTGTTGTCAAAGCTGAGGTAGCCTTGCACAAAAGCAGAACTTGGGCCTTTCAGGATGGGGGAACTTTAAAGTCAAAACCAAATGTAGGTTAGCTGCCTCCACAGCTAGACTATACTTTAAATGGTGTTTCTAGGACTGTGGTTTTAGACTTTATTAAAATGCACTTTGTTAACATGTTTGGGGGTTTTAAGTCTTAAAGAATAAAATCTCATTTTTCTTGTGTGAGGGTGTATGAGGTAATCAGCCACAGCCAGGCCAGCAGCAATGCTGTCAAAGTCAGGACAGTCTGGATAAACGTTGTATTACCATCTTCTCCGCTCTCCGGGCTGTCTTGCTGAAGAAACTGAATGCTGGAATACTTTCTCTCTTTCTTTAAATTGATGTGGCGCTATTTTGTGCTTTCAGATTTGTTGAAGTTTAGTAACTGCAATCACTGAAATGAATTTCAATGAAGTATATACAAAGGGGCTTTCCTGCAACTGAGCTTTTTTACATTATTCTTCAAACTTCACAAGAGGCTTTGCCTGAATGACTGATGCATGTACAATTGAAATTGCTTGAGAACAGTACGTTGTGTTTCTTGAAATATCAATTTTTCTTTTTTTTTTTTTTTCTCTAGTCTTCACCAATCCATTTTGTCTGGAATATATTATCTCCATAGAAAATCAGGTTCTAAGAACGATTCTTCTTGAACATAAGAACGATATGTTCTTACATAACAATATGTAAGAGGAGACGTGTTATTCGATGTACCAGGTGGTACAATAATTCCTTTAGGCCCATATGTAGAATTAAAACACTTTTTTTGCACTATAAACTTGCACAATGTTGCGTGTGATCAGAATGTGACTTTCTAATATAATTTGCTTTTTGATTGGACACATCAAATATGAAATGCATTTAGCAGCATCCTAGCTTCCAAATTCATATCCAGTCTATATGGAAATCCCTGCTTTATCATAGGAAGTCCAGCCATTTTTTTTTTCCAGATGTGCATTATTACCACTTAGCCACAAACACAGAGATGACTTATTGCTTAGTAAGAATAAAATTTATCTCTAGGGAAGCTGTTTCCACAGTTTTGAAGAAGGTACACTCTAATAAACAACACAGCCATCTAGTGGTGAAATTGTAACCTGGCCTTTTTGTATGGCTGAACGTTTCAACTCTTGTGGGCATCACAAGATGCACCTTCTGGATGTGTGCCTCCTCTGTCGATCTCTTCTCTCAAGTAACGAGTGACAGGACAAGAGGAAATGCCTAAAGTCACTCCAGAGGAGGTTTAGGCCAGATAATAGGAAAAATCTTCACCAACAATGTTTTTCTTCACCGGAAGAGTTATCAAGAATTGAAACAGTCCACCCAGGGAAGTGGTTGAGTCACTATCCCTGGGATGCCTGTTTAAAAGATATGTAGATGTTGTGGTTAAGGACATGCTCTAATGACAGACTTGGCAGTGCTAGGTTAACAGTTGGACTTGGTGAGTTTAAAGGTCTTTTCCAACCTAAACAATTCTATGATTCTATGATCAGGATCTTGGGTGTGACTATTTTGAAAGCAAATCCCATATCTAAGTTTGTAGTACAGTGATACATATATTCAAGGAAAATTCATCTCAGTATGTTTCAGGCACAAAAAGTGTTAGAAAATATAGTTTTTGTTTGGTTTTTTTGTTTGTTTGTTTTATCATTTCTTATTCAGATCCTTCAAGTTTTCATTGCATCCTAGGCCCTGTTCAATTATTTCCCTCTTTCCAAACTGCAATCACCAAGCAGTCAAATTCTGTGACTGCATAATCTACTAAATCAATTTGCTCCTTAGCGAGCTCTGCCTGACCATTATTGTCATATTTCCTCTACCTGTAGATCGGTATGTATGACCTTTGCCATGACTAGTAAAAGGCCACAGGTTTTGTATCCTGATAGTACAGGTCTCGGGACTTTTCTGGGCTTCCCTTGGCCCAAGCTGCTTTTAGATGCTTTTAATAATTTTCTGTTGGCCTAGTGGTTAATGCCTAACTTTTTTTAAGTTAGGTCCTGTGAGTAGCCTTTACTGTAAAGGTCTGTCAGAGCAGGTTATTTATTCATTGTCTAAGGAGCAATAGCACCTTATGGAGGGAGGCTATGGTGCAGCTTTCAAACTTCAATTCGGAAGCAGAGAAAGAAGCAGAATGTGATAAGAAAGCATGTAAAAATAGCCCCAGGTGAATACCCGTATTGAGGCAGATGGCATCCCGTACACACACCTGAAGTGAAGTCCTAATTGGAAATAACTCAGGATGCTGACGGCCTGCTGCAACGCTGTTTCCCCCCACACCTCTCTACTTGATGGAGATTGGTGCCATCAACCCTGTGACCCAAGAGACATGTGAACGGTGAGCATAACACCAAAGACAATCAGTAGATATTAGTGAGTGTTGAATAACAATTTTAATGAAATCACCAGTAAGTCTTTGCAGTATTAATTTGGACTATGAGTTAGTATTACCGAAGCTAGACTAATTGGTTGTATTTTAGACTGTTAAGGTTATTAATAGGTTAAAGATGAATCTTGGCTCCATAGGTAACATCATGTTCTTTTTTGGCTGTAATAGTTCTTTTGAGTATAACATACCCATAACAGGCACTATCACCTCTACACCAGAACTGAGATGACCTATTTCACCTTTCAGCCTTTCAATTCATTTCATCTTTTCACTATTCCTGAAACCCCAACTAGTCTGCAAGACCTGTCCATACTAACTTCCACCTATTGAATAGTTAGAATTTATTATATAACACATTCATACTAAAAGAGGAAAGACTGGAAGAACATTCTAGACTGTAAAGCACTTATTGCTGTTGGTTTATGAAATCCCTGGAATAAAAATTATGTCTTTTACAAGATCTGTAATGCAAGTTCTCTCACATTTGGTATAATTTTTCATCATAACCATCATTTACAACTTCTATCAATTGTAGACATAAGTGACAGCACTAAAAATCAAGTACTGACTGACCTGAACTTTATCTTGGGTTGATATAATTTTATTGGCCGCAACTATACCATTTGGGGTTTAAAATTACTAGGATGTTAAAAAATCTTTTTTGAAAAATCTCATCCTTGGTGTGAAATGCAATGTTTGTTATAAATTCCACAGATGTATACAGGTGGTTTATTGTATCTTGTCTCCAGCTCTTTAACTGTTCCAGTATTTGAAAATATATGAAATAAATACATAAATGAAATTAATCTTTCAAAAAATAAAATATCTAGTTTCAATGATGACAAAAAAAAAGTTAAAGAATAATTATTTTTAAGAATGGGCTAAGAATTCGGGATACAAAAGGTTGTCCCATTGTTATGCACAGTACCAAAAGTCAGAAAGCCAGTATGTGTAGCTCTTGTGCATATTAAGATGTTTCCCTAGATGCATGAAAATATCTGCTGTTGGGTTCCTAGGGCAAGTAGCATGAATTCAATGCAATATTTCAAGAAGGAGCCATTAACATGCGATTTGTCATACACAGTAAACTCTTCCTTCTGGAAATGCTTTGCCAGAACTTTGCATTTCCAACTGCTGTTATAATGAATAATGGGTCATCTTTTTTTCTTTTTTTTCCCCCTCAAACAGTAGATACTGTCAGATTTTTCTGCTTTTGAAAATTATTGCCTTTCAGGACTTCCCAATAATAGATGGATTACGTTTTAGTCTGAATATCTAATAAAGAGCAGGCTATGCAGATAGTTTACAAAAGATATTAGGATTTTTTTGCCTTCAAACTTTCATAGTACTATCTTATACTTTTCCATTCTGTTCACCTTCAAAATTCCAGGAAAGAGGTGGTTAAAAAAAAATCCCAAACCCTTTTTACTGACTAGCAACCAAGTTTCTAAGACTTGTTGGAAAGCAAATGACTGCTGACTCACAATGATGAAGCTACATACAAAAAGTTTCAGTGTCTGAACCCACTGACATTCAACATCAAAGATTAGGTTCTAGGTTCATGCTCCTTGCTGGAGAACTGTCACAACTGTAGCACAACTACAAAGAGTGTGGCAGTTCTCAAGAATTTTCATTACAATAATTATCTACCTACCTAACTTTTTTGGTCTTGTCTCTGAAACAGAAGAGGGGCAGAGAGCAGAGAGGGGATGAAAGGTGAGGGGAACAGTCCTGGATCTCTTCAAGCTGTTGAAGATGAAAATGCGACTATATTCTGGATTTTCAAATATCTGTAAGTCACTACCATGTGCAAAAAATTGGCAACTACAAATTTGCATAAGAAAAAAATCAGCCATTTTCTAGAAAAATGTGTATTGTTAATACAACAAAATACTTTTTTTTTTTCCTCTAAATTTACCTCACCCTTACATAGGGTTAGAAATTTCCTCAAAACCCCACACTGATCTGTAACTTAAAATGATGTATCCAGAGCCCCGGAATCCAATCCAGCTGAAGTCGGCTGCCTCACACCTTTTGTTCCAGATAACATAGTCCAAGTCCCTTAAAAGTCACCTTTTCTGGAGAGGCAAAAACCCATACAAACAAACCTGGGCCTTTGTCAGAATCATAGTTACACAGCAGAAGAGTTGCATGACAGATGAAACATAAGGACATGAGAAACCAGGAATATTTCATTATTCTACTGTTTGCTGAGGTGAATTTTCTTACTAATACAGTATTAGCAGCTACTACCTGTTAGAGGAAAATATCTATTCAAGCTTGAAAGCAAATTTATTTGTACAAGTGACAAGTGGGTTATCTGTTTAGAAGAAGCTGCCTGAGTTCTCAAAAACACTTTAGGACCTGTGGATTGTCAAAGAGAAGAGCTAAGTCAAGGCATTCAGATGATGAAACATGCTACAGATGCTAGCTGTAATGACAACCTGCAAATCTGTCTCTCAAATTATTCCTTTAGATAAAAGTAAATATATACATATATATAAGAGCAACGTTTGCTTCTCTATCTGTCTTTCAGAGGCTTCTGTTCCACCAGCAATTTTCCAGAGTACTATCTTTAAAAATATTATCCCAAAACATCATGAAGCATGACTTGCTTAAGAAATGCTCAAGTAGTTTACCAAGCTGGTTAATCCTACTTTTGTGAAACCGATACTAGTAAATTTCAGAAACAAAAGGCTTTTTATGGTAAATACAAAATGTTCCTTTCTGTTCTGATTCAGATGTTAAGTATTACTTTTGGGTCAAATCTTCAGATCAGTTTGTGAAACAGCATAGAGAATGAGTATCCCTGTTTTTACAAAAGCTTTTAAAAGTAATGCTCTAGATTGAATCTCTAACCCAGGAAACCCCTAAATTCTTATCAGAAGATGGATAAGATTGTTCTCTACTTTCCCTCTTTCTTATATATTTCTTAAACAATGACTACTGGCATTAAAGCAACACAGGAAATCAGATGAATCTTTGCTATGAGTCTGTAAAAATTCTTACAGCTACTAGAATACAAGATCAACTGGCTTCAGTCTTTTGACATTAGTTTGGACAGTCTAAACTATGATGCCACCTTTGTGGTATCTGCAATAAAATCATCATATCTATACGCTACCAAGGTCATACTGTATTAGAGAATACTCAAATTTGAATTTTCACTAACAAGGTTTTTTTGAGCAAAGTATTTGCTAATCTTTACTCGCTGTCTTTTAACAGTGCAGTAGGGAGGGGAAATATCAGACCTGCTTTCTCACCAGACCTCACTAATTCTTAGGCTCTCAGTTAAAAATTTTTTCAAGCAAAAAGGCTCATATTGCAGCCTCATTCAGTATGACCGAAATATCAACAGAACCTTTGTAATGACAACAAAAAAACAGAGCAAAGGCTTACTCTCCATTACTGACTCCTATTATTTAGAAAAAGCCTTATTGCCCTGTTGGGATATCAATGAGATGCTTCATAAATTTCCATAATGATTCCCCTACTCAACATTATGATTAGCAGTGCCAGTTGTTAAGGGTATTTTTTTCCTTTAAGGCTAATGCAAATGCTTTGCTCCTTAGGAGTAATTTCTCAATAATGTTCCTAGAGCAGGGCACAGCTAAAAAATATTTTCACCCATAGACAGTTTTCAAGATCTGATATTTTTTAGAAGATACACTACCAAAAGGCATTTTACTAAACCATTTAAGAAAACTCTCTCTAGTCCAGCCTCAGGTGTTTACACTTGTAGTTTGAGAGCAGTCATTTTTATCTTTGATTCAGGTGTGCATTCTAACCACCAAGCAGTGAGTCCTTCCCTTTTGGCCAGTTGAATATTGAGTGTAGCAGCTGCAAAGGTGGTAAATGAGCAATTATGACAGGGACTGCCTGAAACAACAGATTCTAGCTCTACTCAGAAGTAAGAAAAAACAAATATTTGGGCTGCAACCTTCTGTAGCTAATTGGAAATCCTTCTTTTATCTTTGTTGAGTTTTAAACTGCTATCTAGAACCAAGATTTTTTATACTGAAACCAATGAATTTTCCTTGAATATTTGATTCTTAAAAGATAGAAAATTTTTTATATATTCACATTTTTTCTTAATTATAGCCATTTTCTAACAGATACAGTACTTTTGTACTGCTAAAGAGTTCACCTGTTACTGACAAACATGACTATATTTATGTCCATTATTTTTAAGGATTACACTGAAAATTAATTTGTTTTATCTTTGTTTTCTCTTGGTAGAACAAATAGTTTTTAAAGAAACCCTTAAAAGGATGTAAGAATGTGCTGGGACTACAAACTAGTCAGAACTTTGAGATTAATCTGCCTACACTTGAAGTTTATTAAAGCCAAACTAGCATTCATTAAAACACCAGTGGTAACAATGGATGTCTTTTAACAGAAAACTTCAAACAAGATCTAAGCAAATATGGACTTACTTTCTACTCTAAACTCCACCCCGGTTTCCCTTTTTCCTCTGTTTATTAATTCTGATGCCTACTTTGCAAATGTCCTCATCCACACCTGTGATGTGTGGTGGTGGGTGGGTGTGACTGTCCAGCTGAAGCTGTTCAGGTGTATTCAGAAAGGAGGACTCCTCCTTTCTCTCCAGAAGAGAATCTTGTTCCACAGAAACAAGATTTTATTTAATCCCCAAGAGTAAACTACACCACAGGTGAATTCCCTGCCCCAGAAGCAGATTGACTACTCTTCTTCTGAAGAGCTATTTTATGAAAACCAATGTATACAACTACAGGAAAGTTATGAAGACTGTTTCTGTCACGGTGGGATGCTAAGGTAACTGTATGATGAATCTCATATCTTTTCTTTTAAAAGAAAATATAATCATTTAACTAGAACTAAAAATGTCAAGTGTCTTTAAAATGTGTAGTGAGGTCTGTAACGATGGACAGACCTTTACGTGTGTTTCATATGAGTTGCTGACTTTAATGACATAAGATACTCACATTAGTTCTGAAAAGCTGATAGAGATGAAGTAGTGTGAAGTGGGTTTAGGTAGTGTTTGCATTAACCTTTTGCCTTAAAGTTTGTGTGCCTCCTGGAAATTCTGAGATTGTTTATTTTGTTTTGCTGAACTTAAACTGTAAAGTGGCAGTGGTGAAATGTGTCCTGAACAGGTTGTGGTTAGCAGTTTTTCTGCTTCTGAGTGCTCTGTCTCAAACAGCGCAGCAACCTCTTAAAAATCAGAGCAGTCACTCTATTGGCTGCTTGGTGTTTCGGGTTAGAGACTCTGAGTGGAGCAGGCAATCTCTGTGCAAGAAATGTAAGGTGAAATAAATGAATAATGGAGAAAAAAATGACAGTCATGAAATTGTTTGGTGTGTTGCTAATCCAGACTTGTCAAAAATTGGATGCTTTGGAGGTACTAGATGTTATTTTTGCGTAGCAGAGACTGTAGAAGTGGAGTTGGATGAATGCTTTGTCATAGAGGACAGAACATAATTATCTGGCTTGTAATAGCCAAACAGACATCTGAGAAACTGAAAGCACTGAAAAGGTTTATATTCTCTATTTCTCTGAATGTTTATATCAATTTGTTGATAAATTATATTGCTTAGTTAAATTCAGCTCTTTCTATTAGAATACTAATTCTGACTTTTTTTTTTTTTTTGGCATGCAATGTTATCTGAGAATGCTTGGTATAGTGATAGTCCACTCAAAAACTCTAAGTAGATATTACGTAAATCACTTTTCAACTATCAGTTAACAGTCATGTGCCTAGACATAATGTACCGTCTACTGTTCCACAGAAAAAAAAAATTGTTTGATCTCCAAGAACAGACTACACTACTGGTCTTTTAAGATGGCTAACAGAGATGTCTCCTTTGGGGGTATGTCTATTGGGATACTTGCTAAATGCATTGGATGGGGAAAACCAACATATGCTAGTATGGGGCCTGCTGCAGGTTCAGCCAAAGCTGTGGGCAATTTAGAGATACAAATAAGATGAAAGAGAGTGCAATCTCCAAAGGTGACAATATGCCTGTTGGTAAAACAGATATCTGTGAAGTGGCACATGTGATCGTGGAGGTGACTTTTTTTCAGGGAACTGTGGAGCTCTGCATAAAGGTATGAGAAGCTGTTGGTGTCATAGTCCTTAATAAACTGTGTCCTGACAATATCTGTAATTAAATAAAAAGATTAAAGGTTTAGAGTGTAAAGAATAAGCAAGATGCTTATGAATATATTCTGTGAAAAATGAAGGAAAAACGTATGCAGCTTAGGATAGACATACTTGAAAACTGTAAAGAGAGTTTTGTCCCTTAAACGTACATGAAGAATATGTTGAACATCAGAGTAACTTATCGTCATATTTTGTAGTGTCCAGTTAATATTGATTCCCAATAGAAGCTGCCGCTATTTCATAAAATAGCAGTTGCCAAATGTTTTCTACAGTAAGAGCCAGCCTGCCTGCTTTTCAAATTTGAAACCAAGGAACGACCACTGAGTAATTCAGTGAGCGATCATCAGCAAAACAGGGTGTGCAGACCTTGTACTTCCCAATCATTGAGTATGTACTTGCACTGAAAGTCGTCTTCTGTTAGAAACGTGCGAAGTCAGGAAAACTATTTTGTTGGATTGTATTGGTTTTTGCAAAAATTGTTATTGTTTGAGGAGGCTGAATGTGCAAAGAAGGGAGCATAGTGAGGTCAGTCAGTTAAAGGCATTTACTTGGGATATAAGAAACTGGTTCCGTCTGAATTTTTTTTTTTTTTTTTCAAGCATGTGCTCCTGAGCCCTCAGAACAGCAAATGGGTGCTCAAAGCCTTTGTGTTGATAGCAACCTGGGCTATTACTGTTTTTTCTCTTGTGTCTTTTCCTGAGAAGTTTGAAGATATCATTTTTGTTCTAATGTGAGATGAAAACTTTTATATTTTCTCATGAAACTATACTCCTGTTCTCCAGGCAGCCCTGGAGGACGATGAATGATAGGTATCTCAAAACCTTCAAAATAATCCACAATGTTGCTGACAGCTCTGACAAACAGAATACTATTAGCTGAGTCCCAAAGGACAGGTTAGTGAACCAGCCGGTCCCCTACTGTGAACATATTTATCATTTTCATTGTTTTCAAGATTATGAAATGGACAATTCCAGAGGGCATGGGTTCTGCTTCTGCGAAATAGAATCTCCAGCATTAAGGCAACTCCAGTTGCCCTGTACACAAAGGTAAACATCAGTGTCATGTCTGAACAGTTCAAAATTTAAGTTAAAGAATTGTAGTTTAAAACAAAAAGAATTCTTCCAAACCCTCAGACTAGTCACTGGAATTTTTTTTAATTTATTTTTTCTGGCTCCAGGTTTATGTTGATCACTTTTTCATGAAATAACCAAGCTTTCATTCAATTCAAGAACTGTTGTGTTCCACTAGCTTACTTCTTCCCAACTTCTTTTAGCTATTACTAATTACTTATTTGGTTGCTACCACTAGTGGGTCAAATTCTTCTCGTCTAAGGTTTTGACTTTTGTTTTGCTTGATGAGAGTAAAGAATTTAATACATGAAATAACACCCTTTCATCCTGATTGTAATACATGCAAGGGAGAACAATTTAGATCAATGGATTAGCAGAGATTACCAAATTTATTTGTAATGTCTTATCACTTCTGTGCTACTGCAGAAATAATGAATGGAAATTCAAGGCTAAATGAACCTGTTGTAGAAAAAAAAAAAAAAACCAACAACAAAAAACCAAATCCCGCCCCCAAAAAAAACAAACAAAGATTTATTCAAATCTATTACACTTAAGCAGAATACCACCACACATACACATATAGAAAATTTATAAGGATTTATAAAAACATTTGTCTTTTCAATTTTATCTAGTTATTCAAGCTCTGTTTTCCTTTTAGGATTTTACCTAAACTGTCTCTGAAGCTGTATCACAGTTTAACAGTAAAGTATGCCTTGGCTGAAAAAGAGGGTAATGAAATACTTGCATGCCAGAAGTTATCACAAGTGCCATCCTTGGACTATCTGTAAACTTAGCAATAACAACACGAGACTGATGAGCAGTCTCTAAAATTTTTTTTCTATGGAACTGTATCTTTTTCTTTCTGACTTGCTCCTGTTTTATATGACTAATTGATATATGAGAGTCCCTAGTGCATATTTAACTCAGCCACTGGGGAGTTAGGCAATCTTCCTTGTCTAAAGAAACACTTTGTAATGAAGTAGAAGCCCTTATATAATACACAAGATTTTTTGAAATATTGTTCATAAAAATGCCATTAAGGTGAATTTTTGGGAGGGAAGAGAGAGGGTGGTTGTAATTTTCTAAGGGCCTGTTTAGGTTTTACAAATATATTTGTGAAGTAATTATAACCTGATCGCGGTTACTGAGCATATTTCATAGTACAGTATCATTGTATAATGATACAATACAACATCATAGTATAATGATATTGAATTATTTTAACGAACAAGACACATGGATGTTGTAGATATGAATAAAATTTGAAGTTTAACATAGAAGACATCCACTAGGGGATCATAAGTATCATTCAGTGTAAAAAGGCATCTCCGCTCTGCCCTATTTTCATTATTCTGCCTTTGAATCCTGGCATCAGAACCACCTTCCTTTTAGTTGAGTAAGAACAGATGTCTCTCCCATTGGAGCCTGTCTCTCTTATCCAGCCAGAAGGCTCACTTTTAAGTTACATGAGGCAAGAGGTAGTCTCTCCCCCTATGAAGTTAAGTGAGCTGTCAATCTCAGCCCCTGCTGACTGAGAAGCAGGGAACCGAGATCACAATGGAACAAGAAAGCTGTACTTCTGATATGCTCGGATGTCAGGAAGAGATTCATTAGAACTAAAATGCCATTTTTAAAAGCACTGCCTTCAGTACAGCAGTTGCTTTTGCTCTCTGCTAGCCTTGTGCTTCCACTCCTTGGGATAGCCAGATCACATATCCAACACCAAAAAGGATTTAGTCTTCATATGTAGACCAGAGAGACCTTGTGAGGATAAGTCATCAAAATTGGTGGAATCTGCTGCATTGCTGTATCTAAGTGAGGTTAGAATTAACGCACTGGTGCTTTTTGGTACCTCAGTCTTGGTGGCTTTTAATAGGTCTGCTTGAGCACAAGTGTTTCTCACAGCTTTCAATGTTTGTTAACAAAATTAGCGGTACAATGAAGGGAGGTTTTCATGTTCTTGATTTCATTTACACTGTTCAAATACCCCAATAAAATCATAATCTTTTAAACTGTGTTCACACCATCAAAAAAAAAACAACCAATAACAGAATATATATGTTGTATTTGAGAATTTACAGAGCACACGTAAACTGCATTTTTAGTATCTTTTTACTTCTAGAGGGTTTGTAGAAGGATAGATTTCTATAGTGAGACTTAATAATAATACTGTCTTTTCTTCATGCCAAAATAAAGTAGCCACAGCACAGAGAAGAGCATATTTTAGTTTTGCACCCATGACACAATATTTTCTATTAGGCAGTTATGGTTTTAGCAATGAAGCTTTGATGTGCCTTTTAGTCCTATTATGAAGTGGCTAATTCTTCCTGTTTAAGGAATAGTCATTTAAGTCACAGTCATGTAATGTGGATTTTGGACTCTACTTTCCCATGTCCCACTCTGTAAAATTAAGATAATTACATTATTGATTGTGAAACTACCCCATCTTTGGAATGGGTGTTTATGAATATCTAAAATGGATTTATAAGTTGTGTGGCAAACTCCAAACTTTTCACTGGAGTTTTGCATGCCTTGTATCTGAGAAGAATTCTGAGACTGCAAATAGTAACCTTGCCTCTGTATACTAGGGAATTGCTGGTACTGCTATATATACGTAGTTGCAAAACAGGAATACATCAAATAACCTTATGATTGTGCCTAAACACAAAGAGTCCTTAGTTTCTTTGTAGTGCAAGAGTGGAACAAGCTTGCAGCAGTTTTGGGGACAGCATCTTGGGAAAAGCAGGAGTATGAGAAACCGTTTGCTGCCAGGCTGAAGTTATTCAAACACAGCTGTCTTTGCTGGAGTTCTGAAAGGAGTGTTACACCTGTGAATTGTAAAATTTGCTGCTGATGTTGCCATCAAGACACCTGCTCAGGCATACAAATAATTGTGAATAGATCAACCTTGGGAATTTAGTATTCTCTGCTGTTATCCACTTATTTCTTTCCCAATGAATTAATTGCAGCACCTGGAATCAATTCTTTCCCAGCCACTGGTAAATTACAGCAATATCTCTTTCCCCCGAGTTTTGTACTTTTATATGTAAGTACTGTGTTCAACATATTCTTATTTTTTTATACTGTGATTATGATTTCAACACAACCTACTAGGTACTCTTGGCCACAAAAAAAAAAAAAAAAAAAAAATCATTCAACACCTTTTGCAACCTGAAGGAACATGGTAAAAACTCCAGGAAGAAGCAGCACCAGTCTAACAGTTTGAGGGCTTTGCACTAGTTAATGTCAAATGCTACCAGAGAGATTCTCTTCCTGTACTTATGTCTAACTCTCATCATCTTTTACTGTAGACAATCTAAAATGGTCTACAGAGACAACTGCTTGACTTCATCACAGTAATCCTTTACTTTAAGGATTACAACTGTGATAGACTTTTTTATTGCTTTTTTTATCTGGAAGACACTGGATGTCATAGTACTATGAGAACAAACTATTGCAGAAATCGGAGTTCTTCCCTTAGACTGATATTACTCAGGATATTTGTGTATATTGGCAGGTCTTATTTACAGTCTGCTTTCATACAGGTGATTTTTTTTTTTAAAATCTAGAATTCTCTGTTGATGTGATAAACCTTATACTTAGCTTCATAGTGATTTGTTTTAATTTGAAATTATTCTTACTCCAATGTTCATTTGAAACACAGATGATACTCAAGTGAGTTTCTTAATGGCGGATAATTTTTAATACTGTCAATTCAGACCTAAAATAGTGTAAGCAAGCAATGTTAAATTACAACTCGGTAAGGCAGGGTATTTTGTGCTCTTGAACAAAAAGCTATTAAATTCAGTAGTCAGTACTCTTTCACAGAGCCTTTTTTTCCCTGTTCTTTCCTGCTTGCTTTCATTGAACTGAAGTAACAACATCTTTGTGTTGAAAACTACCCATAAGTAAAAGTGGAGAGGGAATTCTGAAAGTGACTGTTTTTTAAAAAGATGATGTCAGGTGTGCAGGATTTTCAGACTACGCTGAGTGCCTGCCTTCTAGAAACCACCCTTTAAGTGATTTCAGACTGGGAACTGAAAATCACTAGCAGTGCTTGAAACTGTAGGCATGGTAATATAAAATGGTGTTTTATTTCATTCGGACCTGAATGCTGTCAGGAGCAAGTTGCCGACATTCTCTTGCTGCTGTTTTCTGGCTCTGTCTGACATGGGGGCAGCTGTTGGTCTCTTCTCACAGAAGCCACCCTTGCAGGTCCCCGCAATCATAACCTTGCCACGTAAACACAATACTAATATTAACTAATAACTTATACTGAGCAGTATGAGGCTTTTCTCTATCTGCTTTCCATTATGACACTTTCTTTGAGGAGCACTAAAAGTGAACTGCTGAATACCTGTGTGACCTGATGTTTGATATCCACACTTTAAACCAGAAAATTTTTCAAAAGATATGTCTTGCGTTTTCCTGGTTCACAGAAACTGTTTAATAATTCCTATAACTTAGTTGTCACTGGAAAATATGTGAAGAGAAAGGAACTGTTTTGACTAAACACCAGATCTCCTGTAACCTTACTAAGTAAGATATATCTAGTTAAATTTAAGTTGTAGGTTTTCCTTTGGTTATAATAATGGCCTTTTAAGAATGTGATTGTATTCAACTTAGGTTTGACTTAAGAACTCATAACAATTAAATTTCCTAACCTGGTGATGTAATGATATATAATAGCTTCTTGGGTCATGCTTTGTCTTACATGTTACAGATTTAATAAAACAAATTAAATTTTTAGCTAGGAAAGTACATACATTTAATGATTTTTAGTGTTTATTAAAAATATTTTATAGGGGAAGGAAGAAATTATATGAAGTTTTGAAATGTTATTAAACCAACAATGTAATTTTGAAAAATAATGTACTACCTGTTAAAACCAAAGTGCTTTAAATCAAAGAGTATGTTCTTAATATTGCAGTCACGCATAAGCACCCATTAGAAAAACAGCACATTATTACTGATTACTCGGGAATAATGGAAGCTTTGCAAAGCTTTTAGGTATGGTAACAGAAAGTTTCATCAACTATGACAGTTAGAGATTGCTAAAAATACTTGCAAATTGGAAACTGAAGGTCACACCAGCTATTTCACTGATAGTTTTGGAGACTTACAATAGACTTGCTTCTTTCAAATAATGTTTTTATAGCATATGCATCAATTCCTGCTCCAGTTAGGAGTGATAGACTCAACAAATCAAATAAAGGTTATCAGAGTGGATATGCTATTTCACTGAGTATTGACATGGATGCCCATGTAGTTGCACTGCAGCATGAAGCAGTCCTTTGCAGTGCTGCAGACAGCTCATACCATGACAGTTCGGCATGTACTTTCTTTTATTGATTAGTACTATTCCCTGGGATTTACTTCACCACTCCAATGAGCTTGCTGAGCAGATATTTATAAATCTCTGAAGCGTGCTCTGACAGTAGAGAATTGATGAAAATTATCTTTTTCATTATTCATTAGAGATTTTAATTCTTTATTATGGGAGATATGGTCAAGTCTTATTCTTACATGAAGCCCCTTGTTTATTTTCGGTTTAGGAATGCCAAAACTTGAATTCTCCTTTGTATGTATTGCCGCAGCATCTTTATGATATAAAGCTTTATGTTTATATATGTTTCTCTGAAACCCTGATGTGAAGAACAGCTTTGAGGTGTGGAACAAAAGAAACACTTCCTTTCTTATTTCATCACCTTTGTGTCTAAACCTTCCAGCAAAGACTGTTGCAGTTTCAGCACTGACTTATACATCATGCAACTGCTGTTTGACCAAGGGGTGAATAAGTGTGGCATTTGTACTTAAGTCTTCTGTTTGGCACAGAGTGAGGGTTACCAGTAGCAGCACAGAACTACTTATAAAGCAAGCCAGTTATCCTTTTATAATTTTGAATTTTGGCTAAGAATACGTTAATAAAGTACTTCATTTGACTTTAGTGGCAAAACAAGTGTTTAAACCAAAGACTCTTTATTACCCAAGAATTCAGGATTTCTTGAAATGTGTAAAGGACCCTAAGAAATTATGCTTGTTTGGTTCATGTTTTAGGTATGACTGTCAAATAAAATATTTCCAGGCCCCTGAATAGTTCCACTCTACAGGCTATATCCTCTTCTGGTGACAGCATATGACTAAACAACGACTTTTAATTGCTGTTATGGGATCTCCATAAATAGCAATGATGAATGACAGTAAACATATTCTCCACAGAAATTCTAAACATGGCATAACTTACTATTGATGATGACAGCAACAGCAAAAGATGGAAGACTAATTGAAAATAAGATTTCCCAGGACTCAGCGTCACTTACTCTAGCCCAGCTTTCCATGAGAAAGGACAAAAGAACAATATTTTTTTGATCAGGCTTCTCCACTCACTTTAGGTGAAAGCTCCACCTCCTCTTGTTATCTTATCATGAGCTAAAGACATGATGTTCTTGGAGTTCTAGCCTGGAAGAGGTGAGTATGTAGAAGAAACTGTACATTTAAAAATGGAGTTGGGAGCTTTACAAGTAAATACAGAATAGCTTAGCCAGATATACTGATTACTAGCTTGCTTCACTGGTGTCAGTCACCACCCCATGCTATTCCTACTTACTGATAGTTTTGCAGGAGAGCATCAAAAGGCGCCACATATCTCTGCCTTGAGGTGGGTTCTCACACCGTAAGAAAGTGAAAGCAATACATCTTTGAAAACAAAGTTGAAGAGAGGAAAAAATAGTTAGCTGGAATATTGCAGCGTATGAGTTCATTTAGAATCTTTTCCAGTGCACTCTCAAAAATAGATTTCAATGACCTTAGCTCCTTTTAAAGCAACATCATAACAGGCAATGTGACCAGGCTATTTTACTTAAAATACTATTAAATAGATTTTTGCCAATTAGTAAGAAATGAAGTTAATGAAAAACCTTTCTATATTAATAAGTAAGGGGGTTTTGGTGTTTTTTCTATTTTTTTTTTTTTTTTTTTGTACAAAGTTAATGCCTTCAGATATTTTTCAGACCTCCACAAAAGCCAAATACAGTACACTTGAAATGAAATTGTATTCTTCCTCAGTATGAAGAAAACACAACTTGTAAAAACGTGTCTTCGAAACTATGGGATTTTTCATGGAACACTGTTTTCAATGACTATCATGTACAAGAACATAATTTTAAGAAGCAGCTACAGAAAACAATCCTCCCCATCAGATATCATAATGTATTATAAGCTCTGGAAAAACCCTTGTAGTAGTTATAAAGTACAACTGATCAAATAAATTTGCAGGTTTGCACATTTTGTAGATTTGATGGAAGGCTCTGCTAGGTAAGCTAAATCCTCCTGGGGTGGTTGCAGAGGTTACTGTACCTAGAGAAGCAGAAGAAGCTGTGTCTTATAGTTAACACACTGTATAATACCCTAATCTACTAAGCTTTATGCTTTCTGTTAACTTCCTTGGATGTTCAGAAAAACACCTAATTTTTCTTACAGATTTTTGTCTGTTTCCTAAGTCTTTACGGTTGTCAATACTTTGCAAATACTGATACGCGTGTGTGACTTGTGCTCTCTCTAACTGTGGGTCATATTGTAGGACTGTTTATTTGGGGGTTTATTCAGCAAGTGTACCGGAACTTGTCACTTTAGCAGAAGAGCAAATGAAACTGTAGTATAAGCCTGGTGGAAAACCAAAGGGTTTCTAGTTTTTCTCAAAGCTACTATTCAAACTACTCAGTAGGCTTCTAGGTGTAAGATCACGGATACGATGTGTTTATAATCACTAATGAGTGATGCCTGCAGTCCTTTGGGTCTATATTTTTAAAGGGTCTGCTTAAAGTTAACTGTTTCACTTATAAGACAACCCCTTGAGTATTCCTTGTGAATGTATAGGGGTCATTTTGGAGATCAAGTAAGACTTTATTCCTTCAGTTTTAATTAGTTCTGCAACATCAAAGCAGAAAGAGCAGCTGGGCAAAACAGAGAGATCTGCTGGGTAAACAACTTAATGGCTAGTAAAGTGGCAAAAGAAATTATTACCATAGAAATAAATTCATGCTAGTTTGAAATAAACTTACAAGACCAACCCCATAAAATATGCTTTAAATTCAACTAAAATTATTGTTGAAAATCTTTAGGAATTTTACAAACTGTCTACCAGAAATAAAGCAATTCTGTGCCTTATCTTGTAAAGGCAGTCCTTACAGGACTGTCACGCTGTTTCCACTACTTAAGAGCAAATTCTCCTGTCTCAGCCTAATTCTAGGAGCAATCATAACAGGAACCAGGTAGACCACAGAGAATGGATCCTCTGAAATCTTGTACAGGAACATAATGCTCCTCGTGATTTTTTTTCTGTTAGTTACTATATAAGCACTGCTCAGGGAGTACTTGTAAGTTTCTGTGATCTGAGCAAGCTGTTGCACTGTGTTTGTTGAAAGAGACTTTCTTCTTTACCAATCCATTTCTTTTGGTGCTGATGTTAATACTAAAATTACTGAGAAATCATTCCACACCACTGACTTCTAGCATGTTCTGAAAACAACTGCCTTTCAACCGTGGATTTTTCTGAGCTCTTAATTTACTGTTCTTCAGTTTCTGAACCTTTTGAGAGCTGTTTGATTTTTGAGATCCAAATAGTTTCACTGTGGCCTCTGCCAAGCACAGTAGCTTTCCTAATAATTACAAAGTTTATTCTGACTGCTGTTATGCTTTAAGCTGACATTTTTTTCAGAACTATATATCATGGCCCCAAATTTTGTATTCTTTTAATAGTGGTAGGCCCATTACTATATATAGACAGCTGGGATCATTTTTTTTTTTTTGTTACCTGCATCACTTCACACTTACGTTCATTTTCATCTGCCAGTTTATAATCCAGTCAGTTTCATAAAGTCTTTTGCAGTTCTTTGCAGTCATCCTTTAACTCTTCTTTTTCGAACAATGTAATTTCATCAGCAGCTTCATTGTTTTTTCCCTTTTCCAGACCATTTATGTATTTGTAGTGTTGAATGGCATGTAACCAGCACATGTGAAACCCTTTTCACAGCCTTTCTCTGCTATGGAAATTTACCTTATCCAGTCTTTCAACAAGTTGTGTAGGACCCTCCTTTTATCCCATGACTACTTACCTTGTTTAAGAAGCTTTGGCAAGTAATCTTCTTGAAAGGCTTGTAGCTGACAGTATCGGTCAGATCTCCCTTATCCTTGAACTTGTTAACTGTTGTAAATGCTGCTTCTCAAGCGTAACGGTGCTCTTTCACTTCTGAAAATCCAGTCTGCCTCTATCTGATATCATACTGAACAATGGGGGTTTTTATGTGTTTTGGGGTTGTTTCGGTTTTTGGTTTTTTTGTGGTTGGTTTTTTTTTTTTTGTCCTCTTCTTGTAGATTCTGCTACCTTTCCCAGTGCAGGTGACAAGCTCACAGGCATTTTTTTGTTCTGGGGTTTTATATGGAAGCCTTTTTAAAAAAAATGAATTCCACTTTTTGCCAAACAGATTTCATACAATTAAAACTTATCTGTTGTCATGGTTTGGGCCAGACTGGCCACTGAAATGAATGTCACATACTCTCCCCTACTTTTCCATTCAGGGAGAGAAGGATGACAGAGAAAGAGACTTATGAGTTTAAAGGAAAATAATGTACTTTAATGAAATATTATTAATATATAAAATAAAAATAAAAAGAAAATATGATAATATCAAAAAAGAAAATAATGAAATATACACAAAACCAGTATCAAGATTCAAGGGTGATGATCATGTCACTGGCAGACACTGGGAAAGTCCCAGACTGGGCCTGGCAATGGATGGGAACTGGATGCTGGATCTGGTATCAGGAACGCAGAGATTGGGATGAAAGGCAGACAGACAGAGTCCTCCTTGGATGTCAGCTATTGAAGAAAGAGGGCTGACCCTTTGATCCCTCAGCTTTTATACAGAGCATGAGGCAGATGGGATGGAATATCCTGTTGGTCAGGTTTGGGTCACCTATCCTGTCCGCTCCTCCCCACAGGAGGCTACGCTTTTCTGCTTCTGACCCCCCAACGGGCAAATAACAAAGTGAGCTGACTTTGGTTGTTATAGCAATAAGTATGAGCAGGAGGCTCTCTGCATACCATCCCTTGGTATTAACTACAAATATCAGGCCTTCTCTCTGCTGGAAACGGATACTGTCTGAAAAATATACCATTAATTTCAGAGAGTTCAGTTAGTTAGAAGAGGTCTAGCTGAAAAGTAAATTTACCGAAAAGAAAATCGGTTCTGTTTTACCTCAAATCAGGACATCTGTGCGGGCACCTGACTACCTGGGTTTGGCAGGTACTGTTTTGGCAGCATGAAGCTCAGCATGTCAAGCACTGGTAGTACTGGGATAAGCACTGACATAATTACACTTTTACAGGAATCACCTTTGTGTTTTTGAAACTGGCTCATATATCCAGATGAATGAACTGTGGTTGCAGCTTGACCACAAGGTAGAAATACCTGGGAGCTTCCCTGAAGAGGAGATTTGAACCTTATCTTCAAGTCCTTAGAGAAATACTCTAGCTACAAGGCAAATGTCAGGGAGAAACAATTCCTCGTGCTGCTGTCTTTGTGGGGTGCACGTGGTTTAAGAATATTTGAAGGGTGCTTAGAATCCCATCTAGATAATCTGATGATAAAGCAATGATTTTTGATAATACTGATTAAGGATTTCAGGTAACTTTTCTGTTTATCATATGCAGGTTCAGAAAGGGAGTAATATCTTAGTTGGAATCTAAGCAACAAAAGAGTTGTTCTTTCACTATTAGGCACCAGCTGAAAATGTTGGTTTGTTTGTTTGTTTACATAGTAGACTTCATGGGTTAAGCTCTTAGATTTCTTTTCAAAAGGTATGAAGTATATTCCTACTTTTAGAGTATCATGAAAATACATTTAAAATTCACACTACTTGTATAAATGAAGCTACATAGATGACAAAGAAGGATTAATCAGATATTTGCAGGATGGTCACTATTTCATCAACAACATGAAAAACGTGCCCATATGATGTACATTAGATTTTTTTTTTTTCCTTCTGTTTGGTGGTCATATCTAGTTGCTCAGTAAGCCCACTATTGATTATCTATGCTGCAAGTCTTCCTTTGGATGACAAAGTAGACAGCTGGGGAAGCTGAGAAGACAGGCTGGTCTGACAATCAGCAGTGAACAAAATATTTTTATGTGAAATGTCCCATGTACTCTTGTGAATGTCAGTGCGGAAGAACTTGATCTTTGTATTTCATTCATGAGACAGAACGCCTTTAGCATATCAAATGAAACAATTGGATTTGCTTCCAGATAAAAGGAAAAAGTTGGTGAAAATGCTAAACAGCAAGTCACAGTTTTGTATAAGCTGATTATCAGTAAAGTGCACTTCTTCTGTTCTCTTTACATGTGTTAGTCTTGCTGAAAGATAACATAATACTTTATTTTCTCGTGTTATCTTAGGCTAGTGAAAACCCAGATTTTGTTAGCTCAGAACTTCTACCATCCAAAGACTAGAAAACATCTATAAAAAAATAAAAGTATAACTTCCTGCACGATCAGTATGACAAGTTTTTTGTTACGAAATAAGTGACCACTTAAAAGTTGACATTGTGCTTATTGGCACACAACAAAGATCTTATTAGGGTGTAATGCATCTTATGCTAGGGATTTTATTCATCAAGGTTTCTTGTCTGGTCTGAATAAGCACGACCTGAGGTGATCTCCAACTAGATTAACTAATGAGGTTAAAGCAGGCAGTGATGAAAACATGACTGTGGAAAGGAGGCAACAGAGCAAACATGATGCAAATAGAATCTTCTCATCAGCATATAACCTCAGTTCAGGTCCTCTGGTTAAAAGAAAACGAAGCTGTTTATGTGACTGTATAGTCACTAGACCTGAGGAACTTTTAAACTTCTTATGAATCATCTGTGATCTTACATCCACAGACATAAAAACTAAAATATGAAACTGTTGTTTCTGCAGTGGTTAGAACCGAGAGATGAATTAAAAATACAACTGTCTTGATTTAAGATAACTAGGTTAAACTATACATATGTATTAGCTGTTGTGTTACAGAAATAGTAGAGAAGTAAAGAGGATTTAATGCTGAGAGCTTATTCACTTAGATTAAAGATAGGGAAGTGCATAGAGGGGAGAAAAAAAAGGGCTAAACTTCAAAGCTCATAGGACAAAAAGAGTTCCCTAATTAACTTTCCTGTTTTTCATTTAAATGTGAGTATTTAGGAAGAGGAGGTTTTAGGAAGAGGTACAATCACACTACTATGGAGTCCGTATAGATCTGTACTTAGAGGACTTTACTGTCTTCTGTGGGAAGAAAATGCAGTTTTAACATGGTATAGTGGAAGTTCAGGGCCGAAGATTTTAACACTAGCAATATGGCTAGGGTGTTTATGAATATTTTTTTTCTTAATTTCAAAGTTAATAATACTGTATTTCCGTTTACCTCTTTCTGCAGCTCCACTGTTGTGGGTTTCTTTGTCAATAATTTTCAGTGATTTTCAATTTCTACTATGCGTTTCTTATATGTTATTATTCACTCTACTACCCTTTGATATCAGTCTACTCTTTGAGTCTACACCAAAGCTAAACTCTGAGAAAAAGCTGGGATTCAGATTTGGTTTAAGTAATAATTCAGTCTTAGTGAAGCGTAGTTATTATTTCTGGTTTTATATACTTTGCATGAGTTAAAAACTTAATCATGATCATGCCTCCTGTGAGTATACTGGTAGGATTTAAGCAACTTTAGGAAAAATGTAGAGGACATAGGTTTCAGCTTGAAGAATATGCTTTTTGTGGAGAACTTTGGAAAGTTTTGCACAAATACTTATATTTTTAGGGAAATGAGATATAAATAGAATGGAGCTTTTATTGTCGACAATATTATTCCTAGTCCTGGGAGAAAATCCTCTGTTAGAATATACTTGTTATTGAGAAAGGTGCCATTAGTGAGTCACACAGCCCTTTCTGCCTCTCTCTAGAAGTAATGCACTTCAATGATTGGAGTGGGGGTGTTGGGGAGAGATGAGGACAAGTGGGAAACAAGGTTTTTCTTCATATGCATTAGTTGCCAAGCAAAAAAAAAAGGTGTTTTAGGTAATGATTGAATAAAGAGAACACTAAATTAACGGTGTCTGAAGTGCAAAACAGTTGTTTCAAACTCAACATTTCTGGTAATATTTTTCTTTAAGAAATACTATTATTTTTAACCTTAATTAGTTCAATAATTCTACTACTAGTTGTTTGTAAAATATAGACATATTTGACCCCTTTCTGATCTTGTAGAAAGACTCATACAGCCCCTTTTTTGACCACGTATTCATATCCAGTATTTTGGTCATGCAGGTCTTAAATTGCCTGATAGCTGATTTAATTTCATTGTAGTATTATATACACTTGCAATACTAGTTGATCTAACTATGTTCTTGTTGTGCTTTTTTTTTTTTTTAAAAAAATAAAAATCTCTTGCTATGGACAGTGATGTTCATATGCCACAAAAACACATATTGTGATGGAGTTTTTTGCCTGTCCATATCAAATAGGACTTGAAATGCCTTCTTGGATCATTAACTGCAGTTCTCCACTGACGTAAAGCATCAGATTACACTATCTTTCTTACTTATCTCTAATTTGATGTTTTGCCCTCTGTGAGATAATGAGATTTCTCTTACATATAGTGATATGTGCCAGTCTGGACCTCTGTCATCTTTTGGTTTTCACTTTGACAGTGACTTCCATTTTCCAAAGAGACGGTCTTTGTGAACTTTTATAGGTAGTCATACCAAGATATTCAAAGTAAAAACGTGGATTCAGCAATGCTGCTTTGTTCATCCTATGCTGCACTGTGCTATTAAAGATAAGATATCTCCAAAGGGTTTTATCAATAAAACCTTGAAGAATGTTTGGCAGATCAAATCATGTTACACACTTTTCAATTAAACAGTCCTGCTTAAGTTATGTGATAAGTAGCGTGTGCAAATTACTCTTGAGTATTTCTGCTCAGTGATGCCTTGAACACCTCTTGGTTTTCCTCCCATTGTGACATGTTATCATATCACATTTACCACCTGGGGAAACTTGAAGACCAAAACTAGAACTTTAATAGGATTTTGGGTTTGGCATTTGGATTTAATTAAAATACTCAGATGAAGCCCAAGAGTTCTTCTATATGAAGGCATTTCCATGCTTCAGTGGAATAAATCTTCCTTAGAAACACATGTTCTATGGTGTAGCTATTTACATCCCCTGGGGTTTGTAATGCTGCTTTACTATCCTGCATGCTGCTTTGAGGTCAAAGAAAATGCCTGCTTCGTAGGGCTACAGGCAACACTAAAGATAATCTTTCTTCAAAAGGTGCTTTGTGTCCAAAGGACTTTAACTAACCAGATTATGGGAGCAGTTGTATACAAGTTAATGGAGGAAAGCTGGGGGAAGGGAAAACTTTATTTTTTTTCTATAGTAATTTGGAAAGTACTTTGTTAACAGAGAACCAAGGCTGAAGAAATCTGAGAGATGTAACTGAACTGATTGGCAGACAATTGTATATTTTGCTTGCCACACAGCTGCTGCAGTATCAAATTTGAGTATGACCACTTCAGTAAGACCTTTTGTCCTTCAATGCCTTAATTTCCTCACCTGATGAAGTAGGATAATCAAGTCTCTGTATTTTCAAGTATTCCACATTTTAGTGCTGGGAAGCACTTGAATTACTTCCAAATAGTAGCAGGAAAAAACAAAATATGTGGAGTATGAAAGAACGTAAACACAAAAACTGATGTCATTATTTGTTTTCCCACATTCTATTTTAAAGAAATTTAAAAAATGATATATTGAGTAAAAAATTCAAGTTAAGGAGCAGAATGTTAATGCTTCTCTTTTTTTCCTTTTCCATTCCCAATACATTTCTTCTGACTGGTAGCTTGCTATTACACTTCTATTTTTTTTTTTTATTTTTTTTTTTTTAATTCATTAGGGGAATAGACTGAGTTTTATATATCCCAGTGGATATTTAATTGCATAGTTGCTCTGCTCTTCCTCCCTGCCTCCCCCGCCCCAAATGACTAATTGAACTTCTTCTTGTTTCTTTTTATCTGAAGTTTTTCAAAAAATGTATGTTCATTATGTAGTTTGTTAGGACTGTACACTCAGCTGACCACAAATTTCATAAATGTCAAGGTGTGTTTTCCATGTATTGTATTTGTGTTTTGTGTGCATAAGCAACTACTTTTGCTTTTAGTTTGTACTCATTTTTGATGACAGTGTTTCACTGGAAATTAACTACATATTTTCAGCATAAAATGAAACATGACCTATGAGACCATAGTTCAATTTAAATTCCCATTGTTGTTCAAGGCCATTATTTTTCTTGTACCCAACTCATTACATATATACTTACTGACTGTCCACCTCCCTTCCCCCATATTTTCATTATATATCCTGAAATTTTACCTCCTCTATTTTTTACACGGCTTCTCTCTGCTAAATGTAATATCAATAAGCTGGACTTGTGTATAAGGAGAGTAAACAGGTATACTGGCATGGAAAAACATCTCAAGGCCTATAATGAAAGGGAAAAAATTAGATGAACAGCAAAAGGTGGAATTTAAAGAAATTTAGGAAAATCATATGAGAGACACAAATCTGTCAGTGCCAAATGATTTAGAAATGTAGGATAATGTTACAATTGGCAGCCTTCTCTATTTCACCTCTTGCCTCAGTTGCCTCAAAATGTGGGCTAGTCAAAAGTTACTTAGAGCCCCTGTCAGGCTTTAAATTCTGAGAAGACTTTTGGTCGAATATCTCTCTTTAATTTTGAAAATGGTGTATTTAAAAAAAATTCTTTGGGAAATGGTGATTTCATGGGAAAAATTACTAATAACAAGGCAGTCTAGAACTATAGATTGCATCTAGTTACCTGGTAAACAAGAAAACATCTAGTACATATGTATAGTGTTTCCTGACAATCCTGTTTGTCTATAAAGAACGTTTCTGTATGACCTGAAAATTGAAAGTCATCAAATACTTTCTAACATCACATAAAAGACTTCAGGGTTTTTTTTTTCTACTGAAGGCCTTAAGTCACAAATAAAGAAGACAACTAGTTGTTCCATGATTGTATTTACAGTTTGTGCATTTGCTTATTTCCTTTTTTTTTTTTTTTTGCTTTTCTATCTTTTTCCTTTTTTCTCATTCATAGCTTGATCTGTGTGACCACACTGGCTTGAATGGTGCTACATAACACTATGATGTTAATTATCTTAACAAAAGCAACTTAGATTTAGAACATTTATTTAAATTAATGAAACAAATGATCATGTTCTTTACTATAAGTTAATGTTACTGTGCTTTCTTCAGACAGTTCAGGTGTTTTACATTTGGTGAAACTCTGGATCCAAATTTTTTTTTAATTTTTTTCTTTTTAATTTTTTTTTAGCCTGAACCTCAGTGTTTTTTTTTACTTAGATGTAGTAGATGTGAAAAGCAGCATATTATCTTATCTGAAGTCAGTGCACTGTTTGAGTAGTTGCAAGAATTTTGATGTAAATCCCCTACCCATCAACATCTGATAACCAGACAAAACAAAGCTGTGGGAGGACAGGAATAAACTCTTAAATACAATAAAGTCAGTTGGAAGTGGAGAACTTTGGACAGGCAAGATCAAAAAGTAAAAATTTTGTTTAAGAACAAGAACTCCCTCTTTTATACAGAAATAATGACCACACATGCTGATTTGTTGTTTGATATTACTTCTTTAAAAAAATATTTAAACTAAAAAAGGTATTTATAACAGCATATAGATAAATAAAATATCAACATAAAAAATAGTGACATTCGAAGTTTTACCAAAGTGTCCTCAACTATTCACAGCAGCTCATCTTCATGCTGTAGGTCTGTTGTTTGTTATGTAGCATTCTCTTCACTGCTATAAACAGAGGTGTTTTATTCATGAATACGGATCTTATTGGTCAAACATACCACATGCAGTTACTGCTCCAAAGAGATTACCATTGACATATAAAATAAGAAATAGTTTATAGGTATAGACAACAGGACTATGGGGAAATGATGACATACATTATTCAATATCAGAGTCAGTGCGCTGTGTGTACCAACAGCTTACTATAGTACATTTAGGAAAGTGAATATTTCAATAAAAATGAGGTCTTAAAATTCTTCTTTAAGTCCCTGTGCTGTATACTGCAAGTTCATCCCTATAACCTCTTTCAGAACTGAACAGGCCTGTTAAAATCATCTGGATGAATTCTTTCTCTTTTCTAGTAAGATTTAAAGACAGAAATAATCATGTTCCACTTGTTGCAAAAAGCACTGTTCAGAAAGAATAAAAATAGCCTTTTGTGGGTTTTTCTTCACAAACCAGGAAATCTTGCTTGGAAGAACTGCTGCTATTTGACACTGAAATGTTCTTTACTGAAATTCTTTTGGGTGGTTACAAAACCCCTTCTGTGATTGCAAAGATGTTACCCTGCACAGATCCATAGGAGAACCCTCAAGGATGTAACTTGTTATGCTCAAAAGTATTGATTCTGAAATAGCTACTAATGTTTAAACAGGTGTAGGTTGGGTTGTTTGTTTTTTGTTTTGGTGTTTTTTTTGGGGCGGGGGAGCAGTGAGAGGGGGCTGTTTTCTTTTTTAAAAAAGTGTTTAGAGAAGGGAAATGGCATTCTGACACTAATCTTAGCATTACTTTGCACATAGTTCTGAACTCAGTGAGAATGCATTCCTGAAGGAAATAAATCTTCAATGTCCCTTAAACAGGGAAGCAGGCTGTTGGGATATCTTTCAGAGGGAAAATGTAGGCTGAAATAAAATCTTCCTATTTCTTTGAGAAATGGAGATATGTACTTAAGCAGTGTTCCTATAGCACGAGTCAGCTATGGAAAGAAAATTTACAACTCCTCTCTGGAAACTTCAACAAGATATCACGACTATTAAATAACAAATAGAAAAATGCAGACTCAAATCTACTTGATTCTGTTGCAGTAAAGCGGATTTAAAAAAAGAAATACAAGATAGTAGAACTCCTTTGTGCAACTGGGTGTTAACACTTGAATACCATGAAATTGGAAGCACTGTGGAAATGACAAATTTCTAAAATTTGACCCCATAAAATATACAATACTCCAGAAAATCTGAGATGAGCAACAAATTTTATTGTCTCCGTATGTTATCATTGATAATCCAGAGATAGTCCATAGATGCAACAAAAAAGAAAATATTCACAACATAAAACTGAGACAGTGATTAATAATGAAATTGGTAGATGGTAGATTGGTAGATTTTGATTGGTTGGTAAAAATTGGTTGGTAGATTTTACACGTAAGGTATTTATTTGTTTCAACATTACTTTATAACATTAACGGCAAAACTATGGGTGTATATAGCAATCCATATATAAAGGCATACACACACATAGATATATTTGTATTTTTATGTCCTTATTTTGTCCAGCTAAAGGAAATACTATTTCCATTCATCAGCAAAAAAAGGTATCCAATTTGAATTATAAGATCAAATGATATTTAACTTAATGTTCACTAAACTGCTTTTGTCTTGTAAGGGAAGTTAAAAGAATGGATTTCTGTTATTACATATGTTTTATAGTCCCCTTGACAACTGTTTTGATAGTCCTCAGCTTGTTTGAAAAAAATACTGGTTTATGGTTTAAAATTTTGAGGATAAAAACAAGGAGGGGGGCAGAACAGATGCAATGCTCAGAGAGAAAATAAGGTTGGTTCTCTAGGAGTACACTACAAAGACCTTTCAAAAATATTACTGAAATTTAGTTTTCTCTTCATAAGTAGACTCCAGAGTTTTAAGCAGCTGATCTTCAGATCTAACAGTACAATTAGGTCCTAACATTGTACATTATCTATGTTCCTATACTAGAAGATTTATTCACTTTATGACCTGTCAATGACTTATTGAAACAAATACATGCTTTGTTTTTTATCTCATAAAGAGCATTCAAGAGTTGTAACACTTTTTTTTTTTTTTTTTTTGAACTAAGTTCTAGATTCTGTATTAGAACATGTTTTATTGCTTTTCTAATTCAGGTCTTGGGGTGCAGGGGTGAATTATTACTAATAACAGTATGATAGTGAGTTAAAATTTCTGTGCACCTTGATATCGAAAGGCTCCCATAAAAAGAGAGTATGCTTTCTACTTATATGACAATCTAAACTTCAAGGGAAATAGCTGAAGATAAAAGCCATAAATCTCATTAAAATTAATATGTGTGAGAGTAAGTAAGAGAAGCTATACAGGTGTACGAGAAGAATCAACAGTAGGAATGTGGATAACAGAGATAAGGGATGTAAAACTGGTGAAATTGTTGAATTGTTAGATGTTTAGTAATCACTAAACCTCTGATAGTCTTACTGTTGCTTACTTTGATAATGTTTAAAACATAATCTACAGACTTTAACTTGAAAGGAAAAAAAGAAACACCCTAACAACTTCTTTGGTGGTTGTCCTGATTTCAGCTGGGAAAGAGTTAATTTTCCTTCTAGTGATTGCTGTGAAAGGGCTGTCAATAATGCATATTGATGTAGTTGTTTCTAGGCGATGTTTATACTTTTCAAGGGCTCTTTTCAGCTTCCCATAGAAGCTGGGAAGGAGCACAGAACAATGGAATGGCCAATGGAATATTCCATACCATAAATGTCATGCTCAGTATATAAATGGGGGTTGGCTGTGGGAGGGGAGTCCATGATCACTGCTCAGGAAGGTGCCAATTCACTGGTGACAAATGGTGAGAGTGACTTACATCACTATTATTATTTTTATTTTCCTTTTCTGTTATTGTTCTGTTAAACTGTGTTTATCTCAACCCATGAGGTTCTTTCCTTTTCCTTTCCCTTCCTTTTCTCCTCTTCTCCCTGCCCTTCTAGGGGAAAGGAGAACTATGCTAGTATCTGCATGGTCCTAGCTGCTAGCTGTTGTTAAATCACAACAGTAGATTATAATTTTGTCCTATGCTGGGGAATTGTTGGGAATCGAAGAGCTTTGATACACGTGATGAGAACTTCATTGATGCATGTAGAATATTAATTTTGCAAATCCTCTGAGTAGTCAGTGACAATGGGCCCCACCCATTGTGGGGAGATACAGAATTGCTTTATGATGCAAAAAGATTGATTCCATTTCAATAACAGGGGCTGAGATTGCACTGCTAAATTTTACAGTGGAGTTACTGCAGAATCTCCTTTACTTTCATTTTGCAGTGGAATTATTTTTTTCTGCCCCTTCATAGAACAACTCTAATACCATCCTATTGCTTTTGCTGATAACTGTGTAAGATGCTCACTGTCCTGTCCTGCTTTACTAAAAGGAAGTGGACAACTGGTGCTTACATAGGAGCAGATTAGTCCTGGTCCTTCCGTATAAGCTTTACCAGTGCTGAGCCTTCCCTACCAATGCTGAGCCTTCCCCATCAATGCCTAGCACACCTTCATCCCATTTGTTCCATGTGATAACAGCACAGGATTCAGCTCATGAAATGCAGTGATCTTGGAGAGAGAACCAGAATTCTAACCATGGGAAGCTTTATAGCACTTAACGATACCAGAAAAAAATAGATGAAGAAGGAGCAGGTAAGGTCCAGGTCCCTTTACCAACTCTGTCCCTTTACCCAAACACCGTAAAAAAAAAAAAAAAAAAAAAAAAAAAAAAAAACAAAAAAAAAAAAAACCAACCTAATCCCCTCTTCAAAAGGCTGCTGTCCATGGAGTGGTGAAATGTTACAAAAAAAGTAATTTTTTTTTTTTTTTTTAAGAAAAACAGCAAATTATTTTTCTGTTCTTTTCTAGTCAGTAAATGATTAGCTCCTATTGCTCTTTTGAAGAACAAATCTACCTCAGATTGCACAGAATGCTGAAGAACAGAGAACCCTGGTGTGATGTAAATTGACCAAACAGCTGCTGAATGTTGAATTCTAACAATACTTTAAACAGCTGCTTTCTTCTGGGAGATTAATATTAAAAACTGCAAGTAGAATAAAACTTGACAAGACTTGACTACTGAAAATTTTTAGGCATTTTGAGATTACTTAGAAATACTGAATAATTAGCAATTTTTTAAAGGCATATACTCAAAATTTGTGATGGTTTTCAAAAATAATGCAAGACCATTGTGACGTTTGTCACTAGGGGACATGTAAAGGACATTCTTAAATAATATGGGGGGTTTCTCCACAATTTTCCAGGAACGTAAGAAGTTGATAATTTTATTATTGAGATTTAATTATTAGCTTATTAATTTACTTATGTTGATGGGAGTATGAAGAGGGGAACTAATGGTAGGTGCTTAAAGATATTTAGAGATAGCAAAGTTAAGTGACACAGCAATAGTTCCCAATAACTGGTTGCTGAAAGATGTCCTCTGATTCAGGCATTCAGGGTGGCAGCAAAGGGAAGGGTTCTGTAAAGATATTTTCTTCACAGAATATTACAGAAAGCTTTGAACATTGACTATGAGTGGAAATGACCCGTCTATTGCCTCAATAGTTAAAATACTGTCCTGATAACAGAATACGCGTGGAAATAGTACATGTGGTTCACAAATTGCAAGTGCTAAGGCAGTGTAATATAAGAGAAACTGTGAGATATAATGAATATTCAATACATACTGGCTGTAAACTTACAGCTAAGTCAAAAGTCACTTTACATTTAAAATAATATAAAATTGTCCAACAAAAAATGTTCTCAGGACTGAAAGCTGTGCACTAGTAATAACTCAAAAAGACCTAGGAGTGGCTATAGTAGACTTGCACAGAAGTTGGCTTTGGAAGTTTCTATACAGTTTTTTGTATATTTAAATCCTAGCTGCTTCATTTGAGATATCCCATATTAAAAGAAAGATTCTGAAATATTTGGTTTAAACAATTAAATTTAGGGGAAAAAAACCCCTAAGTTTTTCATAATAGGGAGAAATCAGATTTTCAGACAGTTCCAGTTGACACACTTCTTGTAATTGTCTGTATACAGTGATTGAGCTGAAAAACATCTGACAAACGTTAAACATCATTAAGAATTGAGTTAAGTATACTCTGAAGTGATTATAAACCCTCTTCCTTCAATGAACTCCCTAAATAGTAATGAATGGGGAGTTAACCAGAGGGTCTGCTAGCTGCTGATGTCAATTCTTTGTGGATTGATTTCATTTATAAAAGAATTTAAACAAAATTGGGGGGGAGGAGGGGAGCAACAGTGCTTAGAAGGAACTTTTCCTGCTTTAAACAACAAATCATCAGTATATTTGATACAAAGCTTAGTGGCAGGAAAAGCATTGTTTATCTAATGGAAAAATAATGATGCAGAAATTTATGAAATAAAGTATTGGACACTTAAAGCTGATTCTTAAACCATATCTAAAAAAATCTTCGATGTCTGTGCAGGCCCTACAGCTTTTCATATTCGTAGTTGTTTGAAATTCAGTTTAGATGTGTTTAGTTGATATTTTCTTGGTAGAGAAGCTTAAAATTATACCTTAATGTTAAGGCATCTCTCTGTTCCCAGGGGTAGTGTGGACCTTTTAAATATCTATTTTCATTAGAAAAAGAAATGTTTTAGTTAAATTGCTTGAAGTTCATATGGGGATGAAACTTTAAATGCTTTCAGATACAGGTATTTTAGTTACACTAGTTCTTGAAACTGTCTATTGAGACCAAATCTTTAGTCTTTCATTCTACTTATCTACACGAATGTTGATTTAATGATCTGGAAAGAGTACAAGGAACCCTATAGAACCTGAAAAATTTAGAGAATTTTTCAGTAATGGGAGTGACTTGCGTAGTACTTCAGAGAGTTTCTCAGCCCTTCCTGATGTGATCTAGTAGGTAGGACATATCTAATGTGATTTTCACAGTGTCCTGAACGTAAATCTTGCTACCACAATGTTCTGTGGTAGAATAGCATTTCTGGTGGTATTTGCTTCTTTATAACATTGCAAGCCAGGCAAGGAAAGAGACAGACTGTTTTCTTTGAGTGACAGTTCCCACAATGCCCAGTATTACTCTATTCAAGTAAAATATAAGCTCTTTTAAGGCTTCCGTTAAACTTCCTTCACAGACTAATCCTATTTGTTGTTTACTAATTACTGCTTTTAGGATACTAGATATAAGAACAGCTCTAGCTGATTTTTTTATAGTGGTCTGCATTTCTTCACTTTCCTCTATAACTCCTCTCCCATTCCTCTTTTACCATGCATCAGATCTGCTCTGTGCAGGCAGAAATCCCTTCAAATACAATGGCTATAAAAATCTGTTAAACCCACCTTTAACAGCAATAGCAAAAAACCCAAGAAAGTTGAGAATGTTATGAATAAAAATGAATTAGTAATTTTAATTCATGGACAGTTTATACCCTAAGGTAACTCTTAATTGCATTTTAATTCTTTGTAATTATGGATGGAGGGTTCCATTTTAAGCTTACGTTCTGTATAGAATAATTTGCTAAGCTGGTAACATGTAAATAGTTTAAATTCATGACTGTACTCTTGCCTTTCACACAAGTATGTAGGAGCTGGGTCTAAACAACAGTGAAATCACTCTGCTGACCTCACTGGAATTCGGGTGAACATCTGTATTTGTAACTGGGATAAATTTCAACATATTTAAACTAAAAAATAGTTCTGCCGTCAGTAATTACTTTAGTAAGACATGAGCAAAAAAGTGCTTGGATTTTTCACTTGACGTAACATCACACAGTCTTACAGATTACACACAAGGACAAACTGGATTATGAAAGCTCTAAATTTTTTTTTTTTTTGGTAGTTCTCGTAAACAACTAGTTGTTCTCACAGGAAAAATAAGCATCATTTTGTTCCCTAGTTCATCAGCAGAAAAATTGACGGTTAAAACACGGAGCTGAATTTTTCTTATTCCCTGAAGACCATAGGCCAGGACAGAATGGGAACTATACATTCATATACTTATTTCAGTGCTTCATAAAATGAAAGAAGTGGCCTGTACAAGAGAGTAGCTGTAATCATTACATGACTGCAAATGCTTTTTCTCTGCCTGGAGGATTCTAGTGTCCACTGACAGACTTCTTTAATCCTCTAGTTTGCTGACTTTTCTCTCAAATTCCCAGAGCAAAATCCATTCCTGTATTAGGTTATCTGAGGCTACTTCAATTTCCACATTATCTCCTGGTAAGTTCAGCACCTGTAATGCCCCTCAGCTATCCACTTTACATTGTGACGTATAAAAATACCTGCTGTCCTTCCTTTTCTTCTCCCTTTTTGAAAGCCTATCTTTGAATCAGTAGTGAGATAAAAACGTTCTGAACTTCTTGTTAGATGTTCTTATTTCTCCTTCATCAAATGCAGTTTTCTATCAGAACAGCACATTTATCTTTCCCTTGTGTATTTGAACAACACCCTCTTACAGGGGTATGGTTTTATGCAAAACTTAATTATGAAACATGGTTTGAGTGACAGGGAGGGCCACATAGTTTGCTTGTTTCCTATCTCTTGTCACAAGCAGCATTTCTTATACAGAGGATATGTAATGGCACCACAGCAATCTTTACACTCCTTCAATGCATCCCAGTTACAGGAAGCCAAAACATAGCATGAAAGGTCAAAAGAAAAGAGGAAAAAAAAATTAGAAGTTAAGCAGGTATCTTTTTGAATTCCAACACCAGGTCTCACTTAAGTCTTTTAGAGGCTTCCTGCAAGTTACTCAGTGGTGGTAACCTCTCTCTGATAGCTAGCTTTGTCTACCACAGCAAACTGTGAGGGAACTCAGGTCATCAGTGATGTGTGTTTTGGCTGATTGTAATGGCCAGTCTTGGTCTTGTTATCCATAGATCTCTCGGGTGCAGCCTTTATGCTCCAGGTCACTTTGTATGTTTTTTTTTTTTTAAACCATGTGAACAGAGAGAATGCAATCAAGTTATAAACAGTGCAAAATTACAAAGCAATTGCTTTTTGGCAAATGTGCACAATTGATGAGACTAAGCTAGCTACTGCCTAAGCATTAATACGTGTGCCATCCCCATGACCCCAAAGGTGTCTTTTCTGCTCAAGATTTTGTTGGTCATATGTGGAAGGGTCAGTCTCTATTTTTCTTTGGAAGGGGCTGATCTTCATTGTTGCTGAGTTGCCATGTTCAAATTCCCTGAATTTTCTTTAAAATTGTATGCCTTTGCATATTGGTGTTTTCCTCTTTAATCCCTGAGTTTAGCTTTGGCTGTAGTTTGACTTTCCTACCCAGCTTGGCTCTAGTTTATGTATTTTGTCACAACATAGCCTAGGTTTGAAAACATGAAAATTGCTGTGTAACTGTGTCCCCTCAAAACTATACCTTGGAGTGGAGAAAGTTCAGCTCTGAAAGGGAGGGTCACACAGACATTTCACTTGCAGCTTTTTGGGGTGATGGGAAGACAGCAGATGAAGGTTGTTTTCTGTTTCATAATGTTTGCAGAGCTAGAAAAAGCATGAGGCTCAGTAGCATTAGCGCAGCGGTATAAAAAAAGTGGTTGCCATCAAGTTAACATATTGCTGCCCTCTCCTATTTCCTTCTGAGAAATAGAAAAGAATAGGCAAGATGCTTCCCGTTTTTGATGAAGGCAGAGATAATGTAGATAGTAAAGGCAACATATGTTGAAGTAGGAGCAGAGGATAGATCGTAATGGTGGAAAGCAAGAAAGGAGAAGCAGCAGTTCAAATGTATATGCAGATATAGCTGTTAGTAAGCTTCATCTTGTGATGTATTAGTAAGTATAACCTTACCTTGGCATCAGGAAGTAGAAGTCAAAGATGTATTTGAGCATGGAGTAAAGAGAAGGGAGATAAGGAAAACAACTATTCTTTTAGTGTATAAGAAAATAAAGAGGAAAAAGCAAATGAAAAGAAAAGTTACATAGTAAAAAACTTGAACTCAATATAGAAATGTTTTGAAGACAGAGAAGGAAAACAGAACAAAGGACGTGTTAGGAATAGCAACCTAATATACAGAAGAAATAACTTTATTTTTACATACTTACCTGTTCAGGAAATTCTGATGCTTATTGCTACAAGTATATGGGTCTATTGATGAAGGGTCTATTGTCCCATATCTATATGGGTCTATTCTCTTTGAATTAAAAAAAAAAAATAATAATGCTTGGATCAAGCTTTAAACACTTAATAAAACAAGTGGTTTTCTCTGATTTTCACTTATTCAAGTAGTTAGACTTTGTCCATCACTGCTGTCCAGTTGCCTGTCTTAAAGTTGCAATATGTTTCCATCATACATATAACAGGACTGCCGTGTTGCCTACTTAACATCATATTTTGCTAAAAAGTCACAGAAATTCTTATCACCTGCATATAAATTAATATAGATTGAGGAAACCATTTTTCAAACAAATGTTAAAATCTTTTTTCATTTGTAATCAGAAAGTTAAATATACTCTCAAGAGATCTCATAAAAGAAGAAATATTAGCAAGTGTCATGGCTGATACTGCTTCTATATCGTGATACCATTGTAGGCTAATTGAATGTGTGGCACATATTTATGGTTATGTGCAGGATGTCATAGAAGTGGTGTGTGAATGTTATCATTGCAGTACAGATTCATAACTCATTCATCCAGAAAATCCCAAAACAATGACTAACACATGGCATAGCCAACAGCAGATTTTCACTTTCATGAGGAAGGCTCATAGCCAAATGTTAGAACTATTTCTTCAAGTACGCTTCTGCATATTATACTTGCTGTCATCTGTATCACAGTCAGAAACTCCTGTCTCTGTTGATTGAACGCCCCTGGTAGTTCTTCTAAGGTCTCCAATATTACGACCAACTGCCTAAAAATTATACAGGCAAAAGGTGTCCAGCAGTAAAGAACAGGCTGTAGCATTTGGCATTAAGCAATGAATGTTCTGTATTGAAGAAGACTTCTGGACATAAGCATTTGAATAAAAGTCTTTTTGAGTGATTAATGTTATTGGAGGGCATATCTAAAAGGTAACAGCACCAGTAATCTATTTTCTATTAATTTCTATACAATTTATAAAATTATTACCCTCCTGGTATATTACCCACTTCTTCATGTAATCATAAAAATTTATGATGTATACCTTTCAATTGCTTGTGTGGGAAAAAAAATAATGAATAACGATAAAATATGATTTGTGAAGAGAGTAGAAGCCACATATTAATTTTAATGATCTTTTTATTTTCAATGAAGGCTATGTGGTATTGAGGCAAATTGTCTACCTTAGTTTAGAACATGCGGTCTGTCATCTAGCTTTATATTCTTGTTACCTGCTTAATGAATGAACCACAGCAACTATATCATCCAAAGGTATACTGTACAAAAACATAAACAAGACCTTTCAGACAATATTAATTCCTTATAGGTGAATTTTGTTATTTCAATGAGAAAAATATTCTTGGTTTTTGGTTGTGTTTTGTTGTTGTTATTGGGTTTCGTGGGTTTCGTGTGTGACTAGTGGTTTGATAGTTTTGATTGATTTTTTTTTTTTTATGGTTTTCTGGGGTTTTTTTGGGGGTGTGTGTGGTTTGTTTGTTTGTTTATTTTGTTTTTGTGGAAGAAGTACTATATACTGATAATCTGTACAAAACCAGTATTTTTAAGAAGCAAAATGCAGAATGTAGCAGTATTTTTCCTGTGGTAGGTTATCCTTCAAGTGTTCTGGACTTTTGGGAAGACAAATGAAAGTAATAAAATATGGATAATGTTAATGTACATTTAGTGACTATAGGTAGATAATATAATAGAATTACTTGACCAGTTTTTAAGTGAATTTGCCCAAAGGTCTTCCTGGAAAGCCCTCTTCAGCAATTCTTGTACCTCACAAAATTATTTTAGAAAATTCACAAAATTATTTAGAAAACAGAAAAAGGTGAGGAACATTTAAGTCTTAAGTTATTTCTCTGCGGTTCTCAGCTCAGTTTTTATTTCCCAGTCCTACATAGCTAAATTTCCTACAGTTTTTAAATGGTGAATTAATTAAACCTACCTCTTGCTTTACTGGATGAGTTTCCAGAACAGTAGTATACAAGTATACTTTTATTGATAGTGGTACTAATATACTGGTACTCCTGTCTGTTGGAAATTCTATCAGTAATCTTATTTTGTTTTCCATATCACTGTACTGTAATACTTCCTTTAAAACAACCAAAAATACTGAAGATAAATTTCCTAACAAGAATAGTAAGAAGATTGTTAACAATAAAACTTATTGCTACAATTCTTAAGAATAATACAGAACCGAAGAACATTCCAGCATATCAACTCAGCTCTCTAACCTGTTGTATAGATATTTCATGTAATAGCTAATATATGATTCCAAATTACTTCATCAGGTATGTTTGAAAATGCATGGTTTTATTAATATTATGTTTGTTATGAATTACTTTAACATAGTTCCTTGAAAAATCAAGGTACGCAATGGACTTCAAATTTCACAGAAGACCCTGATGCAGAAGTAAGAAAGACTATAGCAAAATGGGGTTCAACTTGAGATTGTGACCCATGGACCCCTTTTGCAATTGTTGTTTTTCTTTCTTGCACAAGTAAGAGTTTAAGAAAGAGACTATGTGTAAAAATGAGTAGGAACTTGGCTTTTGCATTTGTAGCAGATCTTCCATAAAGAAGGCAAATATTAAGGAATACTTTAAACAAAAATCTATATGGCAAAGACCTTGCATTCACCTCAAAATAAAATGTGGAGGATTTTGCTGGAGCCAGTGCCTGGTTTCTGCAACAAGTAGGGTATATAATTTCTGGGTAAGCTACAAACACAGTAATCCAGAATTTTTGTGCATCTTCAGTGATTTAGCAGTCTCAACTACACTGTTGCTACACAATTTTCTATCAATACTTACTGTGTAAGAATAACTGAAAATTCACGTAATAACTTCTTGCACCCTGCTAAGAGCTAGGGTGAAAGCATTGATAGCAGTATGACAGACAGAAGGTTCACACAAACTATGCGAGTTGATGTGTTACTGTTAAGAAAGGATAAAAAAAATAGAACTTTTCAAAACTAAAAATAGAAAGATCTTCATAAAGCATAGCATGTGGCAGCTCCAAGTCTTCTGATACAGATCATTTAGCATACTTCAGTGATATACCAATAGCTTTCAACCTCAGCAATCATCTCTTCAGACACGAGTTATAAAACAAATGAGTATTTTTCATGAGGGACCTGTGTGAATAGATTGACATCTCTGGAAAGTATTAGCTTATCTTTTTCAGTAACTAAGTGAAATAAAATGAAAAATTCAAAGCCATAGGCTCTTTTGGGATCCAGTACAGTGTAGAACTCTTTCTTTACTTTTTTTTTTATGAGGTCTCTACCTTTCCTATTATACATAATAAATTATTTTTTTTCAATTCAGATAAAGTAGATAGATATACATGAGTAAAAACCAAAACTGCCATCTGGGATGTGTGAAGTGTTCAATAAGTAATTCAAAATCCTGTTAATTAAATTCATGTTTCTGGGAGCAATTAGGTATTAAGTGTTTCATTTAAAAATAGTTTTGTTATTAGAGACTTTAATTGTAGAACAATGTGTATTTTTTCTTGCTTTTTAAAGTCTTGTTGGAAGCCAATTGGGTTCATTGACATGACTTGTTCATTTCTTTGTCTAAATAACTGATGATAGCTCTAATTTGTGTGTTCTGTGGGAACTGTATTTAGAACTAGTTGAAAAAATAACTGGAAAAATACTGATTTAAATTTTAAAGATGAAAAAATGTTTAATTTTGTACTTCATGCAGTTAATGGAAAGGCTTTTAATTTATATCAAAGTAATTGATTATTAATACTTTACTGGAAAGAATTAGTAAAAGGGTGAAGAATTCTGATTATTTTTTTTTAACATCTTTTCAGAAAACTTTGTATTTTGAAACAGCAAAATTGCATACAGTGTTGAAAGCTCTTTAGAGGTTAGAGAGGGAATATGTGTGCTTTCTGTACCAGTGAAAACAAGTGGCTGAATTCATGTTGATGTGAGATTACAAATATAGAAGTACTCAGGAGCCAAGGGAACTTTGGCTATCTCCTTAAGACTGACTTGTGCACTGTATCCTGCAACATCATCCTATGTAGGGACTACTATAGCTACAGAATTCCTTCCCCCTCCCTGTCCACCTCCCCAGAGTCAGCCCCTCTCACTGTAATCCCCCTTCATTTGTGAATGAAGCAACCATGCTGTCATTTCCTACACCTTCGCAGCTTCATACCTATCACCCACTATATCTTGATGGTTTTCTTCCTACCAGCTATAGGTCATTGGAGTTTTTAATCTGTTCTAATCATGCCAAAAGAATATAAAGCTACCAGGCTCAAGGATCCAGTTCAGTTTTTAATATTAAAGTGTAACAGCTATCACAGCAAATAAAAAAGTAAACAATTCTTCTTTATTGTAAGAAATCAGTCTGACTTCCAACTGCAGAAATAAATCTAGGAAGAAAATGGGAAAAACATAGAAAAATCAATTGGCTGTAAATTACTAGATATTGAAGAATTACAGACATTAATTTGCTTTTTGAAAGTGTTTGTGAGAGACAATAATAGAGAGTCATATTGCAACTCCCCCCCCCAGCCTATTTAAATTTAGTAATTTTATTTCACCTTATCGTATCTATTTCAATCACAAATAACAAGAGTAAACATCTGGAGCTGAGTAACATAGTAAAGAACTATCCATACTGGTGCTGCAGCACTGTAGTCTGGGAAGTAATGCAGTATGCCTTCCCGCCTGCGGAAGTGTTAGTTCTCTCAGTTTCGATACACTGTTTGGGAGATGGCTCCAGAAATTGCTGAACTCTTATCAGTCAATCCTTCCAGTTACTCCTATTGTGTATGTTCTGAAACATACAGAAATTAATTTCACTTTCTTAAACTATACTATAATTTTAACCCCCACAATCTTCTTTCTTACTTTTGTTTCATCTTAACTTTGCTCCATCAGCTTGTTAGTATGTTTCTTATCACTTGTTTCTATTACTGTAATTTCAAATCAAATTTAATTTGGGGCAAACTCTTGCAGAGCACTCTTTCTTCAATTGAAGTTATGGTCTCTCATTGATGGCTAGAGAGACCTGAGAACTAAATCTATTGATCTGACTGTATTTAAAGGCAACCTATGGAAAAGCAGTCTAGTTGGCAGCCTGTAACTAGCAGTGTTCCCCAGGGGTCAGTACTGGGTCCATTCTTGTTCAACATATTCATCAATGACCTGGATGAGGAGGTGTACCCCCAGTGTACCCCCAGCAAGTTTGCTGATGCCACAAAATGAGGAGGGCTGGCTGACACACCAGAAGGCTGTGCAGCCATACAGTGAGACCTGGACAGGCTGGAGAGTTGGGCAGAGAGGAACCTAATTCAACAAGGGCAAGTCTAGGGTGCTGCACCTGGGGAGGAATAACCCCCTGTACCAGTACAGCTGACCTGCTGGAAAGCAGCTTGGCAGAGAGGGACCTGGGAGTCTTGGTGGACAAGTTGACCTTGAGGTAGCAATATGTCCTTGTGGAAAAAATTCTTTCTTTTAAGGGTAACAGAGCACTGGAACACGCTGCCCAGAGAGAGGGTGGAGTCTCCTTCTCTGGAGATACTTAAAACCCACCTGGATGAGTTCTGTGCAACCTGCTCTAGATGAACCTGTCTTGGGAGGGAGTTTGGACTAGATGATCTCCAAAGGTACCTTCCAACACCTACAATTTTGTGATTCTGTAACTTCCGTAAGATTATTTTACCTTTATGTTGAGTATTAGCCTTGCTCAAGTTAACAATCATCACTTTTCCAACAAAGGCAGTGCAGTAGCATAAATTAGCCTTCAATAAATTGTTCTCATAACTGAGTTGTGTTTGTTTACATGAGAACTACAGGGTTTTCTTTGTTAGCTTATTGCATTGACTGTTTTGTTTAATATAAACCTGGTTTCTGAAGTTGACATTGCAACAAAGCGAGTATTTGCTCAAGTGGGGTAGGAATGATATCATTCACTGTGCAGATTACTCTAATGAATAACAACTAAATATAATGAAGTGGAACTCACTTTGTATCACTAACAATGAAGAAGAGTTACATTATGTTATGGAAAATGTAAGTTAACAGTGTACTCTGACCAGTTACACTGCTTACTTTCCAAGTATACTAAACAGAACAAATTTAAGCATTTTCTTTTCATAATTTCTGCAAAAGGATGCATTTGTAACAAATGTATTTTCAGTTGAGTTCTGCTTAGTTGATAACATAAATAAAAGTTTCGGCACGTTTGGGACTACCGTCATTTTTTCTTCACTGAGGATACAGACCCAATTACTCTTATCTCTAGAAAAGACTGCTTTTATAGCTCAGGATTGAAGTGCAGTGGTGCAGCACAAGGCAGAGTTACTAATAGAATAATAAAAGGTTTTTGTCTCTAGGATTTCATTAGCAAAAAAGGATTATTGTGGAATTCTTAAAGTTTCAGCATCAAATAGGTTAACACAGAAATGAGGGAAACAACCAAAATGTTTTCTAGCAAATGTTTAGTATCTATGGAACTCCTTTTCCTAGGCTTTTCCTGTTTGTGTCTTGAAATTGGTCACACTGGTTCAAGTAGAGGTTTCAATGTCTCATATGGTTAGCACATAATTTAAGCTAAAAATCTGCCTTTTTTTTTCTTTTAGGGGAAAAGCATAATTTATATTCTTTTAGCTTGTATGTTCTGTTCCATTTTTTCTGGTGCCCTTAAGTATTTAAAACTCATTTTTAGATAGCGTTAAAGCTAAATTATGTTAGTAATTATAGTACAATGATAAAACCCTAGGCTATTGATCCTGGTGATATTTGTACTTATCTTTTATTCAGTGCACTGTTTGAAAATGATTTATTATTGCTTCAGGCTATAGTTAGTAAAATGAAAGCTCTGAACCTAAAATTTCCATTAAAACCCTTTGGTGATCCACAAGTCTGTCATCTGTCTCTGCCTTGAGACCACAATTGCACATGTGAACAAATGTAACTGAAAAGGCATTTGACCCCACTTTTAAGAGATAGGTGGGGTACAAGAATTTATTTTTCTCATGCAGTTTATGTGTAAACAAAACTTGACACTTCAGGAGAAAAAAAAGTTACTTCGTCACTGACAGTTCCTGTAACTTAATTTGTGCTGGACAAGGGAAGCTGGAATATACATTGGTAATTTGGATGATTTGTTGGTCTCCTTGCCATGGCATATGTTTAACTTGCCTCATCAAAACTGTTGCATATTTTGACTTGGCAGTAAAGGGTTTATTCTCAAACATGTGTTCCCAATTACAGCATTTTACTGCCGAGGTGAAGGAAAAAAAAGCTCAAGAAGTCTGTATTTAGAAAGAAGTAACTGAATACATTTTCAGATAAATGGAAATTGATAGGCAAGTTGGAACAGTTTTTGCCAAGAGGAAATTTCAGGTCCCAATAAAGTTGAAATATTTTTTCAACTGTGTGTGAGTGAGAGGAGAGGGAAAGATAAGGATAAGTGAAATACTGGAAATACGTGGTAGAGATTAGATCTAGGATTTGGTTGAACCCAAAATCTAGATGTTCTCATTCCTTATTTTGCTCAGATAATAAACCCAGATCTTACATTTCCCAGAGGAAAAATAAGTGTGTTGCAACTAGAGAACAGTCAACAACAGAAAACTTCAGTAAAAATAACTAGAATACAAAAGTGTAGAAACAATTATTTGCAGAGTACAAGGCAAAGGGAATATAAAAAGTAAATTAAAAGGTCATGACTAATATGTTCAAATACTAAAATGGACTGTATTCAGAAAACAGGAGAGATTTCTGAGGCCTCATACTTCAAAGAGGTTGTTGCTCTCAGGGAGATGCTGGAACTGCTCCTCCAGGATGGCTTCTTATGGCTGAAATAGTATAGTGCTTCAGGGGTCTGGGGCTTCACTTACTGTTGTGGTCCAGGAAAAAAACATTGCAGTTACTGTACTGCTGTTAGTTATTGACACTACGTGACTACGTAACACAAAATATAGATCTTTGTCTTCAAGTAGGAAGAGTAAGATCAGAAAAAGGGTAAGTAGGTTGTAGTTGCACAGAGGTGCAAACACAGGCAGTTATTCAGTATAATTGAAAAGTGGCAAGATCCAATTAAGGTTACTCCAGAAATCTTCAATTTCTGAAGGCCCCATGATTAAATGGTTTCAGATGACTTAAGGCTTTAATTCCACCTTAGCTAGTGAAGGGAGTCTTACAGAGGATCCAGAGGATTTGCCTAGAGAATCTAGAGGCAATTCATAAAAGATGAGACACTTAGCTGAGGCTTTTTTTTTTTTGTCTTAAAAGTGCCTGGATTAAAATAAATAAAATCTAGTGATGTGTTTCCTTTTACCTAAACTTGGGCATCTATAATTCAGGTACCTTGATTAGGCTTGCCATGCAGGCTTCAGGTAAGAAGCTGTAAGAAAGAGGTCCAAGCCAGAAGGCAATCTGTTCTGCCTGAGGTCAGTGACAGTAATTTTCCTCTGAAAGTGAGGAGTAGGCTCCTGTAGTCTTGCACACGGATCTCTTAATCAGCTGAACCCCTCCTAAGTGAATATTTTGCAGTACTAAGCTGCTGGTTATTTAAGAGGATTATCATGTATTTGTGGTTGTGATTTAAGTGTTCCTATGTTAATCTTGATTTTTCTGAAGTAATTTAAAATAAATTACTTCTGATGACTTGTAAAATTAGTTGACAGATATACAAAGACTTGCATGTTGAAAACTGCTGTGTAATTAACAACTTTGTTATCACAGTTTTAATCAGATGATCAAAATTTGTCACTTTGAGAAATTAATAAAAGAATATTTTTATAAAAAGAGGAAAGTATTAGGAGGGGTGTGAATAGATTAAAAAAAAAATCAACCTTGACTTCTGTTTTTCCTCTGATTACTACACTAAATAACAACCAAATACATTTGGTGATCAATGTATTTCGATTGTTAATTCTTTATACGTATAAATTAGAAATAGTTCTTATTGCTTGCTGTATCTTACAACAAAATGTTGTAACTAAAATGGTTGTTTATGTTTCTCAAATTCTTAACTGGAACGTAAGCTGACCAAATCAGTCTTCAGTATGCAATATTGTCAATAAAATTCTGCTATTAGAGTTTACCCATTTTCTGGTAAGTAGGTTTGACACAGAAGGCGGTTGCAATCAACAAAATTAAACGAGTGTTATGTTCAAAATTGAATGAGTGTTAATGTCTCTGTTCAGTTATACACTCATTTGCAAAAGTATCACAGCTTCATTCCCAGAATAATAATATGCCATAGACAAAGTTACTTTAAATATTACTTTTGTTGAAAACAAAAATTTGCAATACTACTTTTGTAAAACATTTCCTTTTTATTTAGAAGGGAAAAACATCATCTACAATATTCTTTTTCCCTAGTTTTTATTTTTTTAAAAAAGTGTATTCCTGGTTTAATTTGCCGTTCTGATTCGGTTTTGCTGTAGATGCATTTAAGTAGAGCTGAAGAACTTTATGTGAAGGGAGGAAAGAATATCACCATGCTTTCATTGTATTCTTCAACATGGTACTTGGAGATAATGCTGTTCATTTCTTCTCTGAAGATTATGTTCTAATTTGAGTTTGTTGCACTATATTTTGCATGAGAACAGTGGGTAGTATTTTCTTTTCTTTTGAGGGGTGTAAGGGCAGTGTGTACAGAAAAAAAATAGCTTAAAAATGAAATTGAGATTCCCCACAGTGATGGTCACTGAAACTATTCCCTTCTCCTATCTGGTTAATGGAAGAAACAGTAGCTTGAACTTACCTCCTTCTCTGCTGGAGCTTTTTAAACTTTTCACATGTTGAGAGCTTTAGAAAGAGAAGAAAACAATATGGATCTAACTTTTAAATGTTTAAAATGTTCACCAGAAAATGTTTGCTCTTTTCAAACATCACTTTGGTTTTTTGAACTCGCATTCTTCTGCCTCTATGTTTTAGACAAACATCACAGTTTATATCTGAAGGCGTTTCATAGTCATATCAAAGATCTCAGTGTTGTTGTGCTATCCGTTACATGGATGTCACAGAAACTGTAACAGTAACAAAGAATGAATACAATGAAATAGTAGGTGAAGGTGATTTAGATTTTTTTTTTTTTTTTTTTGCTGTTTACATTTAAATTAAAATTAATGACTTGTATTTCTTTTTGTGACAAGCTAGATGGTATACTCTAATAGCTCTTTCTGAGAGCTGTGCTAGGCATGAGTAGAATTAAATAAATCCAGGAACTGTAATGAAGCCTGATGGGAACAATGTATTATTACATTACTAGTATACTGTTCCTAGGGCTAGCCTTTGGCTTATATTTTTCTGCTTTAAGAGATGTTTGATTAGTTGCTCTTTCATGTTATAGGAGTTAGTTTGGTTATTACAAAATATCAACAATGCCTATAGCTATTTTATTAATTTCGTTATTTATTATCAGTTTTGACAAAAAAAAAGTTAATGAAAAGTAGGTGGCTGGATAATACACTGTGAAGTGAGCTTTTTTTCCTTCGATAAAAGTTGTTCTTCATATCCAGATACAGCATTTGTTTTGATGTACTTCCTACCTATAGGGAAGAACTAAAAGTAGTTTTTAAACAAATTGTGCTTTAAAAAAGACAGTGGTTCCTCCTTAGGAACCACTAAAGTTGACTGTAGCAGAAAAAAGGGGAAAAGTTTTGAAAAGGCATCAGATAACAAATTAAATGTAGCCCAGAAATTTCATTATTTTCTTTTAATTATTTTGACACAGTGTTTATATTAAGGATTTAATACAAAATATCAACTAATATTTGCATAGGTGTAGCATGGGTTTGGGCCTATCTGTATACAAATAGAGTATTTCTTAGTTGGTGAAAATCCTTAAAATGGAGAAAGGAAATCTAATGGTTCAGATCTAATTTGGGAGACTATTTTGATGCTAATACTATTTTATGGAGTGAAAAATTAGAGGTAGGTGATAACCAGGATACTTGAGGTTTAGCTGATATATAGGAGTTGTTCGCTTGTGTGGGGGGGTTGGGGTTTTTTATTTTTATAGCAGAGATGAAAAAGTTTGCAAGCAAGGTGTTTCAAATATTACCGGTGTGTGTGAAGAGCCTGGGAAAATGAAATGCCTAATCAGCAAAAATGCAGTCTAGTGTAACAGGGCATACAATTCATTAGAAGAGAGTCAAAATCTGTAAGTTTCAAATTTTTTATAGATTCAGGAGTACATTAACATAACACTTGTTTTTTTTAGGCATTTAATTGGTGTAACATTGGTGTAACGGAGCTCAGAACGTGAATTTTGTATCACTAATTTTACAGCAAAGAAATTCTTTCATTCCCCAGAACTATCCTATGTTTTTCACTCAGGTCTCAGTTGAAGAAATCAAGAAAAAACACTTAAATGAGTGAAAACTCAAACTGTGTTAGTGTGCTGCTGTTGTGGGTTCTTTGGTTTGGGGGCTTTTTTGGAAGTACAACAGCAAGCATTGGGACATACCTATTATTTCAACAACCTGCAATCTTCTTTCAGTTGCCTGATGCCTTCTTGCTCCCTAGCCACTCATTCCTGTATTACCACCATGCTTCAGTCCCTGTTGACCGTCCTCCACAAATTTCCCCTGCTGTCATCCTAGCTCTTTCCTAGTAGCATGCCTGCTGTTCCATCTGTGCTTATGGTGACTTGATGCTGTGATATCAGTCACCTTGTGTTAGATATGTGACACCTGCATAGGTTTCCCTTTGAAACTCTGCAATTTCAGAAATCATATATGAAATGTAGGAAGTACGAAATCAAAAAGTAGCATTCTTCCTTTACTGAAGGGGAGGTGGCTTATGTTGGTGTTGAAGTATTGGCTTTCGTCAGGTATTACATCCTTAACTGGAGAGGATAATGCTGGAGTGATTCTCTCTGCTCTCCCTTGGTTCTCATTCTCATAAGGACTCCAACTCCCTTGTGTATTTTCTTGTTATCTCTTTTGTGTTATCTTCATATTGGCTTGTCTCAAATGTATTGGATATGGTCTTGTTCTCATTTGTATCCTGTACTTCTACCCAATTCTAAAGACTACATTCATTTAATGAACAGTAAGTAACCTTCTTGGCTTGTGTTTTCACACTTAGAGATCTCTGTTAGCATCCTGGAGTTCTATTAGTAGGGATTTCTGCTGAACAAGTATTATTCTTGTCATTCTAAATGCCCAGTGAATAACATCCCATGTTCACCTTCAGTGGGGGTAACACTGTGTCCTTTTAACATTTTGTCACCTTTTTGCTTCCTACCTCTCTCTTCTGCCCCCAATCATCAAATTTTATTTGATTTGGAAGTCATTCTGGCAATAAGAAGTGATCTTAAGGATGTCTCCAAAAAGGGTTTAGAATCGGTACATCAGGAGAGTGTTGCAGTAATGCTATTCCCCACAAGTTACTTGCCTGTACCCCAGAGAATCACTGTCATGCAAAATAACCTGTAAAATATAGACGCACTGATTCACTGGTATTCTAGGGGAATGAGATATCTTTAGACAAAATGGAAATATAGTCTTTGTGTGACTTAGAGGATTTACTCTACTCTTTAGTCATTTCCACGGGTATGTAATATATACACCTTGATTATTAAAAGCAATATTATCTCCTTTATTATTTTGTTATACATTATTGAACAGTTTTCCGTTGCAGCTAATGAGAGAAGGTAATCAATAGTTCTCGGAAAACTTGAAATTGATTCATACTAGGCTCTTTCTACAGTAATTTATTTTTTGAAGTATGATAAAATTCATGACAAGTAGCAAAAAAGCATTTGCAGAATTAAATTCCTGTATTAGCATAACTGTAACAAGAATTAAACAATGACTGCAGAAGCCAAAAAATGATAGCATTATCCTGGATATTTTTTTCTCCTCTCCACTGAATATATCTGTTAAAGGTAGTTGCATTTTGATAGAGAAAAATAATTGCTTACACTTTGCTCTACCAGTGATGCTCTGTATGAACACTAATCAGTCTCACTGAAATTTATTGTGCTCTGCCTGATCTCAAACAGAGAATGAAATACTCATTAGATGTGCATTATCTACATTGTTCAATATATAACTGTCAGGAAGAAGTAGGCAAAGAGGTAGCAATCATGTTTTCCTACATCTCATTGTTAAAATGGCTTAAAAAGGAAATAGAAAATAAATTTCCAAGAAACCCTTAGATTTTATATGAGCTACACTGCATGAGTCTCTGATTCTGATGACACTGCTATAATGCATGTGATTTTTAAGAGTAGTTCCTTGCCATGATACAAACATTACATTGTAATGTTAATAAACTATGGAACCATTCTCTTATTATTTGAAGCCAGTCTAATAATAATCTTTATTTCAGTAGATCACCTGCTACATGGATTAACTACATGGTTAAGCATATCAAAGATTAACAACAGCTGAAACAGGCTTTCAGAATCTCCTGTTTTCTTCTGGTCATCAAGATAAACAATCATGCAATTTGACATGATGATAATCCATAGGTGGGTGTGATTATCATGTTTAATGATCCACAGTTTGCTTTTTTCCTTATTGTATAAACTGGAGTTTGGGAAAACTAGCTTTGTTACTTTCCTTGGGCTGTGATCTGTCTGCTCTGGCAGGCCTCTGGGAACCGACAGCTGCTTGGAGGGTCCTCTTGGCTTCACCAGGTCTGCTCTGGATATATGTGTGTCAGTGAAACAAGCTGCATTTTGATTAGTGGGACTCTCTCTGTATTATTTTTTCATCTTTTTTTTTTTTTTTTTTTTTTGTTACTGGGAACTTAAGTGATAAAGTTGCAATATCTTCCAACAGTTTTCAGATGTCAGAAAACGGACACTGACATTCAGGGGATTTATCATTTACACTACATGGCCATGTCACTATACAGAACATTGTGTTGTCAGCTACATCAAACTAAGGTAAAGTTTCCTTAAGATTTTACCCAGCACCAGTGGCAATATTTAGGTATCATTTTTCCTGCCCTGGTGGTGATGGTGCAATACACAGTTAATATAATGATGTATTTGAGCTTTGCAGTGTTTGCTAACTCCAAGCAGTGGAATTTAATGTTCAGCAGTGGTAGCTTAGCTTCCTGAATGTTAGGACTTTTCATGTATAGGAAGAATAACGAAATATCACATCCATGGGGAAGCGTGATATCTTCATAAGTAGGAAAAGGTGAGGAGAAAAAAAAAAAAAAGTCTTCAAATTAAAGATGTTCTTGGAGAGGATGAACCTGTATTTACAAATGACAGCAGATATTTATGACACCAAAAAGAACAGTTAGTAGGATGATCTTTGGCATGACAAATCACTCTGACATTGGAAAAGAAACATATTCATGTCACAGTGTACATGCTGATTTAGATTGCTCCTTTATAAGAAATCTATAGAAGTTATATTGTGAAAAATGTAGCACACTTGATCAAGTTATTTTTTTGTACCTTTCATTCTGTAATATTTTAACATGTGAAATAAAAAAATCATGTCAGAGATTCCTAGACTATGTTCTAGTTCTATTTAATTAACAGTTGTTACTGTAGTAAAGTAATGTCAGAAGTCTGTGAAACATAGCTGTAAGGAATTTGCATTAGTTGTCTGTTTACTCCAGAGTCTTCCAATCACTCAGCAACAATATACAAGTAGTTATCTTCCCAAAATCTGGGAAATATTTAATCCTGGCTTTCAAGATCATTCAGAAATGCCACAACCTGCTGATCTTGCAGGTGTATTTCCATTAAGAAAAACAATTGTAAGAAGGGAGGATATCGGTTGCAGACAAGCTAAGCAAATGGAATGAACAATAAACCTGTCAAAAACATGTTCTTCCAATATATATACAGAATTTCTGTAAGGAGTAGAGATTTAGCAAAATTGTACATATAGAGGCCTGTGTTTTCTAACTCGCTCAAAACTTCCCTTCAGAGAGTAGTAGGCACCCTGCCATTTAGCATAGAAAGAGATGAAATTTGTCTGCCTTAAATGCTGAATTACCCAAAGCAATGAGGTTTTCTGTACTGCCTATGAACATCGTAGCAGTAAGCAATGAGGATGACTGTACAGCAGCAGCTACTTTTGCCTCTGTGCTGCCTTGCTGTAGGCCAGTCTGACTCCTTACCCGCCTTTTACATGTTGGTAGCAATTAGACTTTTAAGAGCAGATGAGTGACTGCATCCCGCTCTTGTCATCCCTAAGACTTTATTCCTCTGTGTGGTGGAGCTACAGTGGTGTGTCTCCAAGGGAGTTTGCTGCTGCTCTGAGCACCTGTCACCAAACACCTTCAGTTGCATGCTCCTGTGGACACAGCTGAAAAAGCTGACATGAACTCCACCATTCTAAACATTTTGACAGAAAACACATATACTTCTGTTGTTTAAGTTATAGCATTGTTATGTGTCTTAATGAAATCAGCAATAGGACAATTTATTTATACAAAATGCACCTTACTTCTGTAAACAGGAACGTTTCAGTACTTATTTATCTGTTGTTTGGGGGTTTGTTTTAGAATGTTTCCCTATTTTGGCTATATTAACAAAGCAGTTTTTTGCCTTTGCGTTCCTCTAGAAGAATTTGAGACAGAAGGTCCAGAATGATATATTTTGATCATCCCGTTGTGTTACATGTATATGCACAGATTTACCTTTCATCTCTGCGTAAGAGGCGAAAAATTTTTTAAAAAATCAGGTGAGGTCTTTCATGAAATTAAATTTTTTTTGTCATCTTTACCTCTCTACATTTCAAGTAAAACTGCAGAAAATTGTGTAATCATCCTGCTTACAGGAAGCAGAGAGGAAAAAACTCCACCTTTTCTTTTAGTAGATTTCAGTAATTTCAGTGCCTAATTGAAATAGGGTAACCAAGAAATAAATGCTCCCATCATGTTGAAGATAATGCTCTAGGGGATGTGGTGTCTGAATAAGCTGGTTCAAGTTTTCAGCAAGTGAGATTTCTGTCAAATAGTTATGGCCATGGCTACAGTTCAGTTCTCTCATTTAAGACCATAATGCAAGACATGGCCAAAAATCTTCAGACAAGAAAAAAAATATACACTGTTCCATTCAGTGAAAAAATAAAAGTAGCAGCATAGAGATATTCTTTTGCCTGGGATGAATAACACTGACTCTGGATACCAGCAGCTTTCAATTTGTGGCAACGACCTCCTTTCTTAGTTCCAGGACTGCTCAAATGTTCTAAGCAGTCCTGCCTTCTCTGCACCCCCAAGGGGTAACACAGCCTTAGGCTTTCCACGGAGTCTCTTTCAAATCAGTTTTTGCACTGAGTATGCACAAGACAGCTGCTACGTACGTTTCCATGATTTCTCCCAAGCAACTAAAATGTAAGCTAGTTAAACACCTTCAACTAGAACTATATGAACAGTCTTCTCTGACTTCAGATGTCTGCAAAAATAAAAAACAAATAACAAACAAAACCCCCAAACACCCAGTCGAAAACCCCCCAAACCCAAGAATACAATCCAAATCTTGCTGGATAGAAGATGAAATGATACAACCATGTACTTCATGTATTTCAAAGTGATTCTCAGCACAACGAAGAAAGGGAGCTGGAAGAAGCACTGAAATGTTTTGGGAAAAGAATGTGTTTATTTGCACAAGAGTGCTTGCACAAACCTTATCCCATCTATATATATGTGCAAGTATGTATTTTGTTGCAGTGCTTACCTATCTTTCTTTTTGCCTAACAAAATAGGTTCTTATTTGTTATCACAGTCTCAGAATGGCCTCTGGTAGGAAATTCTGAGGCAGCCTGTGTAGTTCTCCCACGAATGCAGTATAGTCATACAAGCTGGGTTGTATGGACCCAGGTTGGTGGACCAGAGAGGTACTTGCCTTTGTGGGATATGCAGCAGGGAAGGGAGAGTGAAGGAGTCTTCCTCTGTTTGGTTTTTTTAAGGTCTTTGTACTAGCCAGTGTGGTGTTGCTTTATCATCACTGCCTTGCACCCCTTGGTGGGATATTACTATGTTTGTGTTCCAACGTCATCTGTGTTTAATACATATGATCTATGCTGAAATGGAGAAAAGATATAGTTAGTTAGATATAGATATATAGTGTATATAGATAGATGAGTGAGTAAAGAATGAATTTTTCTTCTTTAAGTCCAGGACAACTTCTTGAGTAGCTGCCTAAACACAAGTCATAATTATAGCTTAGTTCATGACAGGCTAATACTGTAAATACTGTAATTTGTCAGCATATAACTTAAATTTTGAAAGTTATGGAAGACTACACCTTTAAAAATCTGAGGCCACTGATCTCATCTTTTGAGGAAGAGAAGTGTGCTGGAAACTCAGGCTGGGGAGCAATAAATCCATTGGAAGCCAAGAAATGCTTGTAACAAAACTGAGGCTCTCATTTAGAATAAGTAGCAATAGAGGGGGTTGTGTCACCTGCAGGAAGACTGCAACCTTTAAATCACCTTTCATTCCCTGGATTTTTTTTCCTGTTTGTGAAGCAGGATTCATTCTAGATCATATATGAAAACCCTTCCTGCTGTTTTGATGTAAAGCCTTCTGGAGCTTATAAATCACAAATAACTTTGCTGTTTCACTTCATAGCTCTCACATCCACAGTTCCATGTATTCAGTGTGTCATTCAAGGTGGATAGAGTTTCATCAATCTTCAAAATGTGCAATGGGATAAATTCCCAATGTTTATTTTTTCACTCTCTCAAAAGAAGAAAGGTAAACTCATAAAACAGATGTTTGCTTTGAGAATATAAAGAGAAATCTTTACTCAGATCCAAAGAAGTAAAATTTCAACTAATAACAGAATGTCAATCCTTCTTGTACCTCATCTCTACTCAGTGTTTTAAGAGAAGGTGAGGTCTTTGGTTTAAAAAAAAAAAAAAAAAAAAAATTTAACACACCCCTCTCTCCCTCCCCTAATTGTGACTAAAGGCACAATTTTTATAGTTATGTCATTGTCTGATTCCATAATTTCTTCCTGGTTTATGCTGTGCCTGAGTAATTACTGTGTTCTAGGATAAACTTGCATTTAGCTGAGAAAAGAAAAGGAAATGCAAAATTTGGACTCTTTGAGGAATATCCCAAAAGAAGTGTTTAGATTTATTTACTTTTTTAAACTACTATCTCTTCTGTGCTTTGTCACAACCATCAAGGATAAAAAAAACTTGAAAAAATCATATGGAAATTGTTGTCATAACATCCTGCTAGAGCTGTGTTACGCTTGCTTGCCTGAAGATCCATTCTGCATCCCTGTTTGCTGTGTCTTTGTCTATTTAAGAGAAAGAAAATAACTCATTAAGGACCATCTTGTCTCTTTGTGCAGACAAGTGTAATGGCTATACAAAAGTATAATATTGCTAATTTCTGCACTTGCACAAAAGAAAAAATATGATCTATCCTCTCTTCTCTTTGTAGATAACATTGCTGATACCAGCTATTAAAGTTAGAATACTTATTTTATCATTTCAAGGAAAACATGGAGCAAAGTGGTTATATTCTCTTTATAAAGCACTGTAACTATTGCTCATTTTATAGTAATAATTCAACTTTCCCATTACTCTGTACCAAAATGATAATCTCAGAAATGACTATACCACTTAGCTATTTTGGTATTTCAGTGCTTCATCTAAAAATAATTAATATATTTTATAATTAAAAATGTGTATTATTTAGAAACTGTCCAAAAATCTATTTATGCTCTGTCATACACTCTATCATAAGTAATTATAATTCTATTCACACAGCCAAGACTTCAGATCCAACCCAGCAACAGTTGGTGGTATAATCCATTTTCCATATTAATCTCTCTGACAGCAAATATTCTCATTAAGGCATCACATCATCCATTTGCTCCCTCATTCACCCACACATTAAAAATGCTTGTAACAAGTGAAATCTCATTACAAGGATCAGAACAAGTTTTAAACATAGATTAAAAAAAAAAAAAAGAAACCAAACAAAAAACCCCAACCCTCCCCCCCAAAAAACCAAACAACACCCCAAAATTAGACACAAGCAGACTTTTAGAGCCATTAGTCTCCAAATGCATATTTTTCAAGATATTCAACTTGTCAAATTTCTCAGGATGGGAAAGAGGAAATAGCAAGCTCTGTTCTGCTACTAGAATTTACTGATGCAAGAGGAACAGAAGAGCAATAAAACATGTTTTTTAAGTGTTCAGCCTTGATTTTGAGTCACAGGAGCAAGGACCCAGATAGGACTCCCAAGCGCTAATGCAGCTTTCAGACTGCTCTGATTCTGCAACAGAGATGAGGTTACTTGCTTTCAGATTTTTTTTTTTTTTTTTTTTTTTAGAGCATCAAAGAAAATCAACCTGTGCACAATGGGATAGTTTGTAGATTTTATTAATTTATTTTTGGGTGTGTACTAAAGTCTGTCAAAAAAGTTTGAATTGTTTTCCTATAGGAAAAAATATCTCACTTCTCATGTTTTCTGGAACTGACATGTGGTAAGAACTTAGTGTTACATCATTACTGCTTTTTATGACAGTTCTTGTTTGAATTCACTTAAAGTTTTGTAAAATTAATAATTTTTTTCTTCTAGTTATTGCTAGACACTCCCTAGCAGATAAAACAAAAGCTAATAACCTGTGGTACAGATAACTTAAACTATTGTTCTGTTTTCAATATACTGCACACTGTTTTTGTTGCAATAACATCAGTTTTGTTCGAGTTAAAAAAAAACAAAAACCACAAAACAACCAAAACCAACCAATAACAATCTGCAGCAAACAAATCTTTTCTTGTGTTCTCTTCATCTTAAAAAAAAAATCTAACAAATGAAAAAAAACCCACAAAATATCATATCACCACATTTTCAAAAATTTAAACTTAGGAGTGGATTATCTATATTATCTATATTATCTATTATCTATATTGGACTATCTAGTCTGTGTTTGCGTATCAGAAACCACTGTCTGTCTTCCTATACAGAGTCAAATATCTTATGAATATATAAACAGAAACACAAGATCAGACACCCTTCTGTAAATTACACTTTGCATTATAATTTCCATAAAGCTACTGAAGACTTCAAAGGATAGATAATCCAATACTTTTTTGATAGTTTGCTCTACTCATGAGCCAAGTTTAATTTCTGTGTTCTAACTGAGCTAGAATCTTGAACTTAATTTACTTCATTCACTTTTGACTTTTTTTGGATGAGGAGACATGTCTGAAAACTGGACTTTCCCTCAGAGATAACCAGTGTTCAGTTTTAGACTTGAGAGTCAAACACTGATATTTTTGATGGTTGTGTAACTGTTTCCAAAAGTTGTCTTGATCAGTTGAGAATAAGATGATGACAGTAAAACTCAGTTTGGGGTTACGGTGGTAAAGAACTTATTACCAATGTCATGGCACAGGTAAGCATTTATTTTCCTGTTTGAATATCTACTTAAAATTATCAACTTCCAAGCAGGTGGCTGGTTTAATCTTGAAGCTGTCATAAATGAGTGCAATGTGAAAGTGAGTGTAGTGTGTTTTGTGCTTGAAAATGAGTACTTTTAAGTTTGCAGACAGCACCAAGTTGGGCAGGAGTGTTGATCTGCTTGAGGGTAGGAAGGCTCTACAGAGGGATCTAGACAGTCTGGATCGATGGGCAAAGGCCAATGGTTTGAGGTTCTTCAGTAAGGCCAAGTGCTAGGTCCTGCACTTGGATCACAACAACCCTGTGTGGTGCTACAGGCTTGGGGAAGAGTGGCTGGAAAGCCACCTGGTGGAAAAGGAGCTGGGAGTGTTGGTCAACAGCCAGCTGAATATGAGCCGGCAGTGTGTCCAGGTGGCCAAGAAGGCCAGCATCTTCCTGGCTTTTATCAGAAACAGTGTGGCCAGCAGGACTAGGGAGGTGACCGTCTCCTTGTTCTCAGCACTGGTGAGGCTGCCCCTCAAATACCGTGTCCTGTTTTGGTCCCCTCACTAAAGGAGGGACGTTGAGGTGCTGCAGTGTGTCCAAAGAGCAACAAAGCTGGTGAAAGTTCTAGGCACAAATCTTAAGAGGAGCGTCTGAGGGGACTGGGGAAAAGGAGGCTGAGAGGAGACCTTATTGCTCTCTACAACTACCCAAAAGGAGGTTGCAGTGAGATGGGGGTCATTCTGTTCTCCCAAGTAACAAGTGATAGAACAAGAGGAAATGGCCTCAGGTTGCACTAGGTAGGGTTGTCAAGCATTGGAGCAGGCTGCCCAAGGACATGGTTGAGTCACCATCCCTGGAGGTATTTAAAAGATGTGTAGATGTGGCGCTGAGGGACATGGTTTAGTGGTAACTTGGCAGTGCCAGGTTAACAGTTGGACTTGGTCTTAAAGGTGTCTTCCAACCAAAATGACTCTATGATTATAAATGATTATGAAATGCTTAGTCTTATTACCAGCAGTTTGAGACTCTGTACTTCCCAAAAGAAATTTCCTGCTGCCACAACTCTAAAATGTGCTTGTAACCTAGAAAAGGCTATGTAATAACATAGTTTGTTCTCTACATGGGTTTTGCTAGTCTCTAAGAGCTAAAGGTATCGTCTTCTCTGCTTACATTGATTAACATGACCCACTTTCATTAAAAATCCTATATATACTAGTGTTTAATAAATTATCACTGGCAACATAGAGTGCTAGTTTCTACCTCTTTTACTGAGCTCCTCCTGCTCAGAAAGTTAGTTAGTAAAGATTTTAACATTTATCCTGCAAATGATCTGGCCAGCTTCCAGCGTTAGCAATCCACATCAAACCAGCACCTAGCTTGTTACCTGTTATCCCTTTATTGATATTTTTGAACTAAACCAAAATCCCTTCATGTTTACTAAGACCTCCTTTAATGATAACAGAATGACTCTTTAATTTAGTTTTGTAAAAATGCTGATATTTTAGAGCTGATAACTACAAAGCATACAAGAGAGGATACAGATTTTGGGGAGAAAATTGTTCTTATGAGAAATAGGACTCTTGGGGCCTCCCTTTATACATAGTCTGGTATGAGCCCGAGCAGAAAGCTACGGTCAGGAGTGAGCATTGCAAGGAGACCAGCTCCCAGCTCAGGTCTCCAGTGGAAACTATCAGCTACACAAAGCTGGAGGACAAAGCGTATTGTCAGTACCACTTTACCAAATGAGAGTCAGGATAGAGAAAATGGAGGAAATTTGCCCTTTGTCAGAAAGGGATAAACAGATCATATGCTCAGGGAAATTAGAGGTCAGGGAAATGCGAGATCCTTCCCTTGACCCCAATCTTAGATAGCAGTTGAGTGCCATGTGGGTAATATGAAACACTGTGCTGTGCAGCATTACCTGGGCCACAGTAGTCACTCTGTGACTGTGTGACATTGTAAATATTTCAATTCATGCAATATAATTGTAAAAAATGAATGAAAAAATATTCAGAAATATCTGTTTTTCCAGGATTCAGAAATGTCTTTGTTTTTGCTATATGTAACCCCTAATATAGGCTAAAATACTGTTCTCAAAATGTCTTAAAAGTGAGTAATTTTTTTTTTAATTAAAAATAGTTTAATGGTGTTACTGAAGTCAAGGGAAAACTCCATTTGATTTCGGCAGGATCAGGATTTCACCAACAATTACAGCTTTTAATAAGCTGGATCACAATATGATGTTATATGTGATAGAGTCAGCAAAACTACCATCTGCAAAAATCCTCCTTTGACTGGAAAAGTAAAAATATAAATTAAATTGTCCTAAAAATACATGGATACATCACTACTTAAAATTACTCATCTGGGTTTTTTTTTTTTGTAAATAAAGTCATTCTAAGGTGTAAAAAAAACACACCAAGACACCCCAACAGACACTTAGTATCACATAAGGATTTTGTGGATGTTTTGTTATGGAGTTGTTGCTTTTAGAGTGGAAACTCTACCTTGATCATTGACAGTAAAATGCTAAAAAAATTTTTTAGGCAAGACTACCTGTAAATATAGTTGCCCAACTGTAGCCTAGCATCAGAATCAAGTAACAAAAAAGTTCAAGTGGAAGAAGGAAGTGCGTGGAAGAAGGCACTGACCCCTTGGGAAGATTACTAGAATGCCATCATAGTATGCAGGGATGAAACGAGGAAAGCCAAGGTCTCCTTGGTACTAAACCTGGCAAGGGATGTCAAGGTCAACAAGCAGGTTTTCTTCAAGCAAAAGGAAAACTAGAGAAAATGTAGATCTGCTGTTGAATGAAACGAGTGCCATGGTGACAGAGGATGCAGAGATGGCAGAATTGCTGAATGCCTTCCTTGCTTCAGTCTTTACTGCTCAGGCCAGCCCTCAGAAGTCCCTGACTATGGAGGTAACAGATAAAGTCTGGACGAAGGAAGACTCCCCCTTGGTTGAGGAAGATCAAGTTAAAGAACAGTTCAGTAAACTGGATATCTGCACGTCCATGGATCCTGATCCACCGAGTGCTGAGGGAGCTGACAGAAGTCATTGCTGGGCCACTCTCCATCATCTTTGAAAGGTCCTGGAGAACAGGTGAGGTGCCCAAGGACTGGAGGAAAACCAATGTCACTCCAGTCTTCAAAAAGGGCACGAAGGAGGACTTGGGAAACTACAGGCTGGTTAGCCTCACCTCCATCCCTGGAAAGATGATGGAACGGCTCATTCTGGGTGTCATCTCAAAGCATATGGAGGAAAAGAAAGCTATCAGAAGTAGTCAACACAGATTCACCAAAGGGAAATCATGTCTGACTAACATGATAGCCTTGTATAATAGCATGACTGCTTGGATAGATGAGAGGAGGCCGGTGGATGTTGCCTACCTTGAATTCAACAAGGCTTTTGATGCCATCTCCCACAGCATCTTCATAGGTAAGATTAGGAAGCATGGGTTAGATGAGTGGACAATACAGTGGATTGAAAACTGGCTGAAAGACAGAGTTCAGAGGGTCATGATTAGTGGCACAGAATCTAGTTGGAGGTCCGTAACGAGTGGACTGACAGGGGGGTCGGTACTGGATCCAGTCCTCTTCAATATGTTTATAAATGACCTGGATGAAGGGATGGAGTGTACCCCCAGCAATTTTGCTGATGATACAAAACTGGGAGGGGTGGCTGACACACCAGAAGGCTGTGCTGCCATACAGTGAGACCTGGACAGGTTGGAGAGTCAGGCAGAGAGGAATCTGATGAAATTCAACAAGGGCAAGTGTAGGGTGCTGCAGCTGGGAAGCAATAATGCCCTGCACCAGTACAGGTTGGGGGCTGACCTGCTGGAGAGCAGCTCTGTAGAAAAAGACCTGGGAATCCTGGTGGACAACAGGATGACCATGAGCCAGCAATGTGCCCTTGTGGCCAAGAAGGCCAAAGGTATCCTGGGGTGCATCAAAAAGACCATGGCCAACAGGTGGAGGGAGGTCACCCTCCCCCCCTACTCTGCCCTGGTGAGGCCCCATCTGGAGTACTGTGTCCAGTTCTGGGTTCCCTGGTTCAAGAAAGACAGGGAACTGCTGGAGAGGGTACAGCAAACTACAAAGATGATTAGGGGACTAGAACATCTCCCTTATGAGGAAAGGCTGAGGGACTTGGGTCTTTTTAGTCTGGAGAAGACTGAAGGGGGGATCTGATCAATGCCTATAAATACTTAAAGCGTGAATGTCAAGAGGATGGGGCCAGTCTTTTTTCAGTGGTGCCCAGTGACAGGACAAGGGGGAACAGGCACAAACTTGCACATAAGAAGTTCCATCTAAACATGAGGAGGAACTTGTTTACTTTGAGTGTGGCAGAGCACTGGAACAGGCTGCTCAGGGAGGTGGTGGAGTCTCCTTCTCTGGAGACGCTCAAAACCCACCTGGATATGCTCCCGTGCAACCTGCTCGAGGTGAACCTGCTTTGGCAGGGCGTTGGACTATAGATGATCTCCAGAGGTCCCTTTCAACCCTATAGCATTCTGTGATTCTATAATGGATTTAAATTAATTGATGAGAAACAGTGACATAATACTTGTCTAATTGCAAAAGATTCTCAGATAAGATAAAAAATACTGTGCTGAGATCATATACATCTGTTTAAACAACATCATTTATGAAAATAACTTTTTCTTTTACAAAACAGTTTGCAGTTCGTCTTCACAAACTTTTTTCAAACTGATTCTAAGTCATAATTTTAAAACTATTGATATACTGAGAATCCCTTAAGGAGACAGGAAAAAAGCTGCATAAGCTATCGTTGAATTTCAAAGGTGAGTAGGTGGCTATGTCCCTTGTAAAACTCCTTTAAAAGCATAGGTTTCTAACCCTGATTCACGTAGAGAGAAGGGAGAAGAGGCAATTTAAATACATTCAGAAAAATAACTCTCAGTTTGGTTTTTTTCACCAAATGTACCTTTTTTTATGAACACTTTGTTTCAAGATATGGTGAAACAAACATTTTTTGGTAATGAGTGTTTCTTATGGATCATGATAATGAAGCTAGTAAGTCATGTGTTGTTAAACTCCACCTGTGTTCTAATGCACGGTACAAATGAAACAACAAACATTTTCAAAGATTTCTCATTTTCCAGATCATTTAGTTACTCTTTGCAGGGTAAAAAGTAATTAGGCACCTTCATAAAGGTCTCTGTTTCTTAATATAAAAAACCCTTTCTTTATTCTGTGGTGTACTCCAAGTTGTCTGCTGGTACTTATCCTACAGAACTCAGTGAGCTCTCAAAAAGTCCATTTGGCCACTGAAACAAATCATGAGCTCTGCGAAGAGTACTTGGAAGTACTGCCAACATAATGTACTAACTTCTGAAAAATTTGAATATTTTAAATCTTTCTTACCTTCAGTGATGCAGCTTCAAAGAAAAGTACAGTAACGCAAACACTTTAAATGTTTGAATATATTGCTTGAATACCTTGTAGGTCTTGGAACATCTGTGAATATTTTTGGTTTTTATCTGTTGGGCAGCACTGCTAAGTTGCTTGCACTTTTTTTTTTTAACTGCGTATAAATAATAAATGATATGTATTATTTAAGAAAATACAAAATGAATATGTTCTTATCATTAATATATGTGCAAATACTTTATGTATAAGTGTACGCATTCCCTGCTTGCCTCCCCAAGTACGTTTCTGTACTTGTGCCACTTAACTGTTTTCTCAGGGTAATTTCTTGTGGTATGTCTATAGTGTGTATTTTAAGGTATCATAGAGACGAACTACTTTAGATGGAGGGAGAAAGTAGCCACATCAATATGACACATAACAGCACTGCAATTGCAGTCTTCTGTCTCTGTTCTAGTTTGCATAGGGATAGTTTAGTTATTTTACGATAATAATCTGTTTTACATGCTATAACCTCAGTCTCTGTGCTGTCATCTGGATTTTTCAGACCTTGAGAAGAACAGGTGTCTTTGCTTCTTGTTTCCTCCCCCCAATATTATTAGCATGAAAAAGTCTGTGTATGTTTATGTATAGCAGTATGATAGATATCTATATAGAAGATACTTGCATTTAATTAAAGGTTCCCATTGTGGAGGAGGTTATCTCTTTCCTGGATGCTTGACTTTACCAGGTGGAAGGTGCGCACTTTGTTATTTGGTGAACATATTCTCTCTTTAAGTGGGATAAAATCCTGGTTTATAGGGTTTAAATTAAACTATCTAATGTTTCTTCCTTATTTATCTATTTCCACACTGGTTTTCACTGTAAGAAAATCCAAGTACAAAGGTAAAATTGTCCTGTAGCATACAAAGTTAAGTCCTCATCTGGATGCCTGAGGCACACACCCACTTCATAGAGCAAAATGAAGAGAAGGCTTGCCCCAGTCACAGTGATGGGTAAGTTCACGTATTCCAGTTTGTACCTGAGATTCTTAATGAGAATGAAAAAATATTTCAGTATAAAATTTATCAGACATACTGTGCATATTTTCTGTTATGGAAACTGAAAATATGAAAAAAGCCCCCCCCGGTAGGTTGTTTTGGAATTCTTAATAATTAGATATTAATATGTAGCTTATTCATAAAGAGCTCCTTCGGTGTTTTTTCTCCTGATGTGTGAAATTCTGGTTGTTTTGATCAATGATATACATAATGAAATATAGTTTCTTTTCCCTAGATAGAGGAATATAACTTAGGATCCAAATTGCGTTTCAGGTGTTCATCACTACAAATATGAGATTCATTTATCATAAGTATTCTGCAAAATTAATTTAAACTCTGCTCTTCTCACAAATTTTCCTGTCCTTCAGTAGAATCAGTCCTTCAAATGTCCTCTATATAGAAAAACACCCTTAAAACAAATTGAACACAGTATTAATAAAATTACAAAAAAAGTTTTATTAGAGAACTGAACTTTTAATGATAAAACCCCAATTGATTTGGCTTCCCAAGCAATAATTACAAATGGAAGACTTTAGTACTTTTGCATGCAGTAAACTTTGCTTCTTTTACTGCTGCTTTTTAGGCAGGAGAAAATTAAAAGTGTAAATCAGATTACAATGTACTTCATAAAGATTTTTTTAAATAATATAACAAAGTTGAGCTGATTGCTCTTTATGGACTAAATGTTATATTTTCATTTAAATACCAGTATACTTAAATTCAAAGATAACAGACTAAACTGGCAATTGTTGTAAATGTCTTAAGTAATCTGTTAAAAAAAAAAAAAATTAAAAAAAATCAGTAACTACTTTATTTTTTTAATGCTAACATGTGACAGTTTGTAAATTGTAGTAATTAAAATTTAAGTGATTTAAGGTTGGGGTTTTTTTTTCATTAAAGTACCTTTATTTTAAGGTGGAGATAAACTAAAAACATTAGAATCCTTGGTGTTCGATTTTTGTTATGGATGTTCAGTAAAATGTCAGCACCATGTTTCTCTAATTTTATTGATTACATGATTTATGTGGAATACAAACAAGGTAAAAAAGATATAGTTCAAGTAAATAAGATTATAAAAGACTAAACTAAATAGTTGCAGTACAGCTGGTATTATCTAGAAAAACTGAAAGCCTAATGACTTTAAATATAGAGTTTATATCTGTGGACAATGTTATGGAAATAAGAAATCAACTGAAAAAGAAATTACAGTGAGGAAAAGAGCAAATCTGTGAATTTCATGTAATATCCATTTGAGAGTTGATTAGGCAGTTGTAGACTGGTGGTTGCAAAACAAATTGTTCTAGTTAACATACAGCCTTAAAAGGAAGCATTTATACTAGGGCAATTTTATATTTTCCTTGTGTGCTGGCAAAAGCAGCTGCGTGTATCATGCCCAAGATGCGCGGTTTGGGGTAGAGGATTAAAAAGCACAAGAATGAAGTTCTTTATTTTCTGTATTTCTCATGCTTCTCATCTACCGAATAACCCAAACTTACAGAATACATTTCTGCAGTCTCAGACAGTGATGACAAGGTGTGTATATATATATATATATATATATTTTATTTTTTTTTTAAATGGAGTAGGTCCAATTTTTTAAAGAGTAATGATCATTTAGAATGGAAAAACAAAAGGTATTTTCTATGACTCAGAAGTTAGTATATTTTGTTCTTGGACTGCACTTGTTTGGCATACGCTGTATCACCTAGGTGTTACTAACCTTTGTAAGTTGTTTCTTTCTTAGTTCTCAGTTTTGTTTTAATATATTTGACAAGAAATTAAATTTGCTTGTGTGAACCTGATACAAAATTTCCAAAGAAAAATCTTGGCAATGTTAGAATAGATTACAATGTAAAATCTTTCTCTCTCATACACAGGCAAACATAAGAAAAAAAAAAAAAAGAGAAAAAATTTGCAAATAAGATGCAAATGAGCTCCTGCATTTATTTTTTTTTGTTGTTTGGTTTGCTTGTCTTTCATATGTGGCAGCAAAGCGGAATGCAGAGTTGTTCCACCTTTGGAGAGGGTCTTACTCTCTTTTGTTTCTGAGGCCTCCTCTGCTCCCTTTGACTTCAGAAACTGTGCAGCTGAGGGAATTAAGCTGTTCCATGTGAGCTGGAAAGAGCCAGAGCATTTGAGGAAATCCCACTTCATGGAGTGAGCAGCATAGATGCCCTGAAATTTTCTCTCAGTCTGGAGATTTCCCCTCTGTACTCCATAAAAATGAGAACCCTGAAAATTGAAACCTAGAAACCTTAAGAGCCTTGGCTTGAAAGATGGTTCCCTGCTCATCTGGGCTCTCTGGAGAGCTGAAGCACCAATGGCTCCTGGGATCTGCTGCAGGATGCTGCTATTGCTCTTAGTTATCTAATTTATTTCACAGTAGGGGACAGGTTGTACTTCTATCTCAGGTTGTACTTGCAAGTATTCTTCCCAGGAATAAGATTTCTTTATTAAGTGCCTGTGGCAAGCCATTCCATTCAGTGCTTTATTAGATTGCTTCAAGTCTGCCATCCGCCATACAGCCATACTGTAACATGTTGATGATTTATTCTTTGTGCATAGATATACTGTAAAGTATGTTCTATTCAGACCATCATCTAGTACTGGTGACCACTTTATGCTCAGCTTTTCCCGCAGGAATGTTGCAGAGTTTTGATCAACTAAGCAGTATCTTCACCACAAAACTTTGGCTTGCAACTTAACTTCTAATCTGCTTTTGCCCCAAAGGTGAAAACTGAATTTTTCCCTTCCAAAATTTATGCACCATGTTGTACATTTCTACCTGATCACAATCACTGTTTATGTCTTTCATGTCTCTATTGGTTACTAAAAAAAAAAAATGCTGGCTATGTACTAGTTTTGATCCTAATGTTGCTTTCTGGGACATCACAAAATGACTGCATGAACACTACGTTGTTTTAGCATTTGAGGACTTAATCAAACACTTAAGATCACTAGCCCATGAGCTTCTGTAGGTACATTTGCACGTACTTCAGAAAGATAGTTGATCATGCCTAGAAATAATCTTTTTCATATTCTTTAATCAGAATAATTTGATTCTCCTCCCACCTGCCCTCCTGCAAAATCCAAGTAACAACTTATTAGTAATTTCATGAGTACAAATTTACTTTAGAGTTGTCTCTAGACTGCCAATGCGCTCGAAGCAGTCTCAGGTGCTATAATGATGGAGAGTTTTTGGTGGGAGACAGGACTCTGCATTTGTTTCCCCAATAGATTCCACATAGGAAAACATTTCTAATACAAGTTTGCCTCCTGCATGTTTAGTTCCTTAAATTATACTTTGATAAATATTAAACTACGTCCATGGAGATTTATCTCCCTCCTCTTTCACGTGGTGATAATTGTGCTGAAATCTTAGTGTTCATTCTATGCTGCTTAGAAGTGCAGGATTATGTGATATTATCTATGTGATAACTAAACTCTAAGTATTCCTCGTTTCATGGAATTCTTCCTTACAGTAGGCATTTGTAAATGGACATTAGATTAAGCCTTTGCTTAATATTTCTGGAGCCCAGCACTGTGACAGAGATTCCACTAAAACTGACTTCACAATCTAGGTAGAAGGTGACTGGCCGTTCTCCAATAACATTGCTGAAATAAGTTGTTGAACAGACAGCAGCTACTATGCGCAGTGCAAAGCTTTGCTTTAAAACCATGCTACAAACTTCAGCTGTTTCAAGCGTAAATCATTAGTTCTTCTCTTCTTTTACTAGACAAGTTGAAAAAATTATAATCTGATTTTATGTGTCCTCTTATTGATGGCTGTGGGACATCATTTTTGCCTTTATGATATTTTCCACAGCATATGTGAAAAGATCATAAGACTAATATTTGTAATTGGTTTGTCTTTTCCTCTGTCTTGAGTCCTCGTAACTTTTAGCTTAAGTCTGTGAATTGTTCTATACTAGTGGATATCATGATTTCAAACTTCTACCTTCTAACCTTGCTGATTGAATGCATCTTTCAATATTCACTCTGAAACGTTGATGGAGCACAACCCTAAGTACGTGTCTTCCATTACAGAGTCTTTAATGTTTCCAGTACTGGGTGTTTCAGTCAAATTTGTTTGTCCTTTGGTTTCAGTTATAAAAATAACTATATAAATCATCTTTTTGTATCTCTTTAGCACACTTTATTGAAAACTGTAATAAAACCTTTTATTGGTTGTTCTAATGTCTCAAGCATCTTTTACATAAAGAATTTCTACCTGTTGTCTAATTAATTTTAAACCAAAACTCCCCCCCCCAATTTTCTTATATTTTTTTTTTTTCTATCTTCCTGAAAGCTCTTAATGTTGAATGAAAGCTTTATCCTATATCTGTCATGATATATTTTGCTTTAAAACCTCCACAGCCCTCCACAGTACTGTGCTCAAGTTTTCCAGATTTTCTTTGGCTTTTCTTCTTCTGTTAAACACATTTGGTGGTAGTAGTACTTACTGATCTGATGGAAGATGTCATGATTCATGTATCTTTCAGTGGGTGAGAACATGAAAACACTATTTGCTTACAGTGTTAAATGATCTTTTTAACAAAACGTATGTTCCCAGGCAGGGAAGCTGTAAGTGCAGCTTGTGTTCTGACCATGTGCATACAGGTTGATTTCCAAATTCCTCTTCTCTATTTGCATTTTCTGTAGTGAGTAAGAAACTGTGAGGCTTTTGCAGGGTTAGGACTTAGACTAATCAGGGTTCTTGTTTAGGTACAAGCAGAAATATTCTATAGAAGTGTGTGTGTGTAAGACAAATAATGCAAAGATCATTCTAAAAAAATGCATTAGTTCTTTTTTTCCTTCTTCATTTAATGTCCATATAAATACTGATGCATAAATATTATGGTAATAGATACTGATGCATAAATCTTATGATAATAGGTATACTAAAATGCTATCAGTAGACACAATCAAGTATCTTTTAACTATAAATTTATAATCTACCTTTTTCTTTTCCTAAATTACCATGAAGATTTAGGGGTCTTATTGTTGCCTATTCCTTACAGAGAAGGTGCTGTTCTATGCTTCTAGTGGAAATTCTTTCCCAGAAAGTGAGAAGTGCTGCCAGTCCTCACACTGATTCTTAGTTCGGTTTGGCAGGATGCTGCAATACCTTAAGCAGTACCTGAGTTCTTTAAATCCTTTAGAAATATATTTTCATATGACATGTATACATCATATGATTTCAATCTATTGGCTCTGGGGAAATGTGCTGTAGATTTACTACCTTTACCTAGAGGCTTCCCTATCACAAAGTGATCTCTGGGTCAGAATCAGCACAAAATTATTTTAGCAAATCAAAAGCTTGTGGTCTGAATTATGAGACTGGAAACCAGATTATGAAGAGAAAAATTAAGTAGCAAAATTATCAATATTTATCAATATTTAACAAGAATTCTTTTTGGCTGTTCTGGTAAGTCTCATCCAATGTTATCGAGACCTGTCCTAAATAAATATTTTTAAACTTGGGGGTGGCTACTGCCCTTTAATACCGAGCCCTAAGGTTTTGTTGGGAAATTGTTGAACAGATCCCTTTTAGCCTCAGCCTGTCTGCCTGGGGTTCTCTCATGGATTTGGGGTTATCTCCCCCACCTTTTTTCCAGGAGGGATTTATGGGTCCCTTAATTTCAAGTTTTGCACCCATAGTGCTCAGTTGCTAGGAGTGCAGTTCTGGTGATTCTTGAATAATACCATATGCACATAGTTTACACATAATATGTAATAAAATGGATAAAACCCACAGCCTTTCCAAGCTGATAATTTTTCAGCATGGTCTTAGCTCAAAATGCACCACTACTTCGAAATTTATTCCAAGAAGCTGATTGTTGCAGATGGTCATAGTAGGCAGCGATAATGTATCTAGGATTTTTAAAGTGTCACTCCATGATGACAAACATTAACAAGCAGATTAATCCATGGCTTAATTGTAAGAGGTTACCCAAATAGCATGCCGTCAGAGCTATCTTTCTAAGCACAACCTGCTACAGAACAATTATTTTGGCCAGCACACAGGAGGAACTGGAGGCTTCATCTCATTTGTGATGCTGGGATCAGCCTGTGGTGATCCTACAACCCTTGCTTAATTAATCCTATTTTGGCTTTAGACTTGTATCTCTGTTTGGCACAACAAATACAGCTTTGCTGTGAATATTACTGGAAGCAGACATAACTATGTGCTATGCACTCAGAAGGTTTTCATGCTGAATATTTATTCTTTTGACTCATTTCATAGTTAATATGTGCAGGCACTTGTGACAGGTTGCTACTTGCTGACTGATTGGCACAATTAATTTCCATGTTCCAGTTGAGCTACAATAATGAAATACAGTTTGCTCATTCATTATGGGCTATTGCATATAAAAGAGAAAAAAAAAAAAAATCTCTCACTTGAAAACTGACCTTTCCATCAGAGACTGTCAGTCCTCCAGCTGAGATTTTAAGACATTCAGGTGCCCTTCTATGTGTTAGCTGGGTAGCAATTTTGAGAAACAGATCCACATCCTCAGTGGGGACTAAGAAGTAAACAGCAGTATTCAGATTAATGAATTTGGAGAACCAGTGTTGATAAATATACAGAGAATTCCAGTTTGTGTTCTAATTTTTTGGTTTTGTGCCAGCCTGTGTAGAGCAATATTAAAAAACATTTCTAAGGTGCTACATCATGACTCTAACTAGGGCTTATTACTTCAAACATCATCTTGTGCTAATGCAGCTATCTGACTTCAAGACACACTGATTCACTTCTGTTCAACTTAGGACATATACAAGACTTGTGTTTCTCCTCATATGATCTTCATTGTTTCCAGATTTTACAAAGTAATAGTAGTGCTATTTTAAAACTACAGGAGTAATATTTGTACTGGTGCTTCTTGCATAGCGAGAACAAGAATGAAATACTGGAAGACTGTAGGGAAAACATGAAAATAAATCATCACATGCTGTTTTCTCACTGCTTCTGAAATCAAAAATCTCTTGAGTAGCAGAGGATGAAGTAGATAGTGGTTGCATGAAAGTCAAGTAACTATCAAATAATAATTTATAAGTTATCTGCTCTGAACTTTTGAAACCTTGATATTATTAACAGTTTTTCTTTAACTGTCTTTTTTTAATAAGGCCTCTCTATTGGACATTCAACTGACCAGTGTTATTTTGGTCCAGACGGTGCAGTACGTGAATAAAAACAAAGTATATGATGTACCCATAGCATTATTTACTCTGTGAAAGTGTGCCCACTCCAGCTCAGTAGGTGACAGAAACAGCCTCAAAACTGTAATAGCTGCAGAAACTTGAAGTTCTAAACACCATATTAATGACTGAAACTGATTTTATATGGATGGGGCTTTGAGCAACCTGGTCTAGTGGGAGGAGTCCCTGCCCATGGCAGAGGGCTTGGAACTAGGTGATCCTTAAGGTCCCTTCCAACCTAAATGATTCAACGATCCTAATGTGTGCTATTTTGCTCATAACCTTAGTACATATACTGAGAAATTTTCCCTTTAGATCACTTGAAAGAGTTGATTCTCTTATTACTTAATAAAAAATAATACTTGAATCCTTTAATCTACATTTCTCCTAATTAATATAATCACACAGAAAATGTAATAGATTACGTAGACAGAAAATTATACCAGTCACATGGAACCTAATCAAGGTCAAGTGAAGCATAGCCCAATGTCATTGTTTAAACAAAATATAATCTTAGTGTAACACAAATGAAATCACTGCGTTGAGACACAACACACAGGATTGATTAAGCCAGAGTTAAACAAGGAGTTACCATACTGGATAAAGCATGTATTGTACTGCAGATCTCTAGGAGAGAAATAAATAACTTAATAAGTTGTTAATGAGGTGCAGGCAGCTATTCAGATTTAAAACAAAAAATGTTTACAGGGAATTTTGTACTTAATGAGAAATACTATAGAACAAATACTAATTAAAAATATGTAATAATAAATAAATAAATAATATTCCTTCCTGTCTCAGTCAGTGGGACCTGTGTAAGATGGTGACTCAGGCATACTAATATGGGTAAATGTGTAAGATTATTTCACTCAGTAAACCAACAATCTCAATGGGTAACAATGTCTGGGTAACACTTAGAAGCGGTAACAACTACACTCAAGTAATGTCCCTGTGAAAATCTTGTAACTTTTTTTCTTACAATTTCATACTTACTTCATAATTGTGTATTCCAGGGATATAGTTATCATTTCAGTTCTTCATTTTATTGTTACTACTGTTAGGAAATGTTTTTTTCAGGAGGGGTAATGCAGAATTGGAAATTCTTGGATCTGAAGCAGTATTTTCAGTCCCACTCCTTCTTTTCCCAAAAATATACATCAGTTTCAAGGCAGCATGATACCAGCTTCACCTACTTGTGGTGTTCTCTGGCTCCCCTAGGGTTTCCAGAACTTTGCAAATGAGTAATTCCTCTGACATTAACTGGATGGATTGGAGTTGGAATTCTTATTACTGGTCATTAGAGATGACAGTGCTATCTCTTTGTTATTAAGACTAGCACCTAAAAGAAGAAAGTTGTTTTGCTGACAAGCAAGTAATAATAATAAAAAAAAAAAAACAAACCAAAATTGAAAAAAATCGATAAAGGATGAATTGGATATGGTCTGAGGTAGGGTAACAATATGGGAAAATTTTTAGCACAGTTCTTTGCAGTCTTTTCCTCCTCCTGCTTATCTCAATCAGCTAGTAATTCTTAACACCTCTTGGTGCTAGAACTCCCAAAGGTGAGGGTGCTTTTTCCATCAGTTGTTTTTCATAGTAGTTCACAAAGAGGCATCTCTTGTCTATTGAAAAAAATGATCTATTAGGCTGCAAAATGGTTAAAGGAAGAAAGGCTCAAGATGAGTTAGAAATGGACTGAAAGCTAAGCTTAAGGGGTACTGGGAAGCATGAAGTATAGATCGCCACCTCTTTACAGTTTTCTCCAGAGAAAACTGAAAGCAAGAATTCATGCAGTGCTAGAAACTGTTGTTAAAGTTAGTGGAACGGGAATGTGTATAATCTGGGGGACCCAATATCCTTCACTTGTTGTAGAAAACATGTTGAGTGAATCTATGAAAGGAACCAAGAGCACTGAGGTTGTGTTTTGCCTAAAAGGTCTTCATGTAGAAAAGATCTGCTGCAGGTCTTTTATACTCAGCACCCTTGGGTTTTTTCAATGTCTGGGAGTAGCAAATAGCAGAGCTGATAATTACGAGGTAATCCACAGGTGCAAAGAGAAGTGCAGGGCATGCTGAAGGTTAATTGATCAGATCTCAATGATGTCATGTAATTAACAGAGTAAATTTAAATATTTAAAACTGTATGTGATCATAATAATTATCAACATTTTTGAATGTGGTGTGGAAAGCCACAGGTGTAGGGATTGTTCCTTTATAAGCCTCTGACATGAAGAGTTAGATTTTACCTTTTTTTATGTCTTACACTGTGTGCTGCCAATCAACCAGAAAGTAGACAATGGATTAAGAAATCTTTTTCCATGTTGCTAGAGGTTGTGAACAGTTTCTGACCAGATTCTCATTAAAAAGGTTCATTAAGTGTTACAACTGACATTAACATGATAATCTGTTCTATGTAAGAGCTCCTAAAATCTAGTTTTGGAGGATATATCAGCATTAATTTACTAAACTGCCTTTCACATTAAAGCACTAGTCTGAGCCAAGGTGATCTCAGATCTTAACAAAAGTGCACACTGAATCAATTTTTAGTAGCTTGTTATGGAGTAATGATGGTATGTCCCTATTCCTTGTAAACATGTTCTAATCTACTAGGCAGACACAGTAGAGCCAAAAATGGTTCAATCTAGAAGGACGAAAATATGTCTATTTTTCTAATAGCAAGTGTTCATTTCAGGGTTCAAACAGCCCAGCAGACAAATATTTGCTCCGTCCTTTTAGATAAGCATAGTTTACCTAATGACAGACTGACTCCAGTTAACAGAACTAAATCCTCATGGTACAAAACAATTAAGTAATTTTATAAACTATTGTTCATAATCTTGACTCACTACAACTGTGTACCTTTTCCTTGTGACTGCAGTGCATACCATACATTGTAGAGAAACAACTTTCAGGCTGGCTATGGTCTTCAAATTCTAAACTTTTCTGTAGTTTTTTTTTTGTGGTCCCATTCTCTGAATTTTCCCTCATTTTCAAGAGATAAGGCTAAACTCTTCCTGTCTAGTGCTTGTTAGTGCAGATAATATTTGGACTTGCTAAAAATATGTCTTCTCATTTCCTGCATTCTTTTATCTCTGAATTTTCATTTATCGTGTTCTCATTTTTTTTCAAATTACATGTATTAATTTTCTGCCTACTTCCTGCGTACTCTTCTTAAAGCGTATCTCTCTGCTCTTTCCTGTGCATTCTTTTCCTATATTCTTGTTGCAACTTTATTTGATAAGAATGTTGTCCTGCATAACTTACTCTAAAGACCAAAAATCCTCAAAATACTTCTGACATAATTTTGGAATAACTTTAGGAACAGTGAGTCTTACATAGTTTTGGATTCTGCATGTACACTGACTAAACATGTAATTTATCTGATATTTCATGTAATGACCCACATTTCTGAATCTCATACTAACATTTCTGACTGTTAGTATAAGATTTTTTCATTTGAACTGACTGAAAAACATGAATACAACTGTGAAATATGCAGCTAGTTTGATAGCAACTCCCCCCAAAACAGAAATAGTTTTTCAAAATTCTTGTCAAGCTTTCTTTATAGTAAAAGAAGAAGCTCAAGAGCCATCACCCTCTGGTGATCTGAGCAATGCATCTTTGTAGTTTCTCAAAGCCACTTTTACTGACACAGTCATCTCCACTGGGAGGGCTGTTTGAAAATATTTACTCTGTCATAAAAAATGGCATCCCCTTTCTTGCCTTTTTGATTTGTGACTTTTTTGATGCCACTTTGAAGTTTGTCTGGTCCTGCTTATGGCTGGAACCTATTGGAAAACCTCTCTCAGAAACACAAGCCATTTTGCAATTCTGTGACATTGCAATTGCAGTGCAGGAGCTAAGAAAACCCAACCACCCAAAAGAATACTATAAACTCCCACCACAAATACAAACCCAAAATATTTTCTTTTTTTCTTGTTTTCATAAATTCACTGAAATTCTTTCACACTGACATTAAGAATAAATCCATTCAGTTCAGAATTAGTATAAGAATAAAACAATAATGATTTTAGTCAGGGTAGAGGCCTTCCCGTATGGTATATTACATGTACTTGAGCATTTATATCAGAAATCTACTATTCCTTAGTATTATAATGGGTTTGGATTAAGTCACTTTTTATTTGAACCGAAGATTTAACATTATCTCAATGCACTTAGGGGCTCATGGTTTACTGATTATAGACAGTTAAGAGGTTAATAATTTGTTCTTTATTTGCTGTGCCATATTGGGCTACAGCAAATAATAACTTTTTGGACAGTCCTCACTTCCATTCTTCCAGACTAATGACATGATTAAAAAGAAAAATTGTTGTGTTTACTTTCACTTTCAAAGGCTGTGCTGTGTAGTACAGTGCTAATATCAAGTATTGCTCAAATACACAAAACTGACATTGCAGAGACCAAGATAATCTTTTTTGCAAATAGTATTATATGCTTAGTATGGGTTTTTTTAATCATAGAAAATAGACTGCCTGGTAATATTTTAAGTTTTTAGATATTTCCTGACCCATAGAACATTTTATATCCTGAAAAGTGGTGGTTTTTTTCTGGTTTGGGGGCTTTCTTATTATGGGGAGATAAATGTATTGTTTTTCCCTTTCTCTGGTTTATATGATAATCTTTGATGGGAACTAGGCAATAAAGGAACTAAGCAGAGATAAAATATGCAATTACTAAAATAAAACAGGAGCAGTAGGTAACAAATACAGCAATGAATTGACCTAGGGCTGGAAAGCTTCCTTTTGTTCTTTATTAAACATAGTGTGCACTGTAATCTCTTTTTGATTTTCTAGTTGCAAAAAAAATTTGAGGATTTATAAAAGGGCCTATTTTGGTAATGACATAAAATGAACTGGATACTTTTGTGCTATATCTGATATTGCTGAACACTGTAGATGCCATGCAAAGCACAAACGTCTATCCTCCTCAAACAAAGCTGTAGTAGATGAATCCGGGGAGACATTTACTTTTGAGTTTTCACTGGGTTTGCTTGTGTAAAACTTTAGAAATGAAGTATTTAAAAGTACTCTACTTGATTAAAAGCGGACTGAAATGAGACTAATGGGGACCTGTTCCTCTTGCTCTCAAGAGAGAGGAGTTAATCCTTTGCATAACTATGACACAGGGTTTTGCAGCGGGGATGAAACTGTCCTGCAATGATAGCTACATTATGTAGCTGAACCATACTCCTATCTGATTTATATATCTGCAGTTCTGCAAAAATGAAAAAACACACCACCTATGGCTAAGTCCAAATATGTCTCTTAATCTACCTCTTCACTTAAAAAGGAATATTTGAAAGGGAATTAGGAGCTCATCCAAATTGAATACCTGCAAACTGTTACCTCTATGGGTTTTTTAATAAGCCTTGTTTCTTATTTTTTCAAAATTGTTCTTCAGGAGAATACAAGGACGTTTGCCCAGCTTCTGTAAAAACTGACGGTCTTCTCCTGTGCATTTATCTGCATGGTACTCGGCATTTGCCTCTGAAATTTGACAGTGCTGCTTGTTAACTTGATATTAATTGCATTTTGAACAGAATAAACACTAGGTTGAAAACTGAGTTGTGTATTACCCCAGGAGATGCATTTGTCATTAAATTAACACAGAACACTGCCAGAATTTCATTGTAAAAGGACTGTAGGAAATTCTGCAAATTGACTGATCAATAGCCATGGCAGCTTTCTATCAATGCATCAAAGCTTTTTCTGTATTGCTTTCATTGTTTTAGTAACTTAAAAATAGCAGGTGAAAAAGAATGTAGAGTAGGAATATGAAATTATATCGATATAGCTGACCTTAAAAAGAATGTGTTTAAAAGAAAACAGAAGAAATAAAAGGAAGAACAACATGGGTTAAGCACAGGAGAATGGAACCTTGTCAAAAACTTTCTGAAAATCCAAATTAAATATATCAATTAAGTCTTTCAAAGTAATCTGATAGATTTTTGTGGGATTACTGCCTATTATTTTTAACAAATATTTTTTTATTTTACCAAATATTTCATATTTCTATATATCTATTAATTCTATTTTCTGTCATAATTCCTACCTATTTTCTTGATGGGTATCCAATTTACTATTCTGTAGCACACCGAGTCATCACAAGAATCTTTTCTCAAGATTTGTTTCTCTTCAATTCAGTCTTTTATTCCTCTTACTACAGTGTTTGATTTGAGCAATAGTTTATATACCACAGTTGGCAACTCTGCAACTTCATACTAGACTTCCTTCACTCTTGAACAAATTGCCTGGTCCTAACAATTGTTACTGTTCAGTTTATTAATTTGTGCTAAAACCTCCTACCGACACTTTCTTTTTAAAACAGTTTCTCCATCTCATCCCTTGTGAAGAAGGGAACTTTACTGACCTTCTCCATAGTGAACACTGATGAAAGGACTCACTCACCTTTTCTGCAGTGGTCTCACCTTTCTTCAGAGCTCTTTTGTACCTTGATAATCTACTGGCCCCACTGACTCTGCAGTCGTCCTACTTCTGTGTTTGAAAACATTTTTATTATTATCTTTTATGCCTTCTACAAGTTTCATCTTAAAGTATTACCTGGCTTGCTTTACTGTAGTTTTACATTTAACTTGCTAGGTCTTTGTTATATTTTCTCATCTGAAAGCAAATTACACTTTTGATCCTTTTGGTCTGTTCCTTTCATATGCTGGACTTTTAAAATTAATTTGATTATTTTTTTATTGTTGGCAAATCCTTATTCAAAGTTTCCAGTGTGTCATCATCACCACTCCCTCACAGTCACCCCAACGAACATTGGACATCACTCATTTGCAAAAATCTAAATATCAAGAATCCGTGAGAGATGTGCATGATTTAGTGATCCCACATCTTAATTTGGGTCATGGAGATGTACAGAATTAAAATTTATGGTTTTGTCAAATTTTAAACATTAGATGGGCACTGAACAAAGCTATTTCAGAATTGTACTTCCAGGCAGTTTTTAAGGTACATGACTTTTTTTCTTTTATTTCAATTCATCCTCAATACCTTGGTCCTTCTTTGTACCATTTCTATCTTTAAAATGAGGCATATCCTTAAGTTCTTGTACAGATGTGGCTCCTTGTACCTATTATTTTGCATTATGAAGTCTCACATGACTTCTTTCGTCTAGTCTGGGTCTGTAGTACTTAATTTCAGTGGCATTCTAAAATCTGAGTCTTTTCAGCATATGTTACTGTTAAGCACATTCGTACAGATTTAGATAGCAATAATAGTTATGGGCAGTTACAAATTTCTAGTGGATTTTGGGGAGTTTTTTTTAAAGAAGTTTTTTCTAGTGATATTCTCTGATTGCACATTTTCAATGTTTGTTTTATCCATATTCCCAGTTTGTCTGCAGATGGTATTACATAGTGTTTCTACAGTTAACTTTCTTCCTAATGCAAATGATTATTGTAAAAACTAAAGAATTTAACAGTATAAAATAGTAACCATCTTTGTAACAGAAGGTGAGAATGTTTTAGGACAAGTACATCTTGTTGACACTTAAAAGTGCACAATTTTCTTGTATCATTTTCATTATGTAGTTGAGCTAAATTGATTCTAAATTGATGCTATGAAAAAATGATTTATCTCTTCTGACTCCCCGCCCCAGCCCTTTCATGTAGCAAGTTGTAACAGTTTTATCTGGGAGGAAAATACTGTTACTACTATCATTTATTTGTTTAGATTCATGACTATGCAAAAGAAAGGGTCTATCACATGCTCTATGCATCACTGTAAAATTACTTTTTTTATATTGTTTGTCAGTAGTTGTTCATAATGATGCATTTGTTTGCAGGATCAGGAATGTAAATTATATGTTTTAGAGCACTCTGTTCTCAGGTGCTTCTCTTATTTTTGCTGTATTTCTTAATCAGAATAGAATTTCAAAGTAACCTTGATACTTACCTGTTTTTTGAAAATTACCTTACTCTCAGTCACTGAAATTGTTCATAAACTTATAAGAAAGACTTGCAGCAAATGAACTGTCAGTAAATGTCACTGGAGTCTCAGGAACTGGAATCTTAAGGACCAGAGAAAGAACCATGGAATTATAGTAAGAAAAAGACAGAATAACTGTGAACTATGAAATGAAGTTCCTGAATAATTATAGTGCAGAGTATGCCATGGATAGATTTTTAGTTGGTATGTGTAGAAATATCTGGGAATTTTGCCTGTGGTTATACCACATATGAATTATTGACTCTTTCTACACTTGTGAAATAAAAATCATTTATAGTGTGACATTTTCTATATAAGTACAACCAGAGGCTGTCACGTATACCTGCTTACAGTCCCATACAAGAATAAATGTGCAATTAAAAGTAATTTATATCGAAAAATCCTCTGTGGGACTGAAAGAGAAACCTTTTACTGCTCCAGAACATGGTCTTTTTCTTGAGCTAAGGGTAAAGCTCTGCACAAGCACAACATGCAGGAAATATCTCATACTTGATCTGCAGTTCATTTCTTATCCAGCCCCAGTCTGCTATTCTCCAACCAATGTTATTGGGCTAAGATCAGCATTGATTTACATTTTTTGCACTTCTATCAGCTGTGTGGAGAGTGCTCCATATAAAAAATCTACACTGAATTTCATCATTCAATGGAACTTTTTTTATGGGCTAGATATAACATGGCTCAGTTCTCCCACATCACAAGCTTTAATAAAAACAAATGGTTTGGCGATACTGCTACGCAGAAAGAATTTCCGCCCCCCTCCCCTTCATTCTAGCCTTAAGATGAGAAAGTAACCTTTTCAACAGCTTATGGATATTGCTTCCCATTCTTCTGAACAGCTAATTTTCCTACCCAGAAGAAATAATTGGTTGGGGGTAATAATTAAATCCTTTAAATAAAAGCAGTAGTAAGAAAAAACAACAAACAAAAACCTAACTTCATTTTGCTTGACCTTCACATTATATAGTAAGGACAGTTTTCAGAACTGATACTCGATAGGAAATTTTTCCTGAAAAAAGAATTACCTGAACCAAACATGATACATGCCAGACAAATGCATGGCAATTTACATAAAACAGTTTTAATCCAGTCTGGGCAACATTCCTTTCAGGCACATCAAGTTCAAAATGTAGTCATTGCATGCCTTGATTTTTTTTCAACAATCTAAAAGAGGATGGTGGAAACAGCAATGAAGAGTAAAATACTTCTAACCTTAGGAGGTGCAGAGTCAATAAGAGTTTTAAAACCATATTAAAAGATGGTTCCTACAATATGTGGCTTCTAGCTGAACAAGTTTGTTGGATGACACGTGACAATAAAACCATCAGCACTAAAATTTTTCATTTGTGTAACACCTTTTTATGTCATTTCACCAAATTTATGCTTATATGAAAGGCAGTTAATTCTGGCGTGGAAGGCAGAATGTAAATACATAAAGCACTCGGGTAAAGAAAAAGTTATACTGGAGAGATTTAAAAAAAAAAAAAGTTTGTGTAGGCCACTGGGATTTAGTTGTCATTACTATCATATTGGAATGATGCTGGTTAAGAAGCTGTGATGAACTGCTGCTGAAGGGCACCTGAGTTTGGTGTCATACTGCTTTGTCAACATTGATTTCCCTTAGATAACAGTGTATCCTGAAACCCAAGAGGAAATTTAAGGATGTAAATGAAGGGGAAAAAAATTATACGGTGAGGAAATGTAAGTTGTAAATATGTAAGCTCTATATGTTTAGTGAGCAGGTATGATTTATATTTGATGCTTTATATGTGTCTGTTTTATTGATGTGTTACTAGCTTGCCCAGAATAATTAGAGTACAGAATTTCAATTTGTAATTCCTACCTTAAGCCCATAGCTTGCAGCTGGTTTATACATGAAGGTAGAATCGGGTTCTCTTTAAAGAAGACATTTTACGGAATGGTACTGGCTGTGGGTGGCAAGTAAGCAGAATCATGGAATATTTCTTGTGGGAAGCATTGGAGTTTGCCGTTTCATTGCCACGTAGTCCCTTAACAGAAAGAATAAAAATGAATGTGAACATACATTTTATGGCTCTTCAGGGGCATCTACTTCTTTCCAAATTATAACCTGGCTAATTTCAAGATTTCTGGAATGTTATTGTCCTCTTAAGGCAAGGAAAAATATGCTATCATTTGTACTTAAAATGACAAATTTGTTCTGTTGGTGGAAACCCTTAACGTGTACGCTTTAGTGGTATCTAATATAATTACTAATAGGTGATTAAGCAAGAAGGAAACAGTATGATCATAAGATATCCTATAACACACTAAATAGGACTTCCCTGTATCCCTGAGTGACAATATAGCTTTTTGGAAAGAAAAAAAAAAAAAAAGTGATCCTGTCAGATATTATTAGCAATGACAGTGACAGAGAATCCACTACAATCACTGCTATATTGTTGCTATGCTTAATTCCTTATTGTAAAAAACGTGCATTGTGTTGCCAGTTTGAATTCATATGGCTTTGTTTTCAGCTTTTAGATCTTTGTTGTATCTTTGTGTGCTGGGCTGAATAATTCATTATCAAAGTTGTGTTCCTGCTGTAGAACTCACCAACTGAGATTGATTCACAGTTTAACCTTCTACTTGGTAATCTAAATAGTTTGACCCACTTCAGTCTTTCAATATATGGCACATTTTCCAATTCTTTCTGTATAAGTTGTTATTCATGCCAGTGATGTAGCTGAATCTTACTAGAGAAACCAAAAGAAATTGAAAACTGTTTGAAAAATTAGTCTCATCTACCTCTCCATCACTACTTCTCCCTTCCCTGAGAAATAACTTTTGATCCAGTTAAGCTTTGTAGTTAGTTAGAATAATGTCAATTTTCCCAAAATTATTTTAATAATTAACTGATCTTTGGTTCATTTTGGTGTGACTTTAGACAAATTTATTATAACATGAGGATAAAATACACAGTACTTTCAAATTACTTGCTCTCTGGTTTTGCAAAACCTAATATTAACCCCTGTTAAAGGAGGATCATAGTCATCTTTTTTTATTGAATGATGTCGCCCCATTTTTTTGAATGAAAGATTGCGATCTAAGGAAAGAGTTCTTAAATGCAGATACCAAATAATAAGAAGAGACTTCACATAATGCTGATACAGTTTTTTGAACTCAGACAAATGGTGTCTTCCATGTGTTCTGTAACCATCAGAAAATGTAAGTACCTGTATGTTTAAGGACAATATCTTTAGATGGCTCCTGGTCTACTGAGCTGGGTGGTTTGTGTCACTCCCTATACAGGGAATGCATGGGTATCTAACAGAGGTTTCCAAATTTTCACTGAGTGCATGTTCCCTCAAAATTATGTTTGCAAAGCTTCTGTAGGACTCCTGAGGTTAACCATAAGATATCCTGTTACAGCTGCATTGCCTGAAAATCTCAAATGAAAAGTGAAGTTGCAGTGCAAAGCTGAAATGTCTCTATCTTGAATCACTGTGTTTACAAAATCCATTTCATTTAAATAGCGCTCTGTGAGTGGACTTGGATACATTTCAAAAGCTTTCGATTTCTTTTTATTTTTCACAGGGGTTATGCTTTTATTAATGGCTGAAGAAAAGTTTGACTGTAAAATATAAATTTTTATGTCGGAAAACTGTCTTTCCATGGCCTGTGGAAAGAAAACAGAAGGATGTACCTTCTATATCTTTCAGAAAACTTCCTGTAAAACTGTCATTTTGGTAACATGTTGTCTATCATAAACTTCAGAAAGTGTTGTTTGGCTCATATTAATGAAGAGACTCTTAAGTACATGAAAGCCAACCAGCAACTTCAATCTGCTGCACTATGAACTGCGGCTAAGCAGCTTTGTTTTTAAACTTCTTTCCTGTGTATTTTTCAGTGCACAATGATGAGAACAATATTCAACTTATGTCTTTCTTTCAAAGTGACAGATTAAAATAAAATAAGGCAAGCCTCTTAATAGAGACTTTTCAACATGTTATTAGCAAGACAAAAGTTAAAACCTTGTTTTTATTAGACTTTTTGTTGACAAGTAAAAGTCCTCAGACAGAACAAGTGCTTAATTTTGTTGCTCTTTCTCTAGAAAAATGCTTTTCTTACCTGTTTTTTTCCACACTTTTGACAGCAAAAGGCTACTAGCTGACTCTAAACAAGAAAACTAAGTGTGGCTGTAAAACAGTAAAATATAATGATGCAGCAAATTTAGTCCTAGAGTTTGTTCTGGAAAGGTGATATCAAAGTACAACAGTTGACAAGAGAATTAAAGCACTATTTTCTTTGTATAAAGAGGAAAACCACATTCTAGGAGAGAGTTTTTGCTAGGATTTCAATAGTTTTCATACTGGCAATTCTGCTTAATCCTTTGTGGCATGGTGTAACTACCACTGACAATCTTAAATACAAATTACACTTTGTATTGGAACAGCATTTAAAATCTACATCGCTTCAAATTTCAAGATACAGTTAGGTACCTCACAGAAAGCCCTTCTTTGAAAATTGAGAGTGAATTCCTAACAGGACTTAATTATCCTAGATATATTACAGACAGTAAGCTTTTTATTGAAATAAAATGTGTTTTAAAGATTCACTTTTCTATAAACGAGTTCAGAATCTTCTAGCTTCCGTGCTTAGTGCTTGTTGTAGATTCCGATTTTTACAGCAGAATGTAAATGATAACACAGCTAATGCTAGATGTTAAATAGGAAACAGTAACATGCAAAGGTAACCATTGATCTTCTCCAATCTCCTTCAGAAAATAACAAGGGGAAGTTTCACAGTAGATGAAATCTAGCTAGTAAGCAGCACTCAATGCCTGTTAATCTTTCTATTCTGTTCAGAACTATATTGAAACACTGTAGAAAACATATAGGGGTTTTTTTACATTACTATGTAGCACTTGGAATTTTTTTCCCCAATAAAAAATTAGTATTATGCTGTATATATCCTAGGTGTGCATGTATTATTTCCTAATGATAACAAAAACTAGAAGAAAGGGTTGAAAGCGATCTCCGTTAAACCTCTCATACAATAATTTCAAGGGAATAAGAGACTTTTACAATCCCATATCTTGGGCCTCAGTAGTTTCATTAATGTGATGTAGCTGTCAAGTGAAAAGATTGACTAAGTTATATCATACACAGATAATTTTCGGAAACATATTATAAGTCAGGTTAACTGTTGGATGTAGACAGAAAGACACAATTTTTTTCTACTTTATTTGCTATTAGTATTAGTTAGACTGTTAGTATGGTTGTGCCTAAAACTTAACCATAGAAATAAGAAAGAATTAGGAAAAAAAATAAAATAAATCCCTCATTAGTAATGTTTTTAATCAAAATAGGAAAGAAGGTAAGAAATGGAGAGACAGGTTGTTCATTGCAGGGGTGGGTTACATCATATGCATTCTTCAGCAGAAGGTTTCAGTGGTGGGGGAATGAAGGAAAAATAGCTTGTCAAGGCTTACTTGCTATATAGTATATCAGTATAGGTTTATAAAAGACAGCATCCAGTTCAGGTAAGGGGAAAACAACAGACTGACTGCTGGTTGGAAATAAACTATACTTCCCTCACAGATCTTGGGAAAAAAAGGATCCTAGGTTGTGAGTTCTGTCATACTGTTTTGGGTTGAGGTTTGTAGGGGACTGCAGATACCATAAAATTAGTTTTAGAGACAATTAGCCTTCTGTATGAATGAATCAAAATGAATTTATGCTGAAATCCTATATGGTAAAAGGAAAAAGAAATTAAGAGAATGAAGCAGGTTGAGGCACATGCATGTAACTAGCGGGAGAAACGGAGTGGTTGAGATGGGGAAGAGATGGTTGAAGGAGGGTTGACAGACTGTTGTTTGACCTTGACAGCAGAGCACTCATTACAGTGGCCCGCCCCATGTCTTTGGTGAGTGGTATAATTTTAGGCACAAGTATACCACTTTTTGTGAGCGGTATGATTTTAGGAGGTATTCAGTGATGTTTCAGCTTGCTGTTGAGTCCCAGATCCCAAGGTTTCTTGTTTGAAATTAAAAATTTTTCAGGAAAAAGAAGCTTGTATTTAGATGACTTAAACTTTACTATACAAAGAAATGTTTAAAGGTCTACAAACACAAAAAAGGAAAAAACAAAAAACCAAAACACCCCAAACAGGACAACTAAAAAAACCCCAAAAGCTGAAATTTACTATGTGGTAAGGGAAGGAGAGGAATTGCAGCAAGTAGCCAAAATGCAGAGGGGAAGGTTCAGAAGTTACAGTCAGCAGATGATGTCAGACCTTGCTTGAATTATTTTATGTTGCTATTCTGGTAACTTCAGATTCTCAGCTGCTCTCTTTCTAATGTATTTTCTAGGTTTACATGGCTAGGGTGAGGGGAAATCTGTGTAGGTCTTACTGTGACTACACAATATAAGGCCTCCCCTATTCACTGCTTTTAAGAGGCTGATCTCAAACCAGTTCTACATTCCTCTTCCTTTGATGAAATAGTATCTTCCTGAATCGCTTTATGGGGCTGCTTTGCTGGATTCAGGCTCCGTTTGGCTCTTCTGTGCAGTTTCTTTTTCAAGCTCTTCTTACCTAGTGAAGGGTAGCGGCCAGGACCTTATAGAATTGTTATCCCTCTAGATATCTCTCCTTTTGGAATTCTGGGAGGAGGAAGGAATAGGATTGAGGAGGTAGGTATGAAATAGATTTAAATTGCATCTGTTCTCTCCCCTCTGTTAAGCATGCCTTAGGAAGCTTAATTTTAGGTCTTAAACATCTGTTTGTCAGCCATCCCACTCCTGCTCTTTTTCTGAAATACTCTTCCTTCCCTCAAGGGGTTGGCAAAACCTGCAGGGCATCTTTCTATGGTTTGGAGCTCCCCAGTGCAAAAGAGATGTTGACAAGCTGGAGAGGGTACTATGGAAGGCCATTAAGATGACTGGGAGCGGAACTGGAGCACAAGATGTGCAAAGAGAGCCCAAAGGAACTTGGTTCATTTAGCCTGGAGAAAGGCAAGCTGTGGGAGTGGGGGAAATCTAATCATAGTCTGCCACAACACAGAGGAGGGTTACAGATAAGATAGAGCCAGACTCTTCTCAGACATCCACAATTAAAGGGCAGGAGGTAGCAGTCTCAATCTACAATTCTTTAGGGTGATTCTTTATTGTGGCTGACCCTTTTGAATAGGTTGCACAGAAGTTTTGCTCTGGAGGTTTTCAAAACATCTCTGGGTGAGGCTCAGAGAAACCCAGTCTACATGTGAGGTTGCTCCTGCTAAGAGAAGAAGGTTGCAATGGGTGGCATCCTGAGTCCCCTCCAAAACTACATTTTATATGATTCCAAGTAGCTCACGAGTGTTGTCGTTCCTTGGGGTATGATAACGATGGACTGCCAAAAAAAGATATTAAGTGTAAGATTTGATATCCTGGTGGGCGGAAGGGTGTTGGTTGTTGTGCTTGTATATACATGTGGAAAGAGAGACTTGAATGGAAGAGGAACTTTAATCCTGTTAAATTAGTTTTTTAAAGAATAAATTTTATTTTTTTAAAAGTTCTCCTAAAAATGGACTAATGGAAAATATATTATAATTAGCTCTAGAGTTGCAATTAGCAATAACAATCCATAGTTCCAAAGAACTACAACTTCTTTTATTTTTCCATAGTGGAAAGTAACAAAGTTTAAGGCTTCTTCCAGAAATTAAAATTGGATTTTGAGATTAATAAATAAATTAAAGCTTTAAGTTTTGATGAGAAATATGCAAGAGTACTTGGGGGTAAAACCGATGCTATTCTTTGTGTTCTGTAATGAATAGTGATAATGTGGATACGTGAGAAGGTTTGGAGTGAGAGTGGACATTACACAGTTGAGAGAGAAATTGCTAATTCTCTTTGATACAGAAAGAAAATTGCAGAGAAGGTTGGAGTGTGGTATATTGCTGGTACAAAGTTAAAAGCACAGAACCTCAGCTTAGTCTGTCACTGACTGTTCTCAGGGACTTTGTTTGTCAAGGGAAACCAGCAGCTCTCTCTTCCTAACTGTAAGTATAGAGTAATTTTATGGTGTTTGACCTATTAGGAAACATGTTCTCAACGGACAATGTCATATACGTGAAAAATGAGTTAATGTAGCAGGTCTCAAAAGAGTCCTGAGCAGGTCTCACAAACATAGGATAAACCTTGTTTGCTTTATCCATACAACTTGCTTCAAATACAGCTTAAATAATTTAACAACTTTTTACAATGCCTCATAACATCTGCGAAGTACAGAAGTTCACTAGTACCCAGAGTTCAATTGCTTTTTCTTAAGAATATGTATAAACTTTCTTGGCCACATTTATTCATGTTATTATTGTGATGCATAAAACATAAAATTAATCGGATAAAGTTAAAAATTAATAAATTTGGCATCTGGAGATTTCTATTTCATCTCAAGTTCTTAAGAAACTCTGAGGAGATGTCAACAAGTCCAGGAGATATACTTGTCCCGGTTTGAAGTAAAACCAAACCAATTTTCTGCTCTGTAACTTTACATCCTAGCTAGGCCTCCTCTAACTCTCTGAAATTAACGGCATATTGTGGAGAAAACTGCTCATTCTCAGAATGATAAGCCCAATGTTTGTGCTCCATGCCAAGGAATGGTGTGCAGGGAGGCCCTTGCTTATACTTATTGCTATAACAACCAAGGTCAGCCAATTTCGTTATTTGCCCCCTTAGAGGGTCGGAAACGGAAAAAATGTAGAGGGGTCACATCGGTGGGGAGGAGTGGACAGAACAGGTGACCCAGACCTGACCAACTGGGGTATTCCATCCCATCTGCCCCATGCTCAGTATAAAGGCTGAGGGATCAAAGGGTCAACCCTTTTCCTGCGATGGCTGACGTCCAGAGAGGACTCTGTCTGTTCATCTGCCTTTGATCCCGATCTGTGTGTTCCTGACTCCAGAGCTGGAATTCAGTTCCCATTTGTCACTGAGTCCAGTCTGGGACTTCCCCAGTGCCTGCCGGTGATGTAACTGTCATCCTGGGAGCTTGATACAGTTTTGTATATATTGTATCTATTTCATTATTTTCTTCTTTATTTTTATTTTAATATTAATTCTTCATTAAAGTAGTTTAGTTCATTCTAAACTTCTGAATCTCCTTTATCTCTTTCTCCTCCTCTCTCCTCTTTTTGGGGGGGGAGAAAGGGGGGGTGGGGGGAAGGGCCATCTGTCGGTCCGGTTTTGGTAAATTCGGCCGAAACCACGACAATACTGAATATACTTTCTCTCTCATACTGACAAACAAAATATCTGACAATCTTTACGTATTTTTTGAAGCTGTTTATAGAAGCTGCTTTGACAGGATTTATTTACCAGTGTCTGTGTTTTCATCATGCTATGTAGCTTGGATTTACTTATGGCAGCTTGTAGGTGTCAGTGGTGGGAGTAAGAGGAGTCTCCAGGTTTCATGAAGTAAAGTTACAAATGTCTTTTGATTATAACTCTCCCTTCCCTCCATCAACATGGGTTTGAGGAGCAAAAATTATATGTCATATTTATACCTGGCTGATGAAGATTGAAGGGCTTTACAGATCATAATTTCTGGTGACCAATATGAAGTAAATGTGCTCTGAAGCTACCACGTGGCTTATTCTGTCAGGTCCAGACATTAACATATCTACTCTAGATAGTAAAAATAGGTGAAAGAATCAGCTAATACAATGTAAAATTAATATTGCCTAGTTCTCTGGGGTGTTTGTAAGCAAAAGTAAGGCTTTTACCACAGTTTCCAATGTGATGGCATGCAGTTTTTTGGAACGCTGAGTCCCAGCATGCAGCACAAAAACCGCCAACATCTGTGATAACCTACTTTCTTAAGGAAACTTACTTAAAAAGGAATGTGTGATTTGTCAGCTTCTGAAAGTAAAGTGTATTTAAAAACCTGATACAAGAACAATTGCAACTATATTTTTCCCCATCGTTATTTATACCAGTTGATGTGCCCTTTCTATGTTCATATAAAACCTTCTGCGTGTACACAATAATTTATTGTAATTGAAGAACTTCCTTTGACATCAACTGATTACCTCAAACAACGATAAAGTACTTGTGCACATATGAACCAATTCCAGCAACTGAGACACTGCACATAAGAATTTTTTAATTTATGAATCCTTTTTTCAAAAATGATTATGTTACTTAGACTAAGCCAACAGTGTTAATTCCCTTTGATGCTTTTTGGAATAAGGTCTTGCTTTCTGTGTTCTGTAAACATTAGTACTTTATACATTTGAGCAGATGAAAAAGTTGATTTGAATGGAGCATGCATAAATGTATGCCAAATAGTAATTATTGAATTGTTCTGAAGCTTTGCTTATGTTTTATTTTTATAACTAATGTTCCTTGTCTGTGGATTATCCTAATCTAGAGAAATTTAGAATATACTGAAATTTTTCCCTCTAACAAAAATTTTTCATGTGCAAGAAGTTTGAGGGCTAGATGTTAATCAAACACTCAAAAAGATAGATAAATTTTTGACAGTATGACAATGAAAATTTGCTGACTTAAGCTACTCCCAAATACCATGGTGTTTAAAGGGGAAAAAAAAAAAAAAAAAGGTTGTTTTTTTTTTTTTTTGACTAATTTTTTTCTTAGCTAACTCAAGAGTTTATAAAGTAGAGTCATGCTAATCTCTGTAGTACAAAAAGGTAAGTAGTAAGGCTGAAAGGACTACTACATGTCAAAGTATCAGCAAACAACTCACAGGAGCCTGTTCCAATATTAGATCTAATATTAGTTCTGTTCGGTCTGTTTATTTTTGTGTGCTTCAAGCTATGAGTTTTTATCCCAGTGCAAACACAGTTCATTTTGGAAATATTTATTGAAAAATCCTATATGTGCTATCTTCTGCTCTTGCAAGCTAGCTATAAAACAAACGGAAATGTAAGAAGCTAGCTAGTTTAGCTATCTAAGCCATTAATGGTTTACAGTACAAGATCAGAGGTTCTCTTCCAAGATTTCTCTCTTTATCATTTCTGTTCATCTTATGTGGGTGCACGAATGAACAAAAGTTAATGACACCTTAAGACCTCTGTTGAAATAAGGAGTATTTTAGCAAAGGAAAGACTGACAGTCTCTTCCATTCATTGTTCTATGTAAAAAAAAAAATAAAATTTCTGCTTCCCTCTCTGTCTACAAAATAGTGACAATCAGGAACTTCTCACAAGATAAGGAAAAAAACCCAAACAACAAACTAGCAGTGTTTGGAGTAAAAGACATGGGAAATTATTATAGGTACTTTCCATTACAGTTACTTTAACATTTATTTAGTTTGATATTACTATATCTGTAGATACTTCAACAAGCTGTGAAGACTGCTTTGCCATGTGTGTTCATTATTAAGTAACTATTATCCCCACTTGAACAGTGGGGATAAAGCATATCAACAAATGTCCTACTGAAAGGTGGGAGGTTTTGGTTTTAGGGGGGTTTTTGGTGGATTTTTTTTTTGCCTTTTTGTTTGTTTGGTTGGTTTTTGTTTTGTTTTTTTTTAAGGAAACCTGTTTATAATTGACCTTGTTTTATTAGAACTATTCTTATAAATCTACTTTCAAGAAGGATACTCATACCTTGCAGTATGACTCTTACTCTGCTTAATTTTTTTAACTTGTTATGATTTCAATTAAACTGGCTAAGAAAATGAAATAGCATAGCATAGATTGACAGATGGATTTTAATAATTTCTGGTGTTTCTTCCAATAATTTCTTTGAATACTGTGAAGATGTGAAGAATATGAAAATTATGTTAGATAATTCTCTTGATACTGAGTTTGACATCTGCATTAATATCATGTGGTCTCTGTGTAAGAAGCTATAAACACATGCTAGTGTTTTTGAGGAAATGCATGTGTTATGACTAATTAAGCTATATGTTTTGTAGAATAGTCTTTGAAATTTAAAATTATTTAGACTTGAGAGACAACTTCCTATGCCTTTCTTCCTTATGTGTCCACATAAAACTAGACTGCTCCATTCATAGTACGTGATATTTTCCTCCATTTTATTTGAATGACCATGCAGTCCCAATAAGAATGAAAAGTGACAAGGAATAAATTTTTTAAATGAAGGAGAAAAAGAGGAACAGAGCTAATAACTTTTGAACAGCCTGGAGGAAGGAAGCAGTTTTTCTCCCCAGTTTTCCAGTCTAGCTTTGGATTAAAGTTCTGAGGTGAAGCAGGCAGGAAGGAGGTCACGTTGTCCTCTGCACCTCTGTAATTATGATGCATCTTCAGGATTCCAAAACCAAAAAATAGCTAAGAGAAAGTCTTTTTATAACCCAAAACTTCATTAGAGTCTAGTTTTCTTGTCATTTAGGGACTTGGAATTGGAATCTCTTTTGATGAGCTGCACCAACAGTGTGATTGTGAGAATGATTTCTTTCTTTTTGGCAAGCACGTCAGTACCTCTCTGCCTGGTTCCTGTAGGAAGGACAGCTCTGTGGTAATTTTCCACATCCTCACACTGGCTATGTAGAGTTATCTTGTGATCCGGAAGGATCAAATGGGATGGCTTAAAGGCAGAAAAAGAGGCATTCTTAGATTGTGGACAAGAGAATTTCTTAGGATGCAGTATTTGGTCAATGATCAAACTTAAAAACCTGTTTCTTCCTAAATAACTCACATCAGGAAGAGTGTTTGCATGATCAAGGGCATTAAAACTGTGAGGATCTAAATTAGACACTTCATTAAGATCATTGGAAGTTTCATTTAACATATCTTATACTCCAGCAGAAAGAACTACCCAGCAATATATGACAATCTAAGATTTAGGAAAAAAATAATTTTGAGCATAAATACGACAATCACTTCAAACCAATATGAGAAAAGACATTCTAACTAGGTACCTGTGGCCCTTCCTTTTGTCTAGAAGCAAAATTACTTCTTTTTAAGAAAAAAATGTTTGCATTTGTGTGGGTGAGAGGAAAGATGAATTCTTTATTTCCCCCTACAGCTGACCATGGAAATATGGATGTATATGGAAGTATGGAAATAATAACAATACCCATTCATTCTAATAACTACCACTGCAATGATAGATTCCTGTAGGCCACCCACTTTCTTAGGTTTCCTCTGCAGTATAAGTGCTGATAAGTCAGACATTTGAAGATTTTTCCATTGTAAATCCTAAATTTCAATTTTACCAGATTGTTCTTAAGAAATCAGTTTGCTCAAGAGTATCAAAGCTACTTAGAGTTTTTATCCTACAAAATCTCAGTTCTGCTCACAGAGTGGACTGAATTAGGATGTTCAATTTTCCACTAACACTGGAAAATTATTGATTTTATAACTGATATGAATTTTTTATCTATTATTTTGCTTTTTAAAAGAAAAAAAAGGCATCAATATCTGCCTACAGTAGATGACAATCATTAAAGGATTTGTGGACTCAATGAAACACTGCAGTCTTTGTAGCTTGCCAGGGGATGTAGTTAATCACATTCTTAACTCCTTATTTTACTGTCTCAATCTAATTTAATTCTGCATTTCTTCAGGTGTATCACTATTTGTCACTTCAGTTACAATTTTTAGAACAATTAAATTTTTTTCTTTCACTTCCCTTTGTTTCTATATTGTGTTCAATGTCTCTCAACAGTCTGTTCTCCATTAATCCTGTCACATTTGAATACCTAAGCAAAACTGACTGATAGATCTCTTATTGCTCAGTGTACCATTTAAAAAAATCTTACTTTCTCCTACTTCAGAATACCTCTGATCTTTGATCCTAAAAAAGGGTCAGAGTACAGAAAATGAAAGCAGTCATTTTATAGTATTTCTCTTTTTTCCCTTGAAACTTCTGAACCTTCTTGTCCGAGCCCAGTTAAATTTGACAGGGTGGTAGCAGTCTCAGAGAAAAGTAAATCCCCACAGGTGGTGTGAAAATTCAACAGAGAGGTCAGACACAGGTCAGTATCACCCTGGAAAAACCAGGTTTAACTCTGTTTTTGCACATACTAGCTCGGTTCTTGGACATAGTAACTCGTTGGTGAGATAATGTATACCTTGGTCAACTGATAATTGCCAATTGACATACACAGAACTGCCTCAGATGATTCTCAATCCCCGACAAGTCAGGATTACTGCTTGGTGAGCAGGAATTTTAACCTCAAAAGCCATGTTTTAATAGAATGTGAACTTGAGAACTTATCTGTTGAAATAAAAACATAAACTGACTAGTTAAAACATGAAATAAAACAAAAAAGATTTATATTGCCTTTTGAAACTGTAGATAGGAAATTGTGTGATCTATAGAAAAGGGTAGTTGGATGTTCTTGTAGGAATAAAACTATCAAGTGTAAATATAAAGATAATTAAGATGAAATACCCTCTGTTCTGATACATTATTGCCCTAAATGCTGAACGCTGAAAACCTCCTGCATCCTTCTTTCTTGCGAACTGTAGCTTATCATTAGAAATGAATGACATCTTGCCTGTGTAAGCCAAAGCTGTCTTGGTTCAGAGGCGCTTTAGAATGATTAGCAGCCTGCATTCTGCCTGCCTATTCCAATGAAGTATCCAAGAGGAAAAGGTGAATGTGGTATTTTTCGAGCTTTCTCATACCTCGATTAATAGTACATAGAATTAAACTTGAAGAGTTTAAGAATGTTCTGCAAGGAACAGATGAGTCTAGGAAGATCAAAGCAGCTGCAACAATATGCAGGAGCCAAGATTTTAGATGCAGAAATGTCATGAGTCAGATCTACTTTATACCGTCATTTGGTATGACAGTCCTGTTGAAGTTAATGACTGCAGTAAGCTGCTGTATAACTCTCAGATGGCAGTTAACGCCCTTACTGTGGTGACTGGTGCTGCTAACAAATATTGCTGAAACAAGAGAAACAGCTTTGAATGTGCATAAGTAGATGATTCCAGAACAGCCAAGGAGCTAGTGGTACTGCGTATGAATTTCTCAAGAAACTGAAGAGTGAAGTTTCCTTGTGCCCTGTGAAAAATTAGGAAAACAAAAAAGGTGTAAAAAAAAAAAAATAAAAAAAAATTTGAGCTGCTGGGGTACCGAAAAGTAAACAGAAAGCTATGAATTAGCTAGCTATTTCCCTGACAAAGGAATTGAGTCTGTTACTTGCGCTGCTGCTTCTCCGTCTCTCTGAAACTTCTCTAAGCATTTAGTTGACAGCCTGTCTCGGAAATTCTGAGGTAATTCCTAATCTCTATCTCTTAGTGGTTTTATACTAAACTGTAAGTATCCAGTAACACTGGCATTTGTGCCTCAGGTTAAATACACTTTCATGCTGTCATTCTATATGAGGTATCTCACCAATACAGATACCTGTACAGTGGCATTTAAGATTTCCTTGCTAGTTACAGGGATGGACAAAAACAAAAGAAGCACAGCACATCCACTTTAGAGTAGTACATCAAGTGAAAAGGATTGCTCTAAGGCTTAGATGATCCCCAGAGCATACTGATTCAGAATAGAAAAAGCAATACAGCCTTGCATCCTGTAGTGTGAACAGCATTCTTATGATACATTCTGTTCTTCTTTGATGCTTCCACTTTTATTTCCCCTTTCTACATACATAATTTATTGCTTTCTAGTAGGTGGAAGTGTGATGTTGCATAATTTGTTTAGGTTTTTCAGGGGACTAATAAAATAGATTTCCTTCTTTTGTTTTATGGGTAAGTACTTATTTATGGTTTTAACAGAATCTGAGTGACATGTAGTGAATGATATATGATCTCCATCTAGTGCAAAAAGACCCATAAAGAGCGCTTGAAAATTAGCATCCCATTCTTATTTGCAAGATTATATGCCTGCTGCAGTACTAGCAGCATTCATTTGATTTGTAGCAGGATTTGCACCTAAGACTATTGCTTAAACAGCAAGCGTATGAGCCCTGCTGCAAGTAAGAAACAGTAATGTCTCTAGTTCACCAGTAACAACTGTCCTGGAGGTGGTGCCTTTTAAGACAGCATCTTAACACTGTGCCGGTAACTTAGCTACTAAGGTCTGTTCTTTATGAAGATGTGGAGAGTTAGGTGCTCATTTATGCTTGAAACGCTGGTCACAAACTTCAAAAGCAGTGTGATTCAACACACTTTGTTAAAGTAACTTGGATCCTGAGTTTGAAAAGCCCTTGTGATAAATCTTTTTAGCTGCTTGGGACTACTTGTCTCCTGACAAAGTTTGGAGTTTTCAGCCAACCGCTAGGCATGATTTACCATGGAGTAGTATGTTGCATCAAATTAATACTGAAATACTATATGTATAGATAATGTTGGGAAAGCTTTGAGAGGGCTTCAGTTGCTTTATGTGATGAATTGCATATTGGAAAGAAAATGAGAGCTATGCAGTAAACTGCAGTCAGCTTCACAAATAGTAATTGTCTGTCTAATATGAAAGACAGACTATATCATTGTGTAAATTACTTTTCTAATCTAATGACTGCAGTCAAGAGCACCTTGTTGATGTCATTCCTGCTTTACTGAGGATCTGTGCAAGCGTTTTGCATTAAGACTTTCCTACACTTTCACACTTTTCACCACATTTATGCAAAACTTCCAGCTGCATGTTTAATTGATCTACAATTAAATACCTTCCCCACAGTGGAAAAGCACACACTGTGTGTGTGTCTCTTCACAGCTTCTCTTAGTAACCTTATAAATGTGCAGACTGTGCTATGCAGTTCCCAGACAGGCTACTGCAGAGGAAGGATAAGGAATTTTTCACTCTAGTTTACAAGTGAAGTTCTTTTGACTAAACTTATGCATTCAGAAGAGAACTGAACTTGGCTTTCAAAGCACTCTATGTATACAGCAAATTCACAAACTCAAGCAGTTCAATGGGACTGGAGAATATGTCTGGATGAGTGTTTTGCATTAACATCTGGGTTCAAGTAATAAAATTTGCTGAGTGGAAGTTGTCCCACTATTTGGTCAGTCTCCATAAATCTGTTCGGATTTTAGAAGCACCAGATTGGGTTGCACTTGGGGGATAGAGGCCCAAGAAAGATGATTTTCTGATTCCTGGAAATTTATGTTAGCAATGAGTAGAAATGCCTGTCAATCCCTAGCTGTGAATCGTGTTTTCAATAACTACAAAAAGGAAGTGAAAGCTTTTGGATATTTTTTGTGCTGGATAATGCCCTTAACAACATGCTTTAGCTTTTGGTCAGCCCTGAAGTGGTCAGGCAGTTGGACTAGACAATCATTGTTAGTTCGCTTCCAATTGAAATTATTCTATTCTATTCTTTTCTAGAGAGGACCCTCCAAAAGGGTTAGATCTCTTTCCAAAGTCGGGTTTTAAAACAATACTGTTGAAGATACGTCTTTTTTATTTGTGGAAGAGATTGTATTGTGTTGGTATTTACTTATTTTTGCTAGATGGGGATCAAAGTTCTCATTTTCCTTATTTTTTGCTAGCCACTGGCTCTATCAGAAAACTTTATTAAGCTGAAGAAATGTTCCATATGCTCAGTGCGGGAAATCTGAAAAGTTTATTTGGCCTGATTTCTTGTGCCACTGCCATCCTATGAACACAGAAAATGATGTAGCTAGTCCTTGACGTTTTCCTGAACACATCTATAAGCAAATGAACTCATTTCTGGAAGCAGGAGTTTGTATTTCCTATTAGAATTTTGAACTTCTTGTATAGTATAGATGACTGCTAGCAATATGCCAGGCAAAAAAATACCTGAAAAGAAGAAGGTTCTTGCAGTATACGCTCATGAATTTAACATGGACTATGATTGTGATCTTTTTCAGCAGTTCTGAATGGAGCTGGGGGCAGGTTCGGGAGTGGTGAATATCTGTTAGTAGTTCTGTTGTGAGTTTAAGTCTGTTATTCTTATGGTAAGCAAGATGCTGCTTGGACTAAAAAAATGTAATTGGTTGCCTGTGTTCATACAATTAAATACTCATTATCTCCAGAGTCAAAATAGTACTGACATAATCTTACCTCTGAAAATAAAAAATTGTGTTATTTAGTTTCTCATGCCATGACACACAACTATGAGTCAGCTACTGTTTTATTCAGCTCTGCTATTGCTTCCCTTGGTCACTGTGGACAAATTATGTAGAGTCTCAGTCTCCAGTATTGTCCATCCATGCCTCCACATATTCTTCATGTTCTACCATTTCCCCAATGTAGTGATGACAATTATTGTTGTCTTAGAAATCAGGGACTTGGGTGGGCTGATAGAATGTTTTCATGTCACAGAAACTATACGTAGATAACTTCCATTACTCATGCACTGGCCTCAGAGATATTCTGATTCAAGGAGAACATACAAATAAATCTTCTGTTATTGAATTTTGTGTACTGAAACATATTAGAATGGTTTGTTTGTTTTTCCTCTTGAAATTTTAAATGCTGCAATGCACAGATAGAATAATATTATCTATGAAGTATTAAACACAGAATTAAGTTAAAAACTTTGTATAATATGGTAGAAGTACTCCCTGTGCCCAAGTGCTTCAGTCATCGGTTCTGTTGTTGTTTGGTAGGGTTTTTAACCTTTTCTAATGGAAGAGATCTTATACACCTCCTCCCTTTTAAGTTTACGTAGACTTTGTGCATGTGTTGCACATGGGAAAAGTCTGTGGGTAAGAAATAAGCAACTTAATCTATCTGCGTGTCCTTGGTCTGTCTGAGAAAAACAGATGCTTAGGGCTTAATTCTAAAAGATTGAACATCAGGTGTTAATTTTGATATTGCAAGCTTGGAAATTCCACATCTGCGCAAGCAAGTTTTGCAATTGTAAAACAAACCCACTATGTCTGATGTTATATTGATCCTTTACTATGCATTTTTAAATGCTAGGGGTTTTGACAAATGTATTTTGCAAACATAAAGTAGCTCTCTGACTAAAAAAATGTGGCTTTAGATAATACTATTGAATGAAATATATGGGAATCTTAGAAGAGATGTGCAGCTGCAGCTTCTGTGAGCAGAAGTTGCTGATAATAAATGAGAAGAACATGAATGAGTGATTTGCCTTATCAGGACTGTTGTAGGTAGGTAGGGTGCTTTGCAAAATCGTAGACCCTGCATCTGTAATAGATCAGAGGTAGGTCGCAATAACAGGTAATGAGCTGTGGAACCACTGATCTTAACTGTCAAGTGCTTAGAAGGTGACAGAGGAGACTTAATCTTTGTGCACAGAAAAAAACTGCATATATTTACATATTAAAAATTCACAGTGCACTGATAATTCCTTGATCAAACTGCACAATTCACAATTCAATTTCAAACCCAGGATAACGTTTCTGTTGGTACACTTCCGAGATTTCTGTTTAACAGAAAGCCTTATAGAAGGGAAAGATATTTGTCATTAAGCCCACAAAAAAATTTATGCTGGGATCCTAAACTCAGATATAACCTTTTTGAGTTTGTAATGTGAAGTGAAATGCATTCTAAATTACTTTTGCCTGCAAACAGATTAGATAAGGTGCTGGAAAGCAGATGTTTGATTGCATAAAGTAAGGGAATCATCAACTTTAAAGATATAAAAAAAGATTAATATGATACAGTAGTGAGATAGGATATGCATGCCACAGTACTGAAATTTGATCTCAATGCAATGCTTGGGATTTAAGCTGCCTGGAGCAACTTGCAGCATGCAGCTCTGTTACCTAATTTCCCTTGTGTTGTCTAAGAACAAGTAAGAGTTAAATTTTCACTAAACTTTGAAGTGGGTATGGCATGTTCTCTGATCTTTGCTTTTTGTACTAACTACTTTATCTTGACACTGACCCATCTGGTGTTTCACAAGAAAATGCACCTACGAAGTGGACAAAAAGAACAGAGCAAAAGAAAGTATAACAGTTGAAATATTACGGGTCAGATTTTCCTGGTATGACTTTTATTTACTTCAGTGAAATTACTGGATGCAATTTGATCCAATAGTATGCCAAAGTGTGCATATGTGGAAACTTGGCTCAAGACTATGTACAAATGGTATAAACAGTAACAATGAATATGAAAAACTAGTACAAGGTCTTGATGACTTTTTGTATGAATATAATAGAAATATTAATTTTGTTCTTGCTTATGGGAAGGTATATAGCAAGGAGTACAGGCTGACTTCTGAATTATGAGAAGAGCAGTGGCTGAGTTAATTTATGAAACTTTGAAACATAAATGAAGAACAGGGAAAAACATTTAGGAGGAAATGATAGAAAATTCTTCCATGAAGACCTTAATGGCAAGGAAGCATGATAAGGATAATGGAAGAGAATACAAAACCATCTACTCACATGTCATTTCACTTACTTTATTTATCAATACCTGGCAAATAGAATGACAAAATTAGTTTAGAAGAGACAATTTAATAATATTAATGGGAAAAAATGTATTTATGTTGTTCTGCTTAAGGAAAGATTTGTGAAAGACTTATGATGAATCATCTAATTAAATGCTAGCACTCCTAAATGTTCAATTATTAATATCCCTGATGTTGACTTTGTCTCTATGAAATGCATTTGCTGTTCTTAGACAGGATAGGGCTCTTGGTTACCAGGGCAGAACGATTGATAGATATCTATCTGTATGGAAATTGTCTATTTTGTATGTTACAATGTGAGGGAGCTTTTTTCTTTTGTTAGAAAATGTTTTTCTTTTTGTAGAAGATTCACTGTTCCACAATAGTGAAGTAAGTAAAAAGCAGAGAGAGGAAAGACCATGGAAACAGACACAGAAGAGAGAGAGGGGAAGATTTTTTCATATGACAAGAACCATATATTAGATGAAGAGTAATGAACATAAAAAGGCTCTTAAAAAAAAAAAAAAAAAAAAATTTACACAGGGCTTCAGCTGTGCTCCCAGCAATAGTATCAATATACAGAGGAATCTTTTTTACATGTTGATTCTCAGAACTGCAAGTTCTTAAGGAAATGAGTTGCCACCAGAAGAAAAGCACAGCGCTACAGGAAAAAATCTTATTTTCTTAAACTCAGAAGGAGCTGAAAGCACGTTTATCTTTTGACAGTGTAAAAACATAATTGGATTCAACCTTTCAGCTCAAGAAAATCTCCAAGAGAAGACTTTTATTCACATGTGATTCAGAGTGCATTTATCTTTTAGCCACATACAAACTGCTCAATCTAGCTTTTTGGACTAAGTGACCTTATTCGGGGATTTAGGAACATCGGAGAGCAGAAACAGCATTTAAAATAACTCTCATTGCAAAGTGGAAGTGTACGTCTCATTCAAAAGTCAATCCACTGTCAGCAAGATTCCCCATAGCAGAGGACAGTGATGGCTGCATTCTGAAGGATATATGAATAAAAGTCTTTTCTCAAAAATGAGAGAAATGCTTTTCATACTGAGAAAACTGCTAGGGTTGTAAATAAAAAGTACAGGCAATAAAATACTCAAGTAATGTAGGGAATTGTGTACAGAGAAAATACACTGAAAAATTTCATGTTTGAAGTTAGGTTGGTTGAATGGGGAAGAACAAAATCACTTTAAGTATTGGATAAAAATACTATTGAAGTAAAAATGATGATTAAAAGAGTTTAGAGAGAGAACAAAGGGTATAATAGCAATTCCTAAAGAAGTTTTCATAGTATTTACTTTCTTAATTTGAGACTCTAATTCTGTGCTGTACTATGAAGACTGTGCTTTGAAACACCTCACTAATATTAATGTTAGGGATTGTCTGAGGTTTTGTGTATTTGCTTTTTAGTTTTGGGGTGTTTGTCTTTTATTGGTTTGTTTTGTTTTTTCTTTAATAATGGGTCTTTTCATTACAGTATCACATGAGCAAAACAAATATATTGTTCTGAGTGTCACAGGACAAAGTGATGATCCTTTCCCAGAAATCTCTCAGGTGCAGATTAGAGATGGGTGTACGTAGTGAGGAGTAATAAGGGAAACAATGAGAAAGTAATAAGGAAAAATTGATAGGTATTAGAAAATAGAATTTTTTTTTTTTTTTTTTTTGTTAAATTACTATTTTCCCAGTATTAAATTTCAAAACATGACAGTGACTAGACTGCTGGTAAGCTTAATTCATCAGTTTGGTTTCTCAGGGTAGCCTAATAGCTTTTCAAGCCATGTGCATTATTGTCTGCTTTTTTTTTGTTCAAGGCAATGAGATGACTGCAAATAATGATATAATTCTCACACAGTAAGGCATATATTAATGAAACCAAGGCTAGTTTTCCAGATCTGATCAAGAAAGGTGAAAAGAATGCACATGTACACAGATTAGGAGGGCTCATCTTTCTTTTTTTCCTTTTAAAAGTCAATCTACCTACTTTATACAAGCAGGCCTGAACTTCCTGATGGGCTTCATTCATCAGATACAGAGAATGATTATTACAAGTGTGAACTATAGATGCTGAACCACCCATAAAACCACAACTGGTTTAATAAAACAGAAAATTATTCAAAATTGTTTATTTGATTTTCAGAAAATCATATCCAAGCAAATTCCAGCTTATTAATTAATGTAGTTTATCTTCATGGCTTTGTGCTCTGATTATTTTGAGAATCAAAATGAAATTAATGCTTCATGTTTACATGATGTCTTATTTAACTTTTCTTTCTCAGACTTTTGGAGTCCAATGTAGAAAACTCGTCAAGAGAGACTTTACACAGTATACCTGTAAGGGTAGAATAGTTGTAGCTGTTAAATTGCTCCTGTAGGATCTCTTGTTCATCTGGTAGAAAGTAATTACTTGTTTCAAAGGTCAAACATTGCTTGTGGCAGGGATCATAACATGTATCTTTCACTTAGTTAGGATGGAGGTACCTTAACTACAAGCCTGAAACCACATTCATTTCTGTGTTTTATCTCTAGCCTGATAGATCTTCATTCCTATCTGCAGGAATAGGAATGCCCCTGGTTCAACTGAAGGAAATGTGGAAAATGTTTCTAGTGATGAATCTGATTACTCTCTACCGATTTACAGCTCAAGCCCAAGAGTCAGTCTACAGAGATGAGTAAAAATTTCCATACTCGCAGTCTCCATTACCTCTTGGAACTGCAATATACTGACTTTCTTATTTTTAATACTTCTATTGCTTTCCTTCTAGTTATTTAAATAGTGTCTTACATAAAACCTCTTTTTATACCCCTTTTTGTTCCTTTGCTCCAAGACAGAGCCGTTTTCATGCACAATTAAAGTTTCTGATTGGGATTACTTTCACATCTCTCTCATTGGTATTGTTTCTGTTCACCCACAACTATGTCTGTCATATCTCCTCTTACTTCAGTCATTTTTTTTTTTTTTTGAGCCTCCTTCTAGGTGACTATTTTGTTTTTTCTTTCAATCTGTGTAGTTTATTTCTCGGGGTCTTAACTACTTCCACCTCATTCATGGTTTCCGACTGGAATAATTGCTACCCAGCTTTTACTTATTTAGATTTTGACATATTCCATGAAGTCTCAGATGCATCTTTTTTTCTGTTGCCCAGCAGGCTTCTGACTTTTTGTTCAGGAAAAAAAAAAAAAAGACGTGCATTTTTTTGTTGTTATTTTCATCTTTTCAATTGAAACTACTTTTTTTGTTTTTTTAAGTGTAGATTGTGCATGCAGCAGTGGTATTGTGCTGAACAGTCATTCTCCTCTTTTTGGCAGTTTTATTTCCTGCCTCAGTTGGATGATATATAGAAGATGGGATTAGGTCTAATGTATGTATTTATTATTTGTGTGTAGTGTACCGATAGGGAAACTGTTATTTGTCTTCCCTTTTTATATCATATATGTGTTACCATCAAGTCCTTTTACTTTTCAGGGTTTTTACTTTTCTGTCTTACAGCTGACTCCTCATTACACTGCTGCCTGCTTACTGCCATCTGTACTTCTCTGCTCTTGTTTCTATTATTTAGTAATATTGTGTCAAATCAGAGCTTTAAGGTAAAATTTGAAGAAAAACGTACTTCTGAAAGTATATATCATCTGTGGTCCCTGATACACAGCTGTAAATCTAATATTCTTACATTTTCACCTTCAATAACTTCTGTAATTCTTGCTCATCTTATATGACAAAATATTAGCTGCAGACATTATTCATTTAACTTGGTGCCTGTGGTGTTAGCCAGACTCTGTGAAATCACCATGACACTTTTGAAGTCAGTACTTTGTGCAAGTCTAAGATAAAATGTTGGTCCACTCTCTTAAGTATCTACCAGTAGCAAAGTTTCTCAACCAGTTTTTAGATATTAGTTTAGCTGATGATTCATGATCCATTATTATATCCTCTAGGTTTTTTGTAATGAAGAGCTAAGTTTGTTTTTTAAAAACAACCTTATATGTTTATAGTTTTGGAAGTAGCACAGAATGTGTTCATTTAATCAATTCTTATTTCAAATATACTTAGACTCCACTGTAGTGGTGAATTTCTCTCTTCATATAGGAAATAATGATTTTCTGTTAATTACTATGCCATGTTGGATGGAAATGTTTGAAGAAGCCCTATTCTTAAAATAATTAGCTGTGATCTTAAATACTGAAGAACAGGTAGGATCCCAACATTCACAGTCCACTTCAAAAGATTTATGTGTAAAGGAGAAGTCTGGCTAAACCAGCTCTGTTTCTCCAAAGGCCTAAGCAGTTAGAATGGCATTTCTTTATTTTATATAAATCAGTAAAATGATTTCAAGGGATCTAAATAAATTCTGGATTTCAGTTGTTGTTCAGAAAGCCAGGATGGCCCTGTAGACACAGAAAACCAAAATTTTTGTGTTAAGCAAAATGACTGCACAAAATTGTTACCAAGAATTAAATACAATGTAAAACTGGTAGCCTAGCCTGGGTTGATTTAGATGAGATTCTTCATTTCTGGAAGATTATCTATTGAAGCATAAAGACATGCATACAATAGAATATTTCCTATGCTTCTTTGAAGACCACTATCTATAATGGAAGCTCAGATGCCATTCACCCAAAATGACAAAACTAAAATTACAGCTCTGAAGTTTTGGCTTCTTTACAGAAGTGATGTGCAGCCAGGCTTGCAAAGGAAGCAAGGAGTTCATAGAGTTCCTCTTTTTTGTTGTTGGTTTATTTGTTCTGGTTTGTTGTAAATTTGTCTCTCTTATACAATGTAAGATCTCCTTCACCTCTAAGTTTCTGTATTGAAACTCAAATGTTATGTGTCATAGAAAAATGAATGATTGTCCTGTCTTTATTCAAATACCAACAAGGAGGTATTCTGAGGATGTCAAATCCCCTGTATTAACACAACTGAAATTCAAAGAATCACAAAATTCTTGAGGTTTGGAAGTGAGCTCTTGAGATCACCTAGGCCATTCCACACCTTCCACCTCTCAAGCAGGGTCAGATAGAGGAGGTTGTCCACGATGTGTCCAGACAGGCATTGATTATCTCCAGAAAGTGGAGAATCCACAGCTTCTCTGGGAAAACCTGTTTTGGTCTCTGAGCACCCTCATAGTAAAAATATTTTTTCTCGTGTTCATGTTTTTTAATTTGTGCCCCTTGACCAATTCCATCCTTGGTGAAGTCACTTGAAACTCAGATACAAATTAATTGTAAGGACAGAAATGTAAAGGTACTTCTACTCATCTGGTATTTCCTCTAGGTTCATAGTTTGCACGGAATTTCTTTTACTTTCTTCCAGCCCTTTTTTTAACCAGTAAACCTGGAGACAGGGAAAAACTGAAACTAGGATTACTAAATCCTAGTAAATTACATTAGAGATGTATTCACACAGCAAAATAAATCAGTGCTAAAAATAGATATTTCAGTATATTAAATCTCATAATAGGTACTGATGGTTTGACTTCATCCCTTCACTCTCTCCTCTTTCATGGTCCCTGAGCAATATGAATTCCAGAAATATGTAGAACTTCTAGTTGCAGGACAACAGTAGAACAGCCTCTTCAAAATTATACATATTATCTGAATGCTTCTGACAAATAAAGTAGAAACAAAGTAGGTCTGACGTCTTAAAGCATGATTCACAATCAGGACAAAAAGAAAAACAAAATAATTAACAAAATAAGGACAGGATAATATATCTATTTGTTGTTGTACTTTATGGTTCAAGACCTCAAAAAGAGGTCTAAACTAAGGCAATGCACATCTTTTTCTAGCCCTCCTTCCTTCCCCCAGTCTGTCATTGTGCCAGCCTAAAATACTGTGAGTGACTTTGGGTAGCTGTCTAGTCATACACCACAGATGGACAAACCTGCCGAAGAGACTTGGCAGTTAGCAGGTGTTGATTTTTGTTGAATTCAACAAGATTGTCACAGACCTAATGCTGTAGTTGTATTTTGGGTTTATTTCTGTAAAAATCTCTACGTCTCTTTTTGGCAAGGCAAGATTTTTAAAGATCTTTGGCTGAATATGGTCTCAACTGATTTGTGAGGGAGTATGTATGAGCCAACGCTGAGCTTTCTAAACATATAGACTTGCCCTGGAGATTAGGTGGGATTAGCAGAACAGTTTGAAGACAAGCATTGGAGGCTGCAATGCGTTCTATTCTCTGAAACAATACATGTTCTATGTTTCTTTCAATTCATGTAATGGACAGTGGTTCAGTAGAGCCTTGTGTTGTGCAACATTAGGGAGTCAGGGCAATAAGAGTCATTCCACCTCTGACGTCCTGTATTTACATATGAGGTATATCAACTGCCTTCTCTATCATCCCTGGAAAAAGGTACGTAATGCATATTTTTCTTGGTTTGTCACTCTGAGGGATAATGCAGCTTTTCCATCTCTCTGTCCTTCGACAGAATTAGCATTGTTGTTTTACACTAACGTAAATGTGAGGTCTGAAATCTCATGTGACACCTGGTAATGGGTGGGAATCCTACTTTTTGGGTGGGATTCACGACTGCCACCTAATGTTTGCTGGTGTTTGACTCCCTATGGTAATAGCAGGAATTAGACGTCTCGCACATATGTGGACTCCCAATTGTAGTCAGCATAATATTGGGTGTACTCCCATCCAAGAACTGTCTCCCTGTTTATACTCATTTATATATGTGGCTTACATATGACTCCTGAGTCTGGCTCGCTCACTGCTGGTGACAAAAACTTGGGTATAACATTCAGTCATATCTCACTTAGATTTTGGCTTTCTGAAGAAAAAAATATTTTAAATTTTTCCTATTATATTATTACATTTGCTCAAAATGCACTGTCATAGTCACTGCTCAGCTGGAACGATATTTAATTCATAACCTGTTTTCATCACTTGGAAGAAAACCATTCTTACACAATCTGCCCTTACTGGGTTTTTTTGTCTTCTAAACATCAATACGAGTTCAGGTCAAAAGACAGGAATGAATACTGAAGGTTCAAAATCTAGAAGGAAATGAGCCGAGACTCTTAAAAGATGTTTCAAAACTAACAAAAATCTCATTGTAGGAAATCCTTGATATAAAATGGAAAAAGATTTGTAATACATCTTACAAATTTCATTGTAGGCTTAAGCTATTTCTGAGACAAATCTTAATATATGTGACTTGTTTTGAGAATGCCTGTTTTTAAGCAAGTTATAAGCAGACAGGAAAAAATGAAAACATTTTTTTAAAAGTTAAGTTTAAATACTAAGCAGGCTTTTTATTAAGTAAAGACAACTTTACATAAAAATAACTTTTTGATTCACTGTGAATTTCACAATTCATTCAAGTTTTCCATGTATATAAAATATGGAGACATGTGACATTAAATTACTTTTTAAAAACGTGTTTGGAACAAAATTTGTATAATATCTGTTCCCACAGGTTTTATATACCTCAGTAATCTCATAACTACCTGACCACTCCTGAACGTGACTAATCTGCATATTGATAGTATAAATTAACATACTTAAAAGATCTAAGAGCAAGTTTCAAAGGAATCTTTCTGGACCCAGGCATCCAGCCTTCAGTCGTTTTCACAGGCTTATTTAGAAACTCAAATGATACATTTTTCCTTTAGATTATAGCAAAAGAGGTAACAGTCTTCCATGAAAAATAGCTCCTCTATATAACAGTATTTCTCAGTTACTCTTTCTTTCTGCACAAGCCCATGAGATAGCATGACCTTAAGTTCCTAATCAATAAATCAAAACTGCTTTTAGGTATGATATGCATTGTGACATTTAGAAAGGGTGGCAAGATGAATGTTAGGAATGATTTCTCAGTATCATTTCTATACTTACCAAAATGTCTTCCCCTAGAAAGGAAGACAGATTGCCTTTATTTCTGTTTGAGACTTTAGTTCTCTGTTCAACCTTATTTCAGTCATAAGAAGGGCAAAATGATGACGTCTGTTTTGAAGTCCTAATTACCCTCATGGTCAATGGAAAGTTTAACTATATTGAGGCTTCTTTGCGTTTTAAGCCACTGAAGCACAATCTAAGCACTTAAATCTACGGAATCAAAGGCCATGAGCCTTTGAGGTAGATGACATTCTGTCTGTAGCTCTGAATGCAGCCCAAAGGCTTGACCTTTCTTAGCAAGGTATAACATTGTACATACTTGTCTGTGTCTTTCCCACTGGGAGCTTTAAATAGGAGGCAAGTAATTTTCATTTTCCCTTTTTAATTATTCCATGTTGCAAGTTGGATTCTTGTGGCATAATGTTAATTAGTTGGAAACAAGTGAACTGCAAACTTTTGACACTGCAAGAATTTTTTCTCTGTCCTCTGAGAGTTGGCAAGCACTGTAAAAGAAAAAGATTGTCACTTACCTTGTGCTTGTGCTATTTAAAAAATAGCTTCTGCTATTTTTTCCTTGCACAAACTTAAGCTAGGAAAACTCTGCGGTTTCATTTTAAAGGAAAGTAAAGACAATGGTGTGAAAAAGTAATATTTAATTGTTGGGTTTATTCTAAAAATGCCTATCAAGGCACACAACTTGTTATGACACGGCTAAGTAAATTCAGTGTCATGTTCTGCACTTGGTGAACTATTCTGTCATACTTTTCACAGATTTGGGTTAGAAGGGACCTCTTGAGATCATGTGGTCCAACTCCCCTAATCAAGCAGGGTTAACTAGGGCTGCATGGAATTATTCCTCCCCTGGAAAACTGAGGATGATTCATGTCACATCACTAGAGGTAAGATAGACTTTACACTTAAAAATAAGTACACCAAGTAATTAATTTAATTTTTAGTAGGACATTTCCTCTCCCTCCCCCTCAAATTAGAAGATTTAGGTGGGTTTTTTACCTCATTATTCAGAAGACAAAGAACAGATTCTTTGACTGCGTAGAAGTCAGGGTGTTTAAAGGGTTTTTAGAGGTTCCTTTTCTATTTTTTTTTTTCTTTTATGTTGTTTAAAATGTCACCCTGTTCATAAGAAATGTTCCTGGTTACTTTAGGTCAAAATACATATTCCTTTGCCATGGTCTGCTTTCAACCAAGTCATGTTAGGTAACTGTGGTGAAAATATAACTGAAAAATAATTTCAGTTCAATGACTAAGGTTTTCTTTAGTTGCGGTTGTTGCAGTTAGTAGTATTAGTAAGTGACTGGATGTAGTTTTGGGTTTAATTTGTTCTAGAAAGTTGAGGTCATGTGTAATATGTATCATAGAGTTATGACATTTGGCATGTCTATCCCGTGTAAAGGTGTGTAGGAATATTTTTATTGTCCTGGAAACAACTAGAGGGAATGGTGTACAGCTGCACTTTCAGCCTGATGTTCAGGATAATCCGTCAGCTCTGCTTAGATGCATGATGTTTCATTGTGCTATGCAGCAATAGCCTTTGTTTCTTTTTTATGTCTAAAAATTAATCTTTGGAATTACATTCAATAAAAGTCAGGATTGGGGAAAAATTCAAGTAATTTTTTGTTGTCCTTAATTTTGTGCTGGTTCCTCATTCCTCTGGGGAAAATTTTGTGAGGCCCGAGTTTTTGAATCCTTAGAAACTCAGAGGTGAACACTAACACAGCTTTTGAACAGGGTCTGTTCAGTTGAGAGGAAGGTTTTCTTCTTCTTGGACGTGTACAGCAGAGCAAATCAATAATTATGTTTAATGGAAAGGTGGTGACCACTTAAAAAGGACTGTCTTATTTTGTTCTCTTTCAAGCAACTGGAATTTTTTTGTGGGTTTTAGTGCAGGACAGGTCAGGTATGAGCAACAGAAATTCATGTGATCTATTTATTTACCTTACAGTTGTTAACAAGAAAACATACTTAAATATGTCCTCTTGTCCACTTTTCTGAGCTCTTTTCCTTCTGCAGACCCGTACATACATAGTATATAGGTAGATATACAAGGCAACAGTTGTTGTGAATAGACTTTTCCATATGATCATCATATAGTGTATGAACGATAAACATACTTAAAATGCTGGTGAGACCTTTAAGTAGTTTTCAGATATTGCTTGAATACCTGTGTTCTGGTTTTTTTGGAAGGTTGTGTACATAAGGAAGAAGTTCAAATAAAAGTAACCTCTTTCCACTTCATAAACTGATTCCATTGTAACCTTCTTCCACATGTGTATTTTATGTAAAGACTACAGTAAAATGAATAAGTGCATATCTTGCAAAATAGAGGGTGCAGTTGAAATAATAAAATGAGAAGAAGGTTTTAAAAGTCATAAAATGGCATATGAATTAAAATAGCTTTAAAGGAATGGGAAACAATTTAACTATAGGTAAAATCTGTCATTAGAGAAAGGGTGTGTTTGATATTGGAGGATACTTGTAGGGTCATAAGCTATCTGTTTCTATTTTAGTCAGTGCATAAAGAGTAGGGATGGTGAAAAGCAACAGAAGACCTGGATTTGGTGTTACTGGTCATCATTATGTTTTATTTGACAAAATAGCACGGTCAGGTATGAGTTTTGAGTTGAGTTTTGCTTTGCCACTCCACTCTAAAAGAGGCAGTGAGAGTCTTTGGGATTGAACACACAGTGGATCAATTGTCCTGGCCAAACTTCCAGAGTCTAATGCTGAATCCCAACCAGATGCAGTGCTCTCTTTCAATAGAGCACTGATGCAAAAATACAGTTTAGGAGCCAGACATTTTTTCTAAGACTTTGACTGGGAGAGAGGGAAACTAAGGTTTGGTAGGGGAAACTACCAAAGGTTTGGTTAGGGAAACTAAACTATGGTCAAACTAAGGGGTAAGATGGGGCTACACAGGAAATGGAAGAAGGGACAGGCAACCTGGGAAGAGTATAGGGATGTTGCCCGGCTGTGTAGGGATGAGGTCAGAGAGGCCAAGGCACAGCTAGAATTGGACTTGGCAAGGGACATAAAGAAAAACAAGAAAGGCTTCTACAGGTACATTAATCAGAAAAGGAAGGTTAAAGAAAATGTACCCCCCCTAATGAGCAGCAATGGGGAACTTGTATCAACGGAGGAAGAGAAGGCGGAAGTTCTCAATAATTTTTTTGCCTCAGTCTTCACTGGCAACCCCTCTCCTCCTAGCTCTTGTGTTGATGGCCCACAAGTTGAGGATCCAGGTGACAAAGTCCATCCCACTATAACTGAAGGCATGGTACGTGATCACCTAAGGAATCTAAAGATATACAAGTCCATGGGACCTGATGAAATCCATCCCAGAGTCCTGAAGGAACTGGCTGATGAAGTTGCAAAACCACTTTCCATGATATTCGAAAAGTCATGGCAGTCAGGTGAAGTCCCTGCAGACTGGAAGAAAGGAAACATCACACCCATTTTTAAAAAGGGAAGAAAGGAGGACCCTGGGAACTACTGACCTGTCAGCCTCACCTCTGTGCCTGGGAAGATCATGGAGCAGATCCTTCTGGACGCCATGCTTGGGCACATGGAGGACAGGAGGATGATTCAGGACAGCCAACATGGCTTTACTAGGGGCAAGTCCTGCCTGACTAACCTAGTGGCCTTCTATGATGAAGTGACTAGGTCAGTAGACAAGGGGCGACCTATGGATGTGATCTATCTGGACTTCTGTAAGGCCTTTGACACAGTTCCTCACAACATCCTGCTTGCCAAATTGGGGGGATACGGATTTGATGGGTGGACGGTTCGGTGGATAAGGAATTGGCTGAATGGTCACACCCAGAGGGTGTTACTCAATGGCTTTAAGTCCAGATGGAGAGCAGTGACTAGTGGTGTCCCTCAAGGGTCCGTCCTGAGACCAGTACTGTTTAACATTTTTATCAAAGACATAGACAGAGGGATTGAGAGCACCATCAGCAAGTTTGCAGATGACACCAAGCTGTGTGGTGTTGTCGATACACCAGAGGGATGGGATGTCATTCAGAGGGACCTGGACAGGCTGCAGAGGTGGGCCCAGATGAACCTCATGAGGTTCAACAAATGCAAGTGCAGGATTCTGCACCTGGGAAGAAACAATCCTCAGTATAAATACAGACTGGGGGATGAGGTATTAGAAAGCAGCCCTGAGGAAAGGGACTTGGGGGTGCTGATTGACGAGAAGCTGGACATGAGCAGGCAATGTGCTCTCGCAGCCCAGAAGGCCAATCACATCCTGGGCTGCATCAAAAGAAGTGTTGCCAGCAGATCCAGAGAGGTGATTCTGCCACTTTGCTCTGCTCTGGTGAGACCTCACCTGGAGTACTGTGTGCAGGTCTGGAGCCCTCAATATAGAAAGGACATGGACCTGATGGAGCGGGTCCAGAGGAGGGCCACCAAAATGATCAGGGGGCTGGAGCACCTCTCCTATGAGGGCAGACTGAGGGAGCTGGGGTTGTTTAGCTTGGAGAAAAGGAGGCTCCGGGGAGACCTCATAGCGGCCTTCCAGTACCTGAGGGGGGCCTACAGGAAGGCTGGGGAGGGTCTGTTTACAAAGGCCTGCAGTGACAGGACGAGGGGCAATGGTTTTAAGTTGGAGAAGGGGAGATTTAGATTGGATATTAGGAAAAATTCTTTACCGTGAGGGTGGTGGAACACTGGAACAAGTTGCCCAGGGAGGTGGTTGAGGCCCCTTCCCTTGAGATATTCAAGGTGAAGCTCGACAAGGCCCTGGGCAACCTGGTCTAGTTGGGGGTGTCCCTGCTGATTGCGGGGAGGTCGGACTAGATGACCTTTGGAGGTCCCTTCTGGCCTGGACCAATCTATGAATCTATGAAGGAGAAAAGGAAAGGAAACTTCCCTGAAAATTCAAGTGAAGGAGCACAGTATCCTCTTCACTGAGGAGTTAATTAGGTCCTTGGCTGAGTCATAGATGTCAGTATTTCTGCTTTGTTAGGAATGTCATGGTAAGATAAGCACAGCAATTACTAAGTCCTGATATATTCCATACTTCAAAATAACAGTAATGTAATGATGTTAATCAAACATAAGCAATTAATTATTTTTACATTCCAGAGGTTATACTTTAAGGCATCCTATGTAGTTATTTGACTTCCTGGTTCCCCTTATATCAACAGTGAACGGGAAAAAAATGTATTTCTTTTGTAGTTTAAACATATAGAAAATTATCTTTGATAAAAAATAGCAGTAAATTATCAGTAACAACATGCAAAGTGAGACCACCGTGAAAATTTCAACATAATTCCTCAAGCTCAATATATAAAATATAGACTAAAAATAGAATATGGATTACATGACTACATAATTCCTCAAGCTCAATACGTAAAATATAGAGTAAAAATAGAATATGGATTACATGACTACGTGCATTACCTATTAAAGTAGTATTTTTATTACTATATTTATATAAACAAATAATAGTGTGTGTATAAGATGTTTATTTAAATTTGAAATTAAGGCAGTAGTCAATCTGCTATCATAATGAGACAGGTTTTTTGTAAGTTCATGGGAAAAATTCCATTAATATTTTTTAAGAGTAAGTTGCTAATTAGATTTAATTTTCTGTTCCTCATTGTGGCTGCATTTGGAGTATTGTGTCCAGTTCTGGGACCCCCAGTTCATGAAGGACAGGGAACTACTGGAAAAAATCCAGCAGAGGGCTATGAAGATGATCATGGGAATGGAGCACCTCTCTTATGAGGAAAGGCTGAGAGACCTGGTCTGTTTGCCTTGGAGAACAGAAGACTTGAGAGGAGATCTTGTCAATGCTTATAAATATCTGACGGGCAGGTGTCAAGAGGATGGGGTCAGGCTGTTTTCAGTGGTGCCTGGTGACAGGACAAGGGGCAATGGACACAATCTGGAACACAGGAAGTTCCATCTGAACATGCAGAAAAACTTCTTTACTTTGGGGGTGACAGAGCACTGGAACAGGCTGCCCCAGAGAAGCAGTGAAGTCTCTTTCTTTGGAGAGATTCAAAACCTGCCTGGGTGCCTTCCTGTCCAGCCTGCTTTAGGTGACCTTGCTTTGGCAGGGGTTTGGACTAGATGATCTCCAAATCTCCCTTCCAACCCCTAAAATTCTGTGATTCTGTGATAGTAGATATTACCTGAGTTACTGTCAGAAACAGTGAGAGTAATAAATAATATACTTCAGTGTGATTATTTTTTGAGTACCTCAAAGATAGAAATGTGCTTTACGCCTATTTTTCAACATAAAGTGGTCAAAATTTAGGATTAAAATTTCCTGTAGGATTAGTTGTAACTTCTCTACTGCAAGAAGAGTCAACACCTCTCCTCTGTCAGAGTTCCAGGCAAACGTTATCACAAAGATAATACACCTTTTAGGCTGTAACAGAGACACATCATGCCTTATCACCTACCTCATTTTATCAGATGCTTTCCCTCACTGTAGCAGTTAGCACCTCTGAAAACTATTGTGACTCAGTTCTGGAGCCAGAGCAAATGCAGGTCATACAGCATTGTAAAGTGTCTGGCATTTTTATTTAATACTATACTTAGAGGGTGGTAAAAATTTCCTGAAATAATGTAACTTATGAAGACTGCTTCTGCATGTTTTGGAAAAGCAGGACCATAAATAAATAATGCTGACTTCAGTTCAAGCTGATTAGCTAATTGTAAATGAAGAAAACTGTAAGCACAAAGTACAAACAGCTGCATTAACATAGACAGAACAGTATCCTTGGGACAGATTATGCTCTGATCACAACCAGTAGAAGTATTGAAGTGTGTCACATTTTGTAACTAGCTTTCAACTCTCTTTGAATGGAATCCCTGAATTTCACTGAATTTCACTGAATTTTTTTAGAGTTGGAAGGGACCATATAGATCATCTAGTCCAACTCCCCTGCTGAAGCAGGATTGCTTAGAGAATGCTACTCAGGACTGCATCCAGGCGGGTCTTGAAAATCTCCAAAAAAGGGGACTCCACAACCTCCCTGGGCAGCCTGTTCCAGGGCTCTGTCACCCTCACCATGAAGAAATTCTTTCTCATATTTGAGTGGAACCTCCTATGTTCCAACTTGTGCCCGTTGCCCCTTGTCCTGTCACTGGGAACCACTGAAAAGAGTCTGGCTCCCTCCTCCTTCAACCCACCCTTCAGATACTTATAAGCATTGATAAGGTCTCCCTTCAGCCTTCTCCAGACTAAAGAGTCCCAGCTCTCTCAGCCTTTCTTCATAAGGGAGATGCTCCAATCCCTTAATCATCTTTGTTGCCCTTCGCTGGACTCTTTCCAGTAGTTCCCTATCCCTCTTGAATTGGGGAGCCCAGAACTGGATGCAATACTCCAGTTGTGGCCTCACCAGTGCAGAGTAGAGGGGGAGAATGACTTCCCTCAACCTACTAGCCACACTCTTCTCTATGCAGCCCAGGATTCCGTTGGCCTTCCTGGCCACAAGAGCACACTGCTTGCTCATTGTCATTTTGCTGTCTACCAGGACTCCCAGATCTTTCTCTTCGGAGCTTGGCTCCAGCAGGTCCACGCCTAACCTGTATTGGTGCCTGACATTCTTCTTGCCCAGGTGTAGTACCTTACACTTTTCCCTGTTGAACCTCATGAGGTTCTTCCTTGCCCAGCTCTCCAGCCTGTCCAGGTCTCTCTGGATGGCAGCACGGCCCTCTGGGGTGTCAGCCACCCCACCCAACTTGGTATCATCAGCAAACTTGCTGAGGATACACTCTGTCCCCTCGTCCAGGTCACTGATGAATATGTTGAACAGGACTGGACCAAGTATTGACCCCTGGGGGACACCACTGGTTACAGGCCTCCAGCTTGAACCTGCTCCATTAACCATTACCCTTTGGGTCCTGTCACACAGCCAGTTCTCAATCCACCTCACTGTCCCCTCATCCAGCCCACACTTCCTTAGTTTTCCAATGAGGATGTTATGGGAGACTGTGTCAAAAGCCTTGCTGAAGTCAAGGTAGATGACATCTGCTGCCCTCCCCTCATCCAGCCAACCAGTTATGGCATCATAGAAAGCTACCCTAATCTACTTTGATAAATCAGACAATGCTATCTTAAGCAAAGTACCAGGTCTTCGCTAAGTTAAATCATTTTGACTGAAATAGGTTCACATACAGCTACATGAAAAGCACAGCTAGCAAAATCACCAGGAGCAATAGCTTGTTGTGCAAGGATGACAGTGATCATCTGGGCTCAGGCTGGAGGCAGTTGACAAGAGATGTATGATCGTGTCATAGCTATAAATATAGGTTATGGTTTTCTTTCAAATTCTTTTTCTTCTATAACTTTGCTTGCAGGCATCTAAAGTGTTTGATCTAACCTCTCCCTTAGGTTTTACTAGATGTAATTTGCATTTACTTGCACAGGTGGATTTTTTTCCCCGTTTTTATTTGTTTTGATTAGAAGAAAATGCTAAGTTACAGTAATAACGCCACAAGATTTTTTAAAGTAGTTATACACATTTTACGATATAAAGGAAACCAACTGTGTATAAGTCTGCTACTTGGAAGTAATTTGACTCGTTTCTTTTTTTTCCCTGACATTTAAAGGTGTGGCTAAAGCATTAGATCTAATATCATTATAAAAAAAATAGGGTGTTTGGAAGCACTACTGCAGACAAAAAATTGTTCTTTTCCACAAAGTAGAGAAGAAAAACAGGTCTTGAAATCATGACCCATATAATGCATCTGCATTATATGTTTAATTGACTCTCATGTAACAATTCTAATCTCTGTAGATATTTTTCTAGGTGGGCCATTCAATAAATTATGCGTGACTTATCTTAAGTTGTTTTTCGGAGGGTTTGTTGGTTGGTTGTTTTTTGGCTCTATCTCTTACATGTTGATTCTGTTCTGTAGAAAAAAAATACTTTCTTTTTAATTTTCACAGTAGACAGCAAAATGCATGTATGTTTTCCAGTGATTGCTAGGGCCTGCAGAGTCATTAAGATACGTCTAAGTAGCAGCAATAATTCTAGTGTTCTCTTCTTGGAGAAAGCAAAGCACTTCAAACCAGCAGGAAACAGAAAAACTGGAGCCAGAAGACTTTATTTGTTCAGTTTTGTGGTTGGAGAAAAGGCTGTCTTACCAAGCTGGTAGTGAAATATAAAATTCAGTGAGACAATGTGTTTTTTAGGTGTTACAATGTTATCAAGTAAAAGATGTTGCTTTAAGACAGTTGTTCTTGTAGAGGCTTGGAAGTTAAAGTAAGAAATCCAACTTTAGTCTTACTTATATGGTATACATTAAGGTAAAGTGTACTAGATGCAATCTTATACCAGAAACAGTTAGATAAAGAAAAAAAACCCAAACCCTGTGTTTGTAGTGACTTTATTTTCATTAACTGTTCCCAAGGCGAGACTTAAGCTGGTTGTCTTAGATTGCTCATAGGATGAAGTTTGAGTTATTGTCAATGCATTTATTTTCTTTCTATTTTCCTAACAGGATTAAGACCTGAAACGAAAAAGTGAGACACTGTATAGGTTGTGTGGGTAATTGAGGAGTTTTGAGCCTGAGTTAGTATCAGGCTCCAAGCAAAAAGGCCAATGTATATCTACTCATAGAAATCAGGACCAAGACAAGTGTGCAGTCAGTCTTGTAAGACTGACAACCTAAAATGATCAGCCTTGAGAAACAGCCGTTACAAATTCAGATCTAAACCTGGATTTTGTACTGCTGATTGTCTATAAAAGAGTGTAAGTTTTCATCCTCTGATATTACTGACCTGCTGGAAAGCAGCTCTGGAGAGAGAGACCTTGGAGTCTTGGTGGACAAGTTGACCATGAGCCAGCAATTTGCCCTTGTGGCCAAGAAGGCCAAAGGTATCCTGGGGTGCATTAAAAAGAATGTGGCCAGCAGGTTGAGGGAGGTCATCCTCCCTCTTTACTCTGCCCTGGTGAGGCCCCATCTGGAGTACTGCGTCCAGTTCTGGGCCCCGCAGTTCAAGAAGGACAGGGAACTGCTGGAAAGAGCCCAGTGGAGGGCTACAAAGATGATCAAGGGAATGGAGCACCTCTCTTATGAGGAAAGGCTGAGAGACCTGGTCTGTTTAGCCTGGAGAAGAAAAGACTGAGAGGAGACCTCATCAATGTGTATAAAGGGCAGGTGTCAAGAGGATGGGGTTAGGCTCTTATCAGTGGCGGCTGGTGACAGGACAAGGGGGAACAGACACAAGCTGGAACACAGGAAGTTCCATCTGAACATGCAGAAAAACTTCTTTACTTTGGGGGTGACAGAGCACTGGAACAGGCTGCCCAGAGACGTCGTGGAGTCTCCTTCTCTGGAGACATTCAAAATGGAATGCCTGGATGTGTTCCTGTCCAGCCTGCTTTGGCAGAAGGTTTGGACTAGATGATCTCCAAAGCTCCCTTCCAACCCCTACAATTCTGTGATATTAGGACTGTAAAAAAAGAAAGTCAGTTTTTCACTTGTATACTTTTACACCTCTGTAACTGAGAAGAAAATCTGGCTCAGATTTCTGTTTTGATATCCTGTGGGTAAGAATATTACCCAAATCCTCAAAGCTGATGCACATTTTGGTTTCCTCTGAATAGCAGCACTTATGGCCATCTGTTAGCCTGGCATTATTCCTAGGCAAAAAGTTGTGCCAGTTTAAAAATGGCATGGGAGGCCAACTGTAGAAAGAAGCAGTTTCCATCTCTTCCTGTTGTGGTAGCCTTCATCAGATATTTCTCTAAAATTTACTAAACTAATTTTTTTTTTTTTTTAAGTGTGTCTGGTTAACAAGGTTAATCACAGAAAGTTAATTACCCATGTACCTCTTTAAACAATATTAATCTTAGAACTCTATCAACTCAAAATTATTTTAAACTCAGTTTAAAACAATGAAAATCAAAGAAAGCACAGAGAAACACACTGAATGTTTTTTAATGGCTCAAGTTGTGTGACAGAATCATTTTTTTTCTCTTTTTTTTTTTTAGTAAATGAATAATTCACTTCATATCAAGCCATTCTGCAGGAATCATGTTTCTCATTTTTATTTCTAAAAAAAGCCATTGGCTTTAACAGTGTTCTTCCAGTTCAGCCTGGGATATCACGTAGACTATAGATTCTAAATGAGTAAGTGCAATGATTATTGAGGCATCTGAAAGAGTTTACTTCTCTGTGATAATTTGGAAAGAGGTGTGAAAATTTTCTCCAGAGGTTGCCTTGAAGAAAAATGTTTATTCTCAACCTGCAGCCTTGCAGCACTTCAGCTGTAAAGCTTTCAGCTTTTTTAAACACTTCCAGAAATTGCTACTGTAATTCCTTAATGCAGGAATCCTTCAAAGGGTCATACATGGCATACAGTGCTAAAAATATTAGCCAGGTACCCATTGCCTGCCATCTGGCTTAGCACTTAAAACTAATGCATGTCTGCTACACACTGAAGTCTCAGTGTGGCCTCAGACCGTGGACAGACTGACAGCCACCTTTAATTCTTCTATGGTGGACACACTGCCAAAGAAACTTGTAGGCTTGTATTGAAGGAAATGTTGGAAACACAAGGAACCAAACAATAGATGGCTATTGCTGTTGAAGCAGTAACTCAGAAAAAAATGCTTCCACTATGCGAAGCTTTACCCACTACGAGAGGAAAAATGCATCATCTCTCTTATGTCCAGTTAGACTAATTTCATGTATATTCCATGGAATTCAATAGAACCACATGTTTGTTTTGAGACTAATTCACAGCTTTGGCTTCAGTTAATGATATGCTTTCAGTAGTTTCCTTGTGCAGAATTCAGTTATACTCTTAACTATTCTATTTGAAGAGTTTCCACTTTCAGTTGCATTGCATGCATCTTTTGGGAATGCCTTTATTTTAAACTGTTATGATATCCTGGTTTTATTTTTACAGAGAACTGTTCTGCATTCTTAGTTTCATTTTCAGCCTGTTATGTTACTTCATTAATGTTTTTAATGTCCCTTGTTGAATTGCTGTTGCACTTTTACTGTCTAACATGCATCAAGCTCTCACAGATTGGAATTTATATCACTGTAATGAAAATTTGGGACTGTGACCTAAATTCTAATGATACAAATTATTCTGCTGGTACCTTCTACACACTGGTGTTAATTGATAGGTTTGTTGGAATTTCTTTAATTGCTTGAGTTATGTAATTATGACAGATCTTGTGAAATGGCAATAGGCTAAACAGGCCTGTGAGGAAAATAATTACATTCTGAATAAAATCAGACAAAAAATCCCACCCACAGGATATTTTATAGTATGCCATTCCTAAAAAAAAATTGGAAACCTGCTCACTAAAAGCAGCTGTGCCATTGGTTAACTCATAAAAATAAGTAGCTGTCTCATGATAGCTTTGAATATATTCAGTCAGGGTTGTTTGGTTGGGTTTTTTTCAGGCAGAGTTGTTTATGAGTATAACTAATTTTTATTTGAAATTTGCCTTCACTATTTCTCTCTAGATGTCTTAATAATCCTTTTTAAACTAAAAGTGATAGAAATTATCTTCCAGCTGAAAGAAATAATAATCTCCTATCATCTATTTTTAGGCAAGAATGATTAAACAAGTGATATTTTCCCTGAGACCTGCACTACAACAGGAGGGTTGAAAGTGAAGCATAAAGGATGGTGTGAAGAGAAACAAAGTCATGACTAAGATTAAGATAATTGTTTTCAGTGGAAAAAATGTGTGGAATGTGGGAGATGAACTAGAAGGTGACCTAGCTGAGAGGAGAACTACTTAAGCTAGACATTAATATTATCTGGTGTCAATATAACAAAATACTGATACATGTAGGAAGTTCTGTCTGTGAGACAGCACAGATTCATAGGTCAGGGATCGCATTGGGATGAGGATCAGTTCAGTCAAATGGACCATTATTTCTCATGGACTGTGATTATACTACTGTACACTTATTTCAAGCATTTGTTATTTCAAAAGAGTCATTACATCACACTGAGCAAGAATTCCATGATGCTCAGCTTTTCATAGCAGTGATATATGGCAATCTAATGTGACATGCAAAAAACGTGCATGCGTTGGAAGATCAGTTTACCCCTTTTGTGGTCAAACATGCTCTCCAAACAAAAAATTCACAGAAGAATATGTAGAAGTAGGTATCTCTTGGAGTGACAAACTGTCAGAATTTAATCTAGTAATTGCATAAGAAGTTAACTTAAGCAGAGAGTGATTGAATAGTTTGTGCAGAGAGAGACAGCTGTAAGTAATGCATGTGTAATGCAAATAAACCATTCCTGGAGCAGAGGAACCATATTTCTCAACAGTAGCTTGAAGCTGTGTATGCAGAAACAGTTGGTGGTCCAATGATGTTTGTAATGTAAACCCTGGTCAATACTTATGAAGCTGTTCTTTGAGATGAGAAATCATAGCTGCCAGTACTCCAGAACAAGTTTTACCTCACCTTCAGTTAGAAAGCAAGCACTTTCCAGCCATTCTTCCCACTTACTAGAGCTTCTTCACTGGAAGAAAAATTTACAGTTAATTCCCAGTTTTAATGTTTTGAGTTCTGAAAGACTGAGGGGATTTCAGGTGTTCAGTCACTATTTTTATGGACAAAATTAACTCTGTGCCATATGTATATAGGGAGTCTGTGTAGGGAAAGCAGAGAGTGAATCTAATCTTACTACCTTGAGTGGTTACATCTTCTGTATCTAAATATACAGACTAAAAAGGCTGTGCTTTCTCAGACATATTCTTAACAGGTCAAATATTTACTGTATCTCATTTTTTTTATATGTACATGTGTATGCTTTTATATGTTCCTCAGAATATGAGCACAGTAAAACACTTCAATTTTTTATATGATCAAGATCAGGAACAGATGATGCATCATTCTAGTCTTCATTTCACTCAGAGAAAAGATAAGAATGCAGTGAGTTGAGCTTGTCTCTCATGTCTGTATCCTCAGACATCATGTCATCCAGTGTATCAAAGGCTTCCAAGAGATGTAAAGAAACGAAAATGGGTCCTGCCTTCTTGACGATTGTAAAAAAATAATTGAAGTGTGAGATGACTACTACTGCTGTATCTTACTGCATCTTAAATCTGGATGCATAGAGGAAAAAGATCTCAGGATGTCCATGTATAGCCAAAATCATTGAAATACAATCTTATTGATAATTTTCTTATTAAGAGAATATAAAAGTGAGATTATTGATGTGAAGAGACTCACTATAGCATCAGGAGGGTAAAAAAATAAATCATTCATTTGTGAATTAATAGTATCTTATTTAAGAATGACTGTCAATTTGACAAACTCAGAAATTTCCCTCAGGATTCAAGGTGTATGTAATTCTGTTTCTGGGTAGCTAATTTCCTAAATTACTCCCTTTTTTTCGTTCTTTCCTTCCTTCTTTTCTGTTTATCTGTTAAATCTTTTTATGTATTAACATTCTAATCTCAAGTGGCTATGTCTACAGATTTCTTCGGCACCTCAAAGGAGAAATGAGCTTAAGTTCTTCAAACACATATTGCAAGAAAGTAACTGATTTACTCTTTTCCTCTTGCTCATGTACATTTGTTTTAACTCTAATGTAAAATATATTTAGACCCAGATCTTCCACTCTCTCATGAAGAATAATGCTTATGTAGGGTAATATTGAGAACACGTGGCATACCATACCACATTGATTCCAAATCATTACTAAATTTATCTTACAAATACACATTAACCTGTTGAACCAGAAATTATACAAATGTTTGCTAATAATTCTATAAATTTTATAATTTTATGTTCTTCTAATAGACTGTATTTTAAGCAACCAAGCATACTAGAGAGTTGCAAGATACTTTTGGTGGAGTTTCTCTCATAGTGGTGTTGAAAGTGGCAAAATACTTACCTTATTTGTTTGTTTATGTTGTCCTCCATGGGCTTAAAGCTTCAATGAACCTGTAAAATGGCAGATGCTTGTGTGATGCCAACAATAAAAAAGTTTCCTTTGAGCACCTATTTTCCAAGAAGTAAGCTAGTGATTTTCCAGGTGTTATCCGTATCCAGCTAGCAAGATAAGTCTTAAGGATAAGCTTCCCTTTTATGTTTTTAATGTACATTTATAGAATTTAGTGTCAAAGTTATAAATCCCAAATGAGACACACATTCTGTAACTCTATACTAAAAGTGTTTCTGTATTTAAATCCAAGTGGGAGGTAAGCAAGGCATTTGTATCTTATTAAAACCTGTCCCTGGTTTCACAATGACTTTACATCTTCAAATTCAATTTTGAAATAACTGTCGCATTGCTATCTGTCTACTTTACACAGTACATTTCTGCAACAAGAGGAAGCAAGCTGAATTCAGCATTCAGATAGCTTGTCCTCTTATCAACAAAGCAGACTTCATTATGAGACATCCCTGTTTATCTAACTTCTTTCTGTACATACTGTCTGAATGAAGTATCAGCCTCCTCTCGCTTAGTATGGTTACAATTGTCTGTGGAGAAATACTCTTTACAAGTAACAACTTTTTTATACGTATATATAGAGGTAAATGGTGTGTGTATTTTTTTAATATATTTTTTTATTTATTTCATTTATAAATAAAATTTTATTTTATATTTATTTTTTGTATTTGTGCATTTTGTATTTCTGTATTTATTTTTTTATATATATATAAAATACACATACACATATAAATATATACTAGATATATTAAAATGTCTGAACATCCCCCTCTTACAGCAATGAGAGGTAAGAAAAATAAAATTTTATGGGTGGCTGATACTATAGGGGCCCAAATATTATTCTAACTAAAATTTTACTTCCTTCAAACTAACAAAAAGCAGAATGATGAGCTCTGCTCCCTCCCAGCTTTCCTCTCTTGCTACTCATCCTCTCCAGCCACACTGTGGCCAAGGCTGTACAGAAGACAGCTGTCAGAGAAGTCAGGCCAATGTCTCAGTATTTTTATGTTTCAACTCATTTTCATGGTGACATATTGAGTTCATATATCATTCAGTGTCATGTGAAATATGGAGTGTATTTTGCTTTCTCAAAGAAGATCCGTATGTACTGTAACATTGTCACCCTGCCCTGAAAGAAGACTCTGAACATAGTTTATGTTGATTATCATGATAAGCATTGCACAATAATTTCTAATGATGTGGCTAATAGAAATGAAAACTGTTTGTGGCGAGTGCCTTGTTTTTAATGCAAATTCTGTCTTGAAAGCACACTTGAGTTTAATATGGAACTTCTTCCCACACCCAGTTATGCAAAACCTAGGAAAAAAGACTTGACCTGCAGTGTGACAGCTGCAAGACAAGGCCTCTGCTCTGAGCCAGGTGAGCAGGAGCTGTAAGGGGGAGAGACTTGATCAAGAACCTGCTGTCTGTCCTTGCACTTGTATGGATCTCTTCCTCCACGTTTTCATTAACTCAGTTTTAAGTATCTGGGGTTCCCTCATGGTGGTATTTGTTAATGCATTGGAAAACCTCTTCCTGTTCAGCTCTATTCTTCACTCTTTCTCATGCTCACATTATGCAATTTCAAATTTGCTGAAGCTATAGAGGAGTAAGAGAGAAGGAGAAGCAGAGGGAGCATATATTTGACTTTCTTCATCATTGAACTTTGTGACTTGTTGATCCTTCAGTAGTTATTGGTACAGCATGTGTTCCAAGTCAGTTGTAGTCTATGAACAAACAGAAACACAACTTTTCTCTTTCTACATGGTAAGAGATCAGTAACGAATTCATGCTTATAATAAATGCTGAAAAGAGTTATTCTTAAGATATTCTATAACCTTATAGCCAGGGTTTTGTCACAGGTTAGTAAGTTCTGTAAATGTATGGCATATTTTGGAAAAACACAGAACCATTGATTAGTTGTTTTGAACTGTTTTGCTCAAATTTTCATAGCGCTGATGTAAAGAAAACCAACCAACCAAAAAGCCTACACATAGGAAGATTGAGAGAGTCTCAAAGAGAAAAGCATCTTTTTCCCTTTTTTTCTGAGAATCAGAAACTGTAAATTGTTCTGATGCTATAATCATATATTTTTTGCATTGAAAAGCTATGTCACGAGAAATGGAACGTTATATTTCTACAGCCCATGCAATTCCTATTTCTTTTTCTGTACACATACTAAGAATGTTTTCCTGACACTTTTCCCAACATTCTCAGTGAGGAGCTTGAAGGCTAGTGACGGGAAGCAATTGTCATTGTTGCTGCATTAAAAAAAAGACTAAGGTTTTACCTTAGTGTAATGCAAGCTTTGTAAATGTAGAATTTCCATTTTCAGTGATTTTTACCATTCTGGGTTATAAGGTAATGTAATTAGACACTTCAGATTTTCAAAATAATTTCAAGAGAACTTGAAACCTCTTACATCAAAGTCTAGGATTAACCACGGAATAAATTTCCCTCAGAGATTATGAAATACAATATATATTAATAACCAGCATATCAAGAGAAACAAACCTGTGATGTTACTTAACTAAATTCCCTTTATGTTACTGAAGAATGCTGAAAAATAGGCAGGTCCTATCAGATCTGTGATTTTTTTTTGAGTGATAGAAAACAAATTATTTTATTCTTGTGTTATATATCAAAGGATGTTGAGAGAGAAAGAGAAGCTAGCTGAAGTTTTATGCTTGAATCTGTGCTAAAGTGAAAAGGAGTGGACCTGCCAGACATTTAGTTTACATTCATTAAAGAGAAACCTGATATATATTTTCATTAAAAGACAAGGGAATAAATAGATCAATTATTTATGTGAAAAGTATCATGAATTATCCTTTTCTCAAGCTGTAAAAGGAACTGAAAACAATGTCTTTTTATCACTATTCTACAACTGCTTCTGCAATACAAAAGCCTTGTGGCAGCTACCATGTTTTAATTTTTTTAACAGTAGTTAGATATCAGTGAACACTAGGATTATTTTGTTCTGTGACTGCTACTGTAAGACAAATGTTGTATTTAATATTTTAAGTTATTGCTTGTGCAAGTCTTCGATACAGAATTTACAGGATGGGTTACATTTAACTCCTGAGGAAAAAGAGGAAAGTTTATTTCAGCCTGGCTAATTTATATAAGTAGTCATACTTTTCAGCCATAATTCTGTTCCGTGAGTGGTGTTGCTTAGGTTAAAATCTGTATGTTGTGACTGAAGACATAACAGTAAAGTATCCAGATTTCTCCATTCACAAAGGTATAGGAATTGTATTGGAAGTTCCTCAGGTTCACTAAAACACCATAACCAGAAGAGTACTGCGCTTTGTTTTGGCATTACAACCCATGCTGCAGTAGTTCCTGTGCTCTACTCTTGAGCTCCGAGGTGATACAAGAGGCAGACAGATCCTTTTTAATTTCTGCACCAGCATTTCTTCTTTAAGAATCTGAATCATACACATATCAATTTTGTAATAACTATGGGCATGTTACCTCAATTCTGAAAAAAATACAGCCAACTTTATAATAGAAATTGGCCAAATTAACTGTAAAACAGTATGACACATGACTAGATATTTCCTTCTAGCCTGACAAAGTCCTGTTCTGCACCATTGGAGAGAACTTCTGAGGTTTTCAGTTCTAAGGTTTAATTTATTTACTGTAGCAGTATGAAATTAGGTTTAAAATCAAGTTGGCTCCAAATAGTCTAAAATATTTGGAGATAAGAAAAAAATTTCAAGTCAATTTCTTTCTGTCTTTTTTCCTTCTGCTTGTCTTCACTGAGAAAAGCTTTGGCACTGTTGTAGGTCTGGATCAACTGGACTATAAGGAAAGCAGCAAAACCAGAAAAAACCCAAAAAGGTAAGGGAAAATCATAGCTAAATAGTACATTCATATATTTAACTGAGGAAAGTTAGGACAGGGTGCATGAGAGAGTTCAGTTTATTTGCCCTGAAACAATGTGTTATGTGTGAAGTTGGAAGAAAAAAAGCTGAGTTTAGACATATGCAGATTAGCTGGAGCAATTGGAAGAAGAGGTTGTCACGGGCAACAATTCAGTTTTATAAGAAGTCTTTTTAAATTTGGAGGTAATGGGCTAACAATACAATTCAGCATCAGAGAAAAAACGTAAATCAGAATTACTATACTTTGCTGACTAGGGTTTCTTCTTTTTAAACTTCTCCTTATATCAGGTGACATTGCAATGACAAAGCTCATAAAAAAATGTCAAATTGAGTGATTATTAATTCAGTCTTGAAAGATAATGCAAGAGTAGGTGGGATGTGTGGTTTTGGGTGTGTGTATGTCAGTGTGTGCATTTTAGCAGAAATGTTAAATGTAACTTATAGATTTATTGGCACTTGCTCTCCACATAGGCTCTTAAAACCTTGCTATGCTATTAGAAACCCTTTGAGATAGTTTTGACAGATCTTACTGCCAAATAGCTCTGAATCAAAGTTGGGGGGTGAGGAGGGGAAGCCCAAGCTTGTAAAATATTATTTATGCATTTATTTGTGACAAAGTCTCCACCTATGTCTACTATAGAAAAATAAGTAACTGTTCTAGCTGCTTTGGTATTTCTTAAGACAAAGTTAATATAGTCCTAAAGAGGTCTAAATTGCATTGCCTTATTTGCAGGCTAGATGAAAATCCAAAATATTCTGAATATATGCTGAAAATATTCTGAATATATGAAATCCTCATACTTCCACTTTAACCCATAGATGGCAAAAAAATGTCAACATCCTCTCATTTCACTAGCTAGTGAATTGAGGCTTTTTCATATTGGACAAAGATACAAATCATTGGACTTTTTTTTTTTTTTTTTAATTTTTTAATTGGCCATAACTGACACCTTAAAGCACGAACATTTCTTATGTGTCATAGGTACACTACAGCTAAAGAAAAGGCTAAGGTACAAGATTAGTATAGCCATAAAAGCATAAAACTCCATATGAGCTACACAGTTTCCATGAGATGAGTAGCTGACTGCCCTGTGATGCCCTCTTGCTGCTTCTATCCAAAGCTGGTCCTGCTATGCTGTGCTAGGTACTTACAAACAATCTGAAATTGCAGTCTGGCTGCAAGACATATAAACCTATTGTCTATGCAGGGATATGGCAAGCAAAGCCAAATGATGTGATTGGTTTTTTACAAAGCTGTTTTAATTTGTATGATTGAATAACCATTCTGAAGTAGCTTCTTTGCGAGCCACGATAATCAGAGACTTGCCAGGAGGTTGCCTTCAGACATCCAATTCTAATTCCATCTTGGGAACACTTCATCCTAAGAGGTCCAGGAGAACTTTTGTAATCAAAGCAACCTTAAAAACATGATGTAGATTATTTAATGAAGTAGACAACAACAATAAAATACACCTGTCATCTTTGCAAAAGACTTTGAGCGATTACATTTATTTAACTACTGTTGTCTGTCACAACAAAATCTAACATCAGACACATTTAAGAGCATTCTATTACTGCTATTTTACAATACTCAAGTCTTGATCAAAAATCTCAGGAGAAACACATCATGAAATCTAGTACCCACAAAATAATTTTGCTAAATTGCAAATACTTGGGTCTAGAATTAAGAAAAAAAACTACAGACATCATCCACCTATTTGAAATAGAAGCTATTCCTGATATTTTCCTTACTAAAACTTTTTTTTTTTTTCTCTATTATCTGCAAGGTAGTGGTAGATTTCTTAAAAAATGAATGCCCTTACCTGTTTTAGAGCGGGTAATGGTTAATAATTAGATTGCCCAAATTTGAGTAGTTGAACACCATTTACTTTGTCTTTGGCTGAAACTGTGTGTGTTTGGACACATCAGCCTTTACCTTCCTCTTTCATCTAGCTGTAATTTGATGCTACTGTACTTGAGCTGTTCTCCATTAAATATATATTATACTTCCCCCTCAAAACAACAGTAAAAGTTTCTCTGAGTATGCTTCTAAGCTACTATTTTAAGCAGATGCACATTGCCTTTTTTTGTGGCTTAGAGGCTATCATTCTTGCAGCCGCTTGTTTCTATAAAGGAGCTCAAAGACCTTTTACAACAATATTGGATGAAGAACAACAGTTATTCCCAATAGTTTGAAAGCAATTTCTGGTGTGAGTATAAAAGAGGCCTGTATAATGTGAAATTTCTAAAATGGAATTGGTGAATGTATATTAATGTTACTATACTAATACAGTATGCTAATGTTATTCATAGATATGAATGTGATAGGGTGTCGCATAAAGTTAGTCCACAAGAGATGCAGGAGGAAATTTTAATGACTCTTGAGAAATCAAGTATTTCAGGCCAAGTAAGCTTATTCAAAACAGAATTATTGAATTTCTCTTTTTGATTGCATTGTGTAAGGCTTATGTATATCTGTTCAGTTCTGTTTGCAAATTAGTTGTAGATATGTCAAAGCTAACCTCTTATTTAAATGGATCAACAAAGGTATGTGTTTGTTTACTCACATGCAGGATTTTTTCATTAGAGTACTTGGTAAAAGGAGTGTAGATTAACTCATGATTTCCATTTCAATGTAGCAATACAGAAATATGTTTGTTATTGTTGTTGTCCTTTGTTTCCCTAATGATATTCTGTAAGGGTAGTCTTTCACCCTAAAATATGCTGCACACAAGAATTAATTAATTTCAAGAATTAATGTCCATTAGTACAATGATCCCTCCAAATGTATGATGTCTCTTATTCGAACTGCCAGAAATTTCCAGGACTGGCTTTGCTACAGTAAATTCATGCATAATTTTTGTCAGTACTGTCAGGATTTTTGACTGATAAAAGTTGTTTCACCTCCGATTGCACATTACATAGTGCAAAATACTTCGTTTTCTATGCAGATATTCTGAAATTATCCTAATTTTGATTTAGACTTTAGTTTCTGATGTGAATCACTGTTATTGTGTGTGCACATATTTTCTGTTAGGGACCAGATTCTATTAAGAGCAGTAACCCTTCTATTCACGTATCACTTGTGATACTCATCAGGTATCATTCGGGCATCATGCATCATAGAACACAAAACTGGGTTGAGGTATATGTGAGTTGGTTTTTTTTGTTCAGTTGGTTAGTTGATTTTTAGACACTTGGCTAGAATTATTTTGCCTTTCTTTTAGTCCTAATTCAAGATAGCAGTGTTTTGTCTCTCCTCTCTCTGTCCTGGTATTTTGATATTTCACAGTAGAAATTCTGGAGAAAAGAAAAATGCATGGTTTGTATTGTTTTATGAGAATTATCTCCTCAGGCTTAACTGACATATTAATCCAAAATAAGAAAATGTTTTACCTTGTTAGAGATTACTTACCTCTCAAAGAGGATATTTAAAACACACAAGGGAATTTATTTCATTTTGGCCTAGTGGAACAGAAATGAAGTGACTCTTAAGAAGTAGTTTATTGATTTGAACAGTTGTGTAGCTATAACCGTGTAGAAAATATTACATCATAAAATGTATTATGTCTCCACAGAAAAGAAATTGCACCGGAATCTCTGAACTAGTAGAGAGAGTTCATTAGAAATAATGGACACTATTCCTGAAAACTCTGACTCTTCTGATTAGTTTTGCTGCTTTCTATATGTTGTTGCTGCCTCAAAGATATGAATTACTAGGATTTCATAACAGATAGAATCTAGATTTTATAGCTTCTAATCAAAAATTTCTATCTTCTGCAGTCTGGTGTGGCTGTGAATAATAAATGTTGAATTCAATATATAAAGCTTCAAAATGATGCTTAAAAGTACTAACTTGAGTTCAGTAGTATTAAGCAAATATTTGAAAATTTTATAAACATATTTGTAGACTTCTCAGGGTTCCTAAAAGTTTTTATTTTAAGAACGCATAATAATGTTGCTCATTGTGATATGGTGCTACCAGCAATGAAAGTATGGTGTGTTGATGCAGTAGTGGGTTTTTATGCCTCTAGAAATGGTAACAGTGTTGCATTTAAGAACAGAGTTTTCCTGAGCTAGTGCTACAGGAAAACTTTCAATTCCTAGAAAGGGCATCATGTTAGTATGACCCTTTCCTAACCTTTCCTGTCCTATTTACAAAATTTAGAGACAAAAAATTAAGAGCAGCTTGATGTTTCTATGATTTTTTCACTTACTCTAAAAAGAATTTATTTTTGTTTTCATTCTAAAGCACTGGTAAATATGCCAGTCATCTTTAATTGCTGTTTTCTAGGAAATATTTAAAGGACTGGCAAACTGAAAAATACCAATGATAACAGTAGATTCAAAGTCCAACCCAATATAAATTGCAGCTGATATTTAGCTAGAAGTAGGAAGCAATCATTAATAGATCTATTAAATACACTACTCTAAAAATCTATTTTTACTCTTCAAATTCATTCAAAAAAATCAAATTTTAAGAGTAACTGAAACCAGTCTGTCTAGTCTTTGCTCTGGGTAACAGTGGACTCACCATCTTGTCAGAAAATCAATTATTAGAAAACAAAACCAATTTTAATTTAGAAAAAATAGAGGTTAATAAGAATTTATTTGGTACTTGCTAATTGGTCTATGCCATGACTTTAAGCAATTCATAAAAAGATGTGGATTGACCCCTGTTTTTTTACCTGGAAAATGTTTCTACCAGTTAAAAAAAAAAAGAGATCTATCCTTAGCTGAAGCCATTCTTATCTGCCCTGACCTGGAAATAAAACTGAGCTGTTTAGGGAAAGCATAGCATTATAATTTCAGGCTGAAGAGATTATTCTAAGCATTTTATGTATGAGTTAAGCTTGAGTACAGGCATAATTAATTCCACTGTATATTACAATGAAGGTTTTAGCTAATCAGACAGAATAAACTGATAATAAAGTTGTGCCTTGAATAGGCTGCCTCATATCCTGTATAATTTAATGTGAGTTATAAAAGAAGCTGGTGAAGGAAGGAAATCAGGATCAACAATTAATAGTGAATGCAAATAAGGGTGCAGTAGATGGCATCTGACTGTTGGAACTGCTTTGCATTGCTTTTTTGGTTACTTCACTGTCTCTGGACTAAACTTTGTCAATAGTTACTCATCTACTAGATAAATGCACTTGTTTTTCCTAGGTCACAATGATCTTTAAGAGTCTAATATTCACAATATTCACTGTAGATCTTATTTAAATGAATTATTGGGAAGGTATTTAGGAGGAGAGAATTGAGAGAGGAAGGTGCAGTTTGACACATAATTCTATATTTGTAGTTAATGTTAGTTTCCCATGACTGTGAGAATGTAATTGTGTGAACAAGTGTGTGAATTATGTAGTTCATGTTATTGACAATCCTAAATCCAAACTTCTGTGTCTTTAAGAAGCTCGTTCAGGTTTGGGTGCAACAGTAATTTCCAAAAGTAAATGACAACCACACTCAGTTTCCACTTTGAAGACTTATATGTATAAAAAGTTAACTTGCAAATTATGGTATCAAAATCTGCCTTTATCCCTGGCTGCCTGTTCTAGCCTGGGTTCACCTTTATGCTGCTTTTCCTATACCTAGTTTTTAGAAAAAAAAACCAACAACAACAGCAACTTCTGTGAATTCTTTTTCCATGTAGATCAATCTTCAAGACATTTGCTTTTCAAGTATTTGATTTTTTTCAAAGAGAATGGAAAGTTTCACACAAAAGTGCAATTCTGTTTTTTAAACATTCACAGCCAGGTGAGAACTATTGTAATAGAACACTTTTATCAGATCAAAACTTACAGATAAAAAAAGCCTCCAACAAAACCCATACTAAAAACCAGAGTCTCTTCATTTATAACTCTTAATCTTTAGCTTGATATCTTCTTATATAACTCAGTACCAGATAAAGAACCTTCTGTACCTGGAAACCATCTCCCTATGCACCTGCTTAAGAGACAGCTATCAGGTCACCTTCTGTTGAAAAGATAAATAGCAGAAAGAACGGCCCAAATACAAATCAGTAATACTGTGCGTGAGTCTGTCACAAGCTTTGCGGTGATCTCAAATCAATTTTGAAGTATTAACAGATCATACTTAATAAAGTACTTTCACAACTAGCAGTGGTGTTAACACTCTGCAGATCAGGTCATGCTGATCTCTTTAAGTTTGGGAAACCAAAGAAAAGAAGCCTCAAATTTGAGGGGGTTTTGTTATTTCTCCTTGAGACAAACCAGTGATTCTGTGGAACCAGAAGGTTTACTTCCAGAATATTTCAGACTTTTCTAAGGGAGGAAAGGAAATAATGCTAAATGCAGAAAACTGAGGACAGGGAAAAAAACCTAAAACTATTTCTCCTGTTATCAAGAGGGCTACCCTAACCAGTTATGTTCAAGTCATTATTTCTTCTTTGAAATGACTGAAGTAGATATTTTATAGAGAACAGAAGGGCATTTCTCCAGATAAAAATATCTTGCCAAAATTTCCTAACAGTCTGTTCAGGAGGAGTTAAGGATCTAAACTTTGGGGTTTTGAAATTGGAAGAATATTCAATTTCTAAGGAATTACTTAGTTTTCTGGCAGTTTTTTGTATCTGGTCTCATACAGATTTTCCCATCCAATTCTGTGAATACGTCTAGGATGACTGAAATAGTGGGTTTTTTTAAGGAATTAACAATTTCCACACCAAATATACAAGTAGGAGATTTTTCCAATATGAGTATTTATCTTTCTTTACCTAGGAAGGAAATCTGTGAAAACAAGCCCACAGGTGACAATTTTGATGGCATGTATTTGGAGAGAGTTTCTTCTACTTACCAGTTCCTGTTCCTTGTCAGAATGATCACTGCAGATGATTTCTACTGTTTCTGCCAAAGGTTACTTCTTCCTTCCTTGACACTTTTTTTTTTTTCCCCTTCCCAATACAAAATTAGGTCAAAATAATTTTTTAGTAGTTTCCCATTCTTATGTTAGTGAAATTACAAAGATTATTAGCCATTAAGGAAGTTAGTGTGGAATAGTGACTGTCTTGTGTTGTGCCTGCTCTAATCTGTTGCTAAATACTGAAGCTTTTGTGCTTGTAGTATTAGTGAAAAAGTTCACAATGTCCTTAAGACTGTGAAAGAAGGTGAGGAATGTCAATATTAGTCTTGTTACTTAGTTTTCCACAGAGATTGGCAAAGGTTTGTGTGCCAATGAAGTTCTTAATGTGTTTGGTTTTGGGTTTTTTTTTTGGTTTGGTAGTTGTTGTTTTTTTTTTATTTTTTAAGAATATCATGAAAAATTCAATTGAAATTACCAGTATTGACAGAAATGAATAAACCTTTAATGAAGGTAATCCTTAGTTGACTGGTGATCCTACATAGCAGGTGAAGGGCATTGAAGTCTGTGGTTAGTTTTGAAAACATTCAGTGAAAAATGAAGTGAAAATTGAAGTTCCCAACAGATCTGTTTTGTAGTATGGCAAAGTTCCTGATATTTTCCTCCCTATTTAAAAAAAAAAAAAACAAAACCAAAACAACAACAAAACCCCAAACTAACAAAACCCCTGTAGGTATTGTAGGGCTATATGTGTTTTCTACATCATCACCTATGTTAACAAACTTGACTACAAGTTTATACTTCATTTATTGCTTTTGGAGTTGTCAGCAATGCATTGTTATTCCTAAAGGAAATATTTTAGTTACAAAATGGGGAAAATATACAAACCAGGTCCATTGTTCTAGGTATTTTTTTGTTGCAATGAGTTATACATGCAGTATGGCTTATTCACTATTGTCACAGTGCAGGAAATAATCCAAGTTCTAATATTGCATATATTGATCTAAAGTTACAGAGTTAAAAAGTTCCCCTTCTTTCCTGAATAAAAATCTTGAATTAATTATTGTGCTTTGTTTAAAAAAGGGAGAAATATAGCCAGAGATCCCATTTTCAGTAATGTTTATGTTAATTTCCACTTTCATGAGAATTTTCTCTAACGGGTCTTTTGAATTGTCAGCTTTGCATTGTCAGCAGAGAAGAAAGTTAAATTTGGAAACAGAGTCAAGAAAAATTTCTATAAGAAAATGTATGATATTTATAATTAATGACTATTTAAAATTGCTTTGAATTTAAGAATTGGTAGTATTTTATGTTATCGTTATGTGTTTGTTTATTAAATTGGAGGAATAGAAATATCTTGGATTTTTTTCATTCAAAACATATTAATTTTTCTTGTTGAAGATAAAAAATCAAGTGTAGACCTATTTAGAAGCTCCTAAAGTTTATGTGTTTTGGGAGTCCTGGACAAAACCAAAGCACCAAAAAAATCTTTTGCTTGTTTGGTTCAAATGCATGTTTAAATGAAACATGATGAATATATGAAATACTGGATACAATTCCATAGCAGAAACTTTTTTTATGTAAAAAAATTTCCCGCTTTCCTGCTCTAGAGTTGATTCTATTGATGAGTTTCATAAAAATGCCAGAATGCCACAGTGAATTGGTTCCTTGTATCCAGTCCCATAACATCTGTTATTTTCTACTATTATTACATATCGTACCGTATAATACATTTGGAAACTGCCGAAAATTGCTATAATTTCACTAGAGATCTGTTAAATACATGCGTTTTGCTCTCTGGTCTGTTTATGGGACCTTTCTGAGTGATGTGCACTGAAGAGAAATATGTGGCATTAAATTTATGCTAGCACTGCTGTTTTAGTTATTCGTACTGTTTTCAATAAGCAAAGCTGAAATTGTGTCTGTGAAATTAATATCATTTATAGTCTTGGCTGTGTATTCATTTTTTATGAGGTTTCTTCCATTGGTCTGCATTGTAATTGACCATTTTATTAATTTTTATTTCCAGGATTGAAAGGTAATAGAATATATTGCATAAACCTGATTTATATTTAAAGTGTATTAATTTATAGATGCGGTGCATATGTATTGCATCAGATTTAAACATACTGAGATTTGCATGTGCAGTACATTTGTAAATACAGTTTATAATTTACAATTTTTTCATTTATGATTTTATGGGGTGTTTTTTCATACACCTTATTCAGGTGTTTTTCCAAGAGTGTAGCATGTTTTCCTCTCCATCTGGGGATCGATTTATACATACCAGGCTTGTTTTTCCTTTTTCATCAGTGAAAGCTCATATGAAAGAGAATTTTCAGACATCCAGTATATAAAGAGCTTGACTGCATTTTTTCTGCTAGCTTCCAGCTACTGTACAGATCATTGACTAAGAACAGAAATTAAATTTTTACTTTTCTGCATGAAAATATTGAGCATAGCTAGGATAAACCAGGAGGAGGAGAAGCTTAAAGGATTCCTGGCTTTTTTTTATTTTATTTTATTTTTTTCTTCACCCTCCCCCTTTTAAATGTTTATTCCAAGTCCTTTTTCATAGAATTTTCTTTTGTTACTACTGGCTGATTTCCTTTAGCTGTTACGTCATGCACAGTTTACCTTGATTTATATAAGGATGCTCTTTCTAGCAGGTACAATCTATGAAAATTATTCCTGTTGCAATTTTATATTCAAGGCAAGTTCATTGGCAATTAATGTGACCCTGGACAAATTCTGATTGATCAATGGTACTTCATTGTAGATACAGATATTTTAAATACCTGGAAGGAAGACTCTCAGCACTTCAGATTTGAATCGAGAATTAATCAAAATTTTTATTGGAAGATTTTGAAACTCTGTCATCCTTTTAGGGATCCCATCCTCTCCCTCTCAATAACATATACTCTCATTGCACGAGGCAGATGTATTGAAATGAATTATAATGACTTGTTTGTGCTCTAGTTTTCATTCCCTGTCCTAAAGCTTTGGTTTGTTCATAATTTTTCTTGTTTATTGTGACACCTTCTGATGCACTGTATAATCTTCCTTTATTATACAACTGTAGCTAGCTACACATAGATTATGATCTTTTTCTGTCTTATCTGGTGGGAAATAATGTCAGAGTGACAGCTTTTTTGTGTTCACAGTGGTTTTGATTGTCTCCTGTTTCTGAAATGCTTCAGAGCAGATGAATGAACTTAGAAGACGGTGATTTTGTATGCTAAAAGGAGCCTAGTAGGGCTGCACAGCCTAAATAGTATTATTTGATAATCCAAATGCATGATTACATAATCTTCTAGTCTTGCTTTGTCATAGAAAGATACAAACATAAGAAAAAGCTGTTATGTAAAGTTTCACAAAGCTGGCGAAGTCTTATTTTCATCCTCAGCATTTATTTCATTCTGATTATCACTCCTAGATCTGAGTAGACTATTGAACATAACTGATTTCTCTGACAATTCCTTTTTCTGTGTGATAAATATCGACAATTCTCAGATTCCTAGTAAATCTGTTCAAGGAGTAAATCTCAAGCATATATTTGTTCCAACAGTAATAAGGAAGACAGAGCTGGTTAGTTATCCAGGTCACACGGCTATGCTTGTCTTCTAATTCAGTAATTCCCCAAATTAACCAGCATACCCATAAATCATGATTTTTTGATTCTTAGTTTGAATATTTTTTAGTCTCATGTGCCTAGTTTTGTTGTTTTGGGTTAACATGAATTTAACTAAATCAGAATTGTTTCAGAATTTTAAAATTCAATCATGTTTTTTCTATTATTGTCCCTTCTTTGATACTCAGATCATTTTAGATAATCAAGGTACCCTGATACATTTCTAAGGGAAAACATATGTCAGTGTCTTCTTTAGAATACTGCACTGTAAAATATTTTATATAAGGACCCGCAAGGAAGCTACAGTCTTTCTCTAATTTCATCTCTCCTAATCAGCATATGAGGCCAGCACACTCCGGCTTATTAGTAGCACAGTAGTGCTATGGAGTGATAACTGTAGATCATAGGGAACTACTTTAGATAATTCTGAATCATTATATTATAACCTGAAATATGCTGCTGATTACATTGTTTTTATTGCAGTAACTTGTATCAATTTTCAGTAAGCACCATTTTCAGAAGTAAAGGAGACATTGCTACAGTAAAATTTATTAACTAGTTACAAATTTAAAAGGGTTTTAATTTTTCTGCTGTTGTTTAAGTCTATTAACTGTGAGGGGCCAATAACCAACCCACTAAATCACAGATGGTACTCTAAAAGCAAAACAAGAGAGTCAGGGCCCAAGGGTAAAAAAGATCTGCTATGGGAAAGAAATCCCATATGTGAATGTAACAAGACTAAGACTTATAGTTAAATATTTTTGTGATTCAATTTGGTTTTGGGTTGGTTTTTTTTTATATTTTTTGATACATTTTGTATTATATAATTAATATGTCTGTGCACTATGTAAAAATTGTAGAGTAAATATATGTTTTTAATTTAGGAATATTTTTAGCAGTTTAGAAAGTGACTGTGTACAAACTACAGAAAAAAAAGCCCAGTACTACACTGCTGATTCAAGTTAAAACATATCAAAAAGTCGCAGGCTTAGTTTTCCATTTCATCTGAAGAACTACTGCTATTAGCTTGTCTTTTCTACTTAATAAATATTATCAAACCAAACCATGATTATTACTGTCTCATATATACAACCCACATCTTCAATAGGCTACTGAACTAGTTCTTGAAAATAAATCCTGAAATAACTTTTCCCCTGATTCTTTGTAAGGGTCAGAGCTGGGGTAAGTGGAAGGGAATGGAGGTATGGAGTAAACTTTTTGTAATATTTACACTGATATATAACACTTATATCTGGTTAATGACTAGATTGTAACCTACCAAAGGCTAATAACTAAGAGCTCTGTATATAAAATGCATTATATGTGGTACTCTAAGGAAAATTTGTCATGCTTCAGAAATATATTTTGTCTTTGAATTGGGACATGGTAAACAGGTAAACTAGTTAAGTGCAAAAAAGCAAAAACTGGGATATCTTTTTTTTCCTTGAGAGTGTCTGTAGATTCCATGCCTGTAAATATGCTACATCCTCATTAAATTCTCAGCATTGTGATAGTTTCTTTTAAGTCAGGTGTTTTGCTGAAGTAGAGAAAGGCTGCTGATAATCAAACTCGGAAAAGGCCATAATTTTATCATCTCAATATATTATTTGATTCATTAATGATTTAGAATTCTAATGCTTTCTTCTGGCACAGAGGCTCAACCCTGCTGTTAAATACAGGAGCAAAAAGTCAATTCAGAACAGAATAACAGTAGTTGTTCCTGTTAGGAAATGATAACACACCTTATCTAAGTTTCATTACACTGGTATAAATACAAACAGTCCTACCGAAACTAATAGCTATTCTAGATTTACACCGGTGGAACAGCACTCAGACTCTGGACCAGTGCCTCGCATCACCTTATTATCATAAATTCATGCATGAATTTTGATAGCTAAAGGCTTGAGATGGGAAAAAAGGTGGCTGAAAACATATGCACTACCCTTTTAGAGAATGTGTATGCACTGCGTAATGGGAGTAGAAGTAGCATACAATGTGAATTCCAGCTAAAATTATCTTTCATCTTCCATGATTTGTTTTTCTTACTGGAAAAATTGGATGTTGGTGTTAGAGCAAGGAAAGGTTTCATAAACATTTTGCTATGTAAATAAATTCAAGATGTTTTTTGTTTCTTTTCTTCAAAGAACATAATTTGTAATTGCTTGATACAATGCAACAATTTGCTTTTAGACACTGAACACACACAAACAACACACAGTCAATTTCAAACAAAGAGATATTCCAGATTAAGAGTCAGAGATCGGCAATTTTGGAGCTATTGCTTCTGTGTGCACATGTTTTTAAAAAATTTCAGCATGTTTAATAACTTATAAATACATTAATCACTATCTAAACACCTTGAAAGAGCATGAGATTAAAAGTATGAAACTGACGGCCTGATTCAAGTAAACCATTGAACATGTTCTTTATCTCATCTCACTGAAGTTCAAACCTAAAATTAAGCCTGTATTTGAACTGAAGCTTAAATGAATGTGGCATGTCCTCTTAGAGAGAGCAGAAGTGTGTTTGACTGCCACATACCAAAAAGATAAACTATTAGAGTCAAAGCACAAAGCTAAGAGAGAGAGAAAAGCAAAATTGGATCTCTAAAAGAGAAGCCTGTCAGACTAAATAAGGTAAAGAGAAAGTGATATGGATTATGAGGAAAAGAAAAAAAAAAAAAAAACCCACATGAAAACCAACCACCTCACAGATTCAGGATACGCAATGCTCATAGGGAGGAATATCAGAAAAGTTTTGGAGATCATGGTGGAATTGTCTCTAAATTGAGCTTCAGAAGGTAGCAAAACGTGGCTGGTGTCCTGACATCCTGATTGTTTCCCTTCATGCCTTCCTTTATATTCAGCTGTCAGAATAATATTCCTCTCTAAAACCCAAGTAAGACTCATTTTTCCTTTTTTCTTCCTTCCTTCACACCCTCCCCCCCTCCTCACCATCTCCCAACCCCATCACTATTTCTGTATGTGTCCTGCCCTTTCTGTGTTTACTCTTGGAATTGGTTATATTATCTTTTCAGCCACTCTTTACCCGTGCATACTTTCAGGTATGCTGGACATCTATGTTCTATTTAAAAGACAGCAGGTTGTATGCAAATAGAATGCAAGATAGACTGGTGAGTCATTGGCACTTATTAGGAAAAATGTGGGGAAAGAAGGGAAGATGTATTATTCTTAAATGTAACTGCTGTTTTCTCAGCCAAAATTACTGAAAGGATATTGGAAAGCTGAAGGACAACGCATAACTTCCCAGAACAAAAAAAATCTTATTAAAAAAAACCAAACACAAACAAAAGATTAATCATAAAAAAAAAAAAAAAGGGTAGTATAACTACAAAGAAAATGATTAGGAGGGAAAAAGGATCAATTAGAGCATAGGATGTTCTTCTAATTGCAGACAATACACTTGCTTACACCATCTTTTGCATGGCAACACAACCAAATCATGAAGAGCATATTGAAGCAGGATATATGCTGTGCTTGTCCAGCTGGCCTCAGTGGGAATTCGCACAGCTGTCCCCAGGATCACAAGGACAGGCAAACAGTGACTGAGGCTAAGTGCAAAACTGTCATGTAGAAAAAGATTAGAAGCTCCCAACACCCTGCCTGTCCTGGCCTTTTTGAGCAGAATGGTGAGGATTTATTGAATAACTTCATGCTTTAGACTTCTTTTTTCTATAAGCATGAGCAAAATACATTTTTTTTTCATTGAAAAATAAGTTCAGTACATGCATCATAGATTTTTCAATGCGCACATGTGCCTGCATAGTAGTCCTCAGCAGGGATTTTGCTGGCTGTCCCCAAGTTCAGAGAGCCAAATGTGAATGGAGGCATATCAGAGAAAGTTAGAAGTAATTTTACAAAGTAATGATTATCACTTCTGATTTCCAACACGTAAAAGCTAAATATACTCATCTTGCTAGTATTGTCATGACAATGAATAATCTAGGCTGCTTATGTTTTGTGTGGTAATTTTCTCCTAAACCACTGTTGTATCATACATGTATGTGTTCTCAAACTTATGTGCCCATTAACACATCTACTACAATTTTTTTGGTTGAAATCCCACCAGTTTAAAGGGTAAAGCTAAAGGCACTGACTCGGAGTTTCAGTCTGTCAGTGCAACTGATGAAACAGCAGCCTCTTGTGGTAAAACAAAGGAGACTTAATGAGGAGGTAAAACCTCATGAAGTGTGGCAAAGCTTCCTGTTTGCAGAGTAACACCAAACTTTCTGATCACCTTGTAGTGCAGGTGCAATGATTATCAAACAAAGGCATACACAGATTGTCTAATGGTTTCCAAAGGGAATAGGATTCATTTGCTCATAGACTGGGATGACCTTTTAATTCCCAAGTGTGAATGTTAATAGGCTTCCTCATTAAAGAACCTCATTAAAGTCAAAATCCCACTGAAAATTATTAACTATGCTATGATAATGCTGGGAAGAGGAGCTCATACAGAAATAGTAAATATATTTTGAATGTCCTGTTAATCCAGTGAGATTAGCTATTAAGCATGTTGTCTCAGACCTCCAATGACAGTAATAATAGGTTCACTTTAACTCTGTACTCACCGTTCTATAAAAAGGAGTAACATTAAAAAGCACCCTGACTTGTCAGCCTTTTGCGGTACTCTTTTTTGAAGACTCTTTCACTCCTGACTAACTGGAGTGTTCAACTATAGATTTTTCATGTCTACTGTGTTTTAGTTTGCATTAGCAGTTTTAGTAGCTTCATATATTACAAGGAATATGGCATAACAGGATGCTTCATGACTATCAAAGTGTGTGAAAACAAGGCCAAGATATAGAATGTGTACAATATGAGAAAAGCAAGAAGAAACCTAGCAATGTTTGGCTTTGTTAAAAGTGGACTGACAACTGAAGCAGTAATATAGGTACATATTTATTGCTCTTTATTTCTGCCTTTGAAATTGTTTTCCTGTGAAGTTTTACCTGTATTTTCTTCTCATTTTCCGCGTTCCCCAATTACTTGATTTCCTCAAAGGAAGATCTTGAGTCCCACCAAGGCACATGGCTTCCATCTGGGGCCCAGCGTCAGAGAAATTTTTCATGCTACTCAATTCTGTCAGATATAACAAACTCTTTGTGTCAGGGAGACCTCTTTGGAAGTGGTAATGGTCGCCTCACACTTACCCCACAGACAAGTTGTGTCTGGTTGTAAGGCAGAGTGCAGTGCTCGGGATGCGTGGGTTCACACAAAAGGTTCATGGTTAGCTTCTTTTTCTTCATTCCCTGGCAAATCCAGTTGTACTGTGGCCTGTTCTGTGAATTGCAAAACCAACCTTAATGTGCTTACGTTGTAGCTAATGTTAACACTACACCCGTTGCACAGTTGTGGTAGGAGATTAATTAATGCTGGAAGAGGCACACCAGTTATATTGGTGGAGGTGGAAGACCAGTTGTTAGCCAGGATGGTGTTCCGTTTACCTTAACAGCAGGCTTATTGCCAGCAGAGCAAAAACAAATCAGTTTTACAGTGGAAGTTACAGTGCTTTTAAATAAACATGGCAAATTTTTTTCCCCTAGTGGGAAACAACGTATTGAAGTGCTCAGGCAAAAATGTCTGTTAATCTGTTCCTTTGGGACAGTTACAGGCTTTGTATCAACACATGCTGACTGACAAATTGCTAGTGCCTGAGCTAATGGAGTATCATGCCCCTTTTATTGCCAAAGAAGAGAGCATGATTTGGTGCCAGGATCCTACCATACCGTTTTATATATAATCAGTTATCCTTTACACTGTATCACAGATGGAGAGAGTATGTTTTAAGTTGATGTGTGGATACACATAAGTAGTCAGAGCCTTTTCCATTTTATAAGATTTTCTACAGGCTGACCTTTTAGTGCAATGAGATAACTTCTGTATTTAGGATTAAGTATTTGATTAAGAACCATGCTGGATTGAGATGTTGGACCTCTCCTTGAGGGTAAGCAGTGGTTTCTTGCTCGCCATGTAAATAACTCTATTTCCCTACCACTAAAATAATTATTAAAGAAATCTTGCTGTGACTGCTGTTATATTTTCTAATCCTAGCAGATGCATTAGAAATTGACAACAGTAAGTCCTGCATTAGAAATGGTCCCCATACTGAGTTACCATGCTGCTAGCTAAAACGGTTTAATCTTCTGCCACAGTGATTTTTTGTAACGTTCTTATTGTTGCTTAGTTCATAAGTTAGATGCAGTGTTCACTTACACTTTTATGGTTGATAATATGCTCCTCTCTGGGACATAATTGTCATCACTGGAGTTGCAAACCAAGGAATGAAAGGCTTCTATTAGTTCCAAGTGGTTACTTCATGAGCTTTTTTCACTCAACTCTTTAAAAATATACAAATAATAAGGAAACCAGGAAGCTTGTAGCAACAAATTTAAGTTCTATTCAAAAGAAACATTCTGTATAGATAACTAAAGAGATAAAAGGGCTCATTTTCTTTTGAGTCTACCCAAAGAATCAAAGGGTTGTTTATTCAGAAAACAGCCCTTCTCTAAACTCATTTGAACTTGTCAGAAGATTCACAAATCTATTACTGCTGTGAGTGTAGTCCATGCACATTCAGCCTGCTAGCACAGATGAGAGAATGGTTATAAACGAGACGGATTCTCAGCTTCTCAGTAAAAGAGAGACATGGACGTATTGGACAGCGTCCAACAAAGGGCCGATAATTAAGGGACTGGAGCATTTCTCCTACGAGGAAAGGCTGAGAGAGCTAGCACTGTTCAGCTTGGAGAAGAGAAGGCTCAGGGCGGGATCTTATCAATGTATATGAATATTTGAAGAGGGGATGCAAAGGGGATGGAGTCAAGCTCTCAGTGCTGCCCAGTGTCAAGACAAGAAGCAAAATGGGCACAAACTAAAACACAGGAGGCTCCATCATCCTGGGCAACTGTCTTTAGGTGGCCTGGTTTGAGCAGGGCAGCTGGACTAGATGGCTTCCAGATGTCCCTTCCAACCTCATTTATTCTGTGATTCTGTGATAAAGACATACATCAGGAAGATATGTAGATGTATGTAGATATTAGGAAGAATTACTTTACTGAGAGGGTGGTCAGGCACTGGAACAGCCTGCCCAGGGAGGTGGTGGAGTCGCTGTCCCTGGAGGTATTTAAGGAACGTGTAGACATGGCACTTCAGGGCATGCTCTAATGCCTGAGATTGTTGGTTTGCATCTGTTTGTGGGTGGGTGTGGTGTGGGGTTGTGGGTGTTTGGTTTGGTTTGGTTTTGCTGTTGTGTGGTTTGTTTTTTGGGGTTTTTTTGTTGGTTGGACTCGGTGATCTCAAAGGTCCCTTCAAACCAAGAAGATTCTGTGATCAACTGAAACTGAGGGAAAGGATCACTTCACAGCGCCACTTAAGAAACAGGCCATTACTCTAATAGCACTCTTAGAGATATCACAGAGCTTATGTTGTCTGTTTTTCTCGGGGGAGTCTGGTCACTGTTGTTTTTCCAGACTTTTACCATTAAATAGCAATGGGAGCTCAGAGTAAATTCTGTTGTCATTTACGCCACTGGAATTGAAAACAGTATTTGGCCCTCACAGACTTAAAATAAATTTAGTGCTACATTACCATATGTTATTGCAGTAGGCCTTCAAATACAGGATAATCAACAATAAACCCTCAGATATTTTTGTAAAACACTCAGGACAGTTGACTCTCAAAAAAGCTACATCTCCTTTTGAAAGGGAATAAATAATTACCCAAGTTCTCATACTGTTTTCAACAGCACTACACAAATATGAGTGAAGGAAGGATTCGGCCCATGGAAAGACCTGTAACACAGATGAATGAATGTAATAGGTTTTTTCAAAGGCTTATACTGGTGCAACAGCTTGTCTTTATTTAATTTTAACTCTCGAAATTTAAAGAGCAATTTAAACCAGAATAATAGAGGCTAGAGGGGAAAGACACCTATTAGATCACTGAGTTAATCTCCTACCACTGCACAAATGTTTTCTATTTTGCATTTTCAAGTATTTTGGTCAGAATTGTTCTCGAAGGCAGAAGCAACAGGGCTTCCACCCCTTGGAGAGCATTAGGTTTTTCTGGCTAATTGCCCTCAGGACATTTTTCAGACATAGTCTTTCTTTTCCTTTTCATAATTTAATTCATGTAGTTCTGATGTTTTGAGAAACCAGTAGGAGACTTAATAAAGAACCTTTATTGCCTGCTTTCTGCTGACAGCCCACAAGGAAATGGTAGCTATGGCTTTTGGAACAACACAGCTCGCAGACACTCAGCGCAACCTGCTCCCAGTTATGCCCAATACCGAGTCCTACCTTCTGGAGATTTTTGGCTGTACTGCTACCTCCATCTCTTTTACCTTATCTCTTTCCTTCACAGACAAAAATGTTCATTTTCTTTCTTGCTGTTTTGTGAGGATGTCAAACCAAATAGCGAAAATGTCTCTCGTTTGCTCCATAGCCAGACATCTCTGAGCTTTCTGTTTCTTTTCACCTTCTCACACAGAAAGTTGTGCTCATGTACTGTTGGTTTTCTTTCCCCAGAGTCTCAGATAATTTCTGACTAATAGTTGTTGCATTTTTTATTTTTTCTGCTGGTTCTCTGCAGTGACCTACTCCATTTAATTCTCAGTTTCTTCTGCTATTATCTTTCAGGATTTTCTCTTGCTCTGTGTTATTCCCTCTATTCCTTTTATTTCTGCTTTCCAGCCACTCATCCACATCTCCCCCTGCAGCTTGCAGAATTAGTTCCTTTCTGTTACTTTCTTCCAGACTTTGTTCATGCATAAAGAGTGTTGTAGATGTTGAGGAACAGGATATTTTGCAGGGTAGATATTTCAATTCAGCCTGTTGAAGCTTTTTTATTTCACAGAATATTCTTAAACAGTGATTAGATCTGAGCTGGTAGTGATTTCAATCAGCTGGTACACAGGAGAGAATTAGATTTCAGACCCAAACCAAAAGATTATAAGATGTAAAATATAACAATATTCATAGAACTAATGAACTTCATGTATCTTCAGGAGTGAAATAGTCCCCTAGTGCTAAATTTGGACTCATGTTGACACCTTTGCTTCCTTTCAGGTCCTACAGATTCTTAGGCTGGGCATTATGATTGGAACAGCTTCAAGAGGCGGAGTTGATTCCAGGGCTTCCTCTGTCATAAAAACTGAAGAGCTCACATGGCCTTTGGGCAGAGTAACGAACACTATCTGGATCTTACATGGGTAAGATGATAACCATTGGGATACTGGATTAGAAGGTATCCCTTTCTATAAGAGCTTGGTATTTTGCATTGGCTAACTTCGGTGGCTGGCTGCTAACTGCTCCTTCTTTTTTTTTTTAGATTGCTTATAAACCAAATCTAGAAACCTAGCATTGAGTTTTGGGGATTGTGTTATGCTCTGGAGAGCAAGTCACCTAAAAACTAATGCTGCTGTGTTTCTTACTATGATATATAAATTTGTTTCTGGATCTAAACTTAGTTACCTCAAAGATGGCAATGATAAAAAAAAATATCTGAGCAGAATAAGTGGGGTAAATTCTGTAATGAAGGGGAAAAGAGAGTTAAGAAAATTGATGAATTATGATACATGAAGACTAGAATATCTTGATAGGCAGAGATGTCCAAAATTTTATTGACTGAAGTTTGGAAGAATGTCTGTGTTGGTGATTCTAAGAAAGTGGCTTTATTCTGAAAAGTTAAAAATATGCTGTATATCCTAGTCAGATGGAGTATTGATCTTTGGAAGTGTTGATGCTGAGTGGTTTGTCCTAAGTTCCTTTGTTTCATGTTTACTCCACAGCCAAGTTCATGTATAAAAGACCTTTATTTTTGCAACATCTATTCTTCTTTCTATAATTTCCAAAAAATATAACATGATTATTATTATCTTAATAAAAAGAAAAGGACTAGAAAAGTAGAAAGGAATGATCAATTCATGTTTATTATATCAAGGCTACTCCATTTTCTGTTATTACTCAGAAGTACTACATTTCTTTTCATTTAGTGTGCTGCGGACTGTCATGTTGTAGTTTTTTTGGTCAGAGAAAGAAGTAGATTTGGCTACTGACATACTGCAAGCTAAAATTAGATAACATATAAATGGACAAATAATTGTGCTTTATAAATAAACATATAAGCTAGTGCTTAAATGTTAGTGCATATAAGCTAGGCATAAAAGTTTTGCAACTGCAGCATACAACTGAAAAACACAAAAACCTAATTACTCGCAGCTGACATGACATAAGAAATGTCCTGATCTGATCTGAGAATACGAATAGACAGGTTGATAGACACATCACTAGAAATGCATTGGGAAAAAACTGATTAAATCTGGAAAAACCCAGTTATTCTGCAGAAGTCAGCTTTCAGCATGTCAGGACCCTGAGAGCACCCACAAGCAGAAATTGTCCAGACCAGTATCAGTGCAGCTACATATCCTCTGCCTTTTGGTCCAGGAGCTTTCTTTAAGCTCAAGTCTGTGTTCCTAGTTTTTGCCTGAGCTACAGACCATGTAGACCTGTGCCCAGCCTGGTTTCCCGCTAGTCCTGATGTTTTTGTTGGACTTGCATCTTGACCTCTGCCCTGGCTGTCACCTCACATTTGTCTGATGATCACCGGGCTGGACTGGTTACTGACACCAGCCCTGCTTGGTCCTGTGAGACTGTACCCTTGTTAAAGTACATACCCAGCATGTGCCAAGGTCACCTTTAGCTCATCCTCCCTCATGTAGCAGTCCTGCTCTTGCTGGTCCATGATGGTCAGCTCCACCAATCGCTTCCCTGCAGCTGATGGCCATGCTTTTGCTAATGCAGTCAAATATGAGATTTGTCTTCACTGCTGGAAGGGCACGTTGCTGCCTTATGCTCAATTTGTTGTCTACCAAAACCTCTCAGATTATTTTGTACAAACCTACGTTCTAAGCACTTGGCCCCCAGCCTGTACTATTGTGAGGGGTTGTCTCGTCTCGGACATGAGGCACTGCATTTGCCTTTGAACAGCATAAGGAGCCTGTAAGCCCACTTTTCTACCTATCCAACACCTCTCTGAATGGTATAACAGCCCTCTGGTGTAGACCAGTCCACCCAGTCTGATGTCATCTGTAAATGGGATGCAGGATCCTTTTGTTTCATTGTCCAGGCCGTTAATAAAGACTTTAAACAGTACCAGCTCCAATATGAAACCCTGAAGAACATAACTTGTAACTAGCTGTCAGACTTCATTTGCAGATGGAATTTTAAAAACTAAGTGTAACCAAATAAGAAACAACTTCCTAAGTATGAATTTAAAATTCTCGATTGAGAATTGGAATTATTAGAAAGCTAAAGCCTGTGGTGCAAATAGTCCTGAAAATGGAAAAACAAAATGAATTCACAAACTACAGGGTTGGAAATTGAGCAGCTCGGAATATCCCTCTGCCAAACTGAGACAACACACGTCTCTATTTTTGCCTTGTTTCTCATTTTATATTTTGGAAAGGCAGTGTGCGTGAGAAATAAGCATTCAGCAATTTTTCTCACACTGATAGCTTTGAAATGTCTTAGTCATACTCATATAACAAGATCTTTTAATATTTCAAGCAAAGTAGCCACTTTTGAAAGTAGCTCTCAAAAAAAAAAAAAAGTACAAATACTCTTCTTCCCATAAAAACAGAGAAAGATATTTTTTTTCCAAAGTAATTCATACAATTGCTTCAAATGTTTGTTATCATAAAGGGCAATCTTCTCCACCATGCCCAGGACCTCCAGAAGATGTTGAATGGAAGCCTCAGTAAGAACTGTGCTGTGAACCGCTACTCTCAATCAAAAGGGAATACACACTTGCCTTTTGACAGGCATTTCCTTTAAAAGCCTGCTATACATTTCAAATAATGAAAAGGAGTCCAGAACATCTTACCATGCACTTGCTGGGTAGTTGTGTCTGTTATTTATAGGTTATTTCTTACAGCTAGCTCAGTAAAGATGATGGATGAGGGTAGACATAAGATAAGAAAGTTCTTTGTCTTTGCTTTCTTCATTTGATAGCACAACCAGATCCCTTCTCTGGTACTCCAGAGAAGTCAAGCAGGCTCCAACAACTGGTTCTCTGAGGACCGTGCATGAAACATAAAGCTGGATCTCTGAAGACAGATAGATAGACAGACAGACAGTTAGACACTTCTGGCAAAAGTAGCATTTAAAATTATGTTAAGTAACATTAAGTATTATATAAACATAAGAAACAGACTCTGCCTAAACTCATCCAAAGCATACATCTGAGGGTACTTTGTGCCACTGAAGAGGGTTGACATGTTGCAGTGCACTTTCGAGTCTGTGTGGTTTTGGCTCATTATTACCTATTGCAAGTTTGAGTGCCGCTTGAATCTCAGATAGGTTCAAGCCAAAATCTTTGTTGTCAGATGAATTTTGTGGATTGGATCAATTTTTATTTGCTTTATGTGATCTATGGACTTTATGTGATTGATAATCTCACAAGTACTTTATTACATGAAACACATGGAAAAACAAAACCAGTATGACCTTTTTGTTCTGTAGCCAACTCACACTTTAAAGTTGTTTCAAAAAGTAAGGAAAAAGAAAATTTTTCAAGTAATGGAAAAAGGAATTAAGTGAGAATGTGCATTTGAATAACATCCAAATTGCTATTTACCTCCTGTCTGTTTCCGTTTTTGTTGGTTTTCCTCTCAAGTTCTGTGTATTCAATGAAATCAAAAGCAGAGGGAAAACAGAATGCTATTATTTTTGTTGTGGTTGTCTGTTCTTGTATTTATGCAGACTCAAGATGTAAAAAACTGTTTCTTGCTCTGTGCTCTGCTACCTTTCCCAATTTTGTGCAGTTAAAAATATCCTATTTAATTTCAAACATATAACAGTTATCTTTGTAGCTGTCATTTCTAGGAATGACTAGTGGTTGAAGTGATCTGAAGCATGAGTACACATCTAAGTGGTTACAAACCAAAAGTAACATTTAACAGTGATGTAAACAATGAATTTAATTAATCAGCCAAAATCAAGAAGTCACTGTGCAGGGAGCCGTCCTTCAAGGAATATATGTGTATAAAGCAAGCTGAATTTTAAAATGGAATTAGTTTTATTAATTTATCATCTCATTTTATTTTAAAACCTGTGAAGCTGTATGATTTTTCCTTTATGCATATACACATATTTACAGTGTAACTCACTGGTTTTTTAATCAGGCCATAAGGAGTTTTGTGGGTTTTTTCTGTTTTTACTTTTTTTTTTTTTTCAGAATTTAAACGGACAATAAAGGCTAGTTATAATTAAAGCCTGCACAGTGTCATGAACATGCATAAAGTGATAGAATTGTGGAGGAAAAAAAAAAAAGGATATTTTAAGGTATTGATTGAGATGATTCACGTGTTTTGACTGAAACCTTCATGTGAGTGCTTTCCTGGACATGTGCCAGTGCACTTAGTTGTTCTCTTACTGGTAATTCTCCGGTAAAGCAGATCTCTGATTGTAGTTGACACAAGTCCTTGCTACAGTTTATCATGGTAACTTGAGCTGGGATGAAACAGTTGTTTTAGTTTTAAATATCAGTAAATTTGGGGAGAATTCAAAACTGAACTAGGATTTGAATTTTGCTGCTTATCTCATCTCAGATCCTAAGAGAACTGCTGTGAAACCCTCATGGATTGGTTCCGGTCTCTGCCTACCGGCTGAGCTGCAGAACAGAGCAAGATGGAAGTGTAGATTTTGGTTACATTTCAGTGATTTTTATTTTGTTTATCTTCATTGACAGTATAAATTTTTTTATGGCCTAATGAAGTTTCAATATGAACTATCTTTCATTTAAGCAGTTAAGAAATGTAAAAATGTAAAACTCTCTCTGCTTCACTTTTATTCAGTTAAATACAAACCGTTGAGAAACTAGTGTTTCATCAGAAAAATAATTAAAACCGCCCAAGTAGCATTTAAAAGTATGTAAGGTAAATTCAGTTTCTTTCTTAAAAAAGGGTTCTTGAACTAAAACAAAGGAGCTTGAGTAGAAGGTTTAAAAATTGAATCTGTGACAGTTTTAAAAGAAACAGAGGAAACTCTTAAACACCTGTCAAAAGGAAGAGAGACTATACTCCAAGTATGACAGAAAGATTTTAGAGCTGAATCTTTCCTAAGATGAGAGTTGGGATTGTGTGTCTCTATATATATGTGTGTATATATATATATATATGATTTTTTTTTCTTTATCACCTATTAATCAGGAAGTGGTAAGAGGTTTTCCATACCTGTGTAAGAGCTGATACATTATTTTCTACAAACCTACAAATATGTGCTTCCATCTGATTTGTCTTCACCTCAGCTGTGCTACTTTTCCTAAATTTTCTAAATTATGAATAATAAAAAATTAATTCTACAAGAATTGTAATCATACCCTCATAGAAATGCTCTACAAGATATATAACAAAAATGATTTAGTGAAAAAATGTCAATAAATACAAAAATTGTGTGAAATACTAAATTTATAAAATGAAATACATGAAAATATGAATCATGGTAATATATTTTCTCTACTAGAAAGCACAAGTTGGTTCTGTTTGCTTTAAATGCCCTTAAAAATGTCTTGCTCTTCTATTAAGAGTTTTTGTACATCTGCACATCACACAGAAAGAGAAAAGCACTTTTCATAGAATCACAGAATGGTTTATATTGGAAGGGACCTTAAAGATCATCGAGTTCCAACCCCCTGCCATGGGCAGGGACACCTCCCACTAGACCAGGTTACTCAAAGCCCCATCCAGCCTGGCCTTGAACACTTCCAGGGATGGGGCATCCACAACTTCCCTGGGCAACCTGTTCCAGTGTCTCACCACCCACACAGTAAAGAATTTCTTTCTGGTATCTAATCTAAATCTCCCCTCTTCCAATTTAAAACCATTACCCCTTGTCCTGTCACTACATCTCCTGACAAAGAGTCCCTCTCCAGCTCTCCTGTAGGCTCCCTTCAGATATTGGAAGGCTGCTATAAGGTCTCCCTGGGGCCTTCTCTTCTCGAGGCTGACCAACCCCAGCTCTCTCAGCCTGTCTTCATAGGAGAAGTGGTCCATCCCTCTGATCATCTTTGTGGCCCCCTTTTGAAGGATTTCTTATTAAGAATGATTTTTCATTTTAAAACATGTTGCTATCATTACCATTTCATAGCAGTGTTTTCTTTTAACAAAGTCAGAAATTAGATCTCTGGCTCCTGAATGTTGGAAAAACTTTTCTAATATATTGCAGATATGACATTTCCAAAACAGCCCTTCAGTTGTCATTTCCACAGTAGTTATTAAATTAATCTATATAGCTATCTATGAGTGATCTACGAGATCACTGTTTTGGTATACCCAAGACAGCAGAAGTGAAGAATCATTCACTCGTTATTAAATAATTTGCAAGTTAGTGTCAGAGAAATGTAAATCCTTAACAAGAATTTTTCATTTTTAAAACTTTCTTCTTTTCTTATTCTGAAAGCTATGATTTTCTTTTGCTGATATAGAGCATAATTATTGTTGGAATTAATACAATTTTAACAGGGCGTAATATTACTAAACCATCTTGAAATAAATATGCATATGCTGATCTGGATGTTATGAAATATTCAGCATGTGACAAGAAATACTTCAAAAGGTAGATATGTGCTGGCACTCAAGTAATTGGGTTCATTAATTGCTTCCAGTAGAAATGTGAAAGTTGCTTTTCCTCTTTCCAACTAATTTCACCAGTGTTCATAAAGAAGTCATTTTTAAACATAGTTTAAGAAAATTAATCTGCTCACACAGAGATGAAATACTGAATTTTTGATTAACTTTTTTGTCCCAAAGATCCAGGTATTTAGTGACACGTGTAATTCGTGCAATATTAATCTAACAATACATGCAGTACTCAGAGATATACTACCAGCATTTTTCAAGAGAAATGTTTGTCTTCATTTATGGCAAACCCTTGTAAGACGATCTTGAGAACTTCTTGTCAGAAAAGTGGAGAAGATAAAGAGGAAAAACTTTCACTTCTTTTCTCCAGCAAATAGAAATGTCTTTGCATAATCAGAGAGTATAGCACTACTTAGTAATGAATGCTCATGAAATGCATCCTCTCTATGTATTCATATTTATTTTTGAGAAAAATGATACCGGTTTCTCAGATGTTAAAGATGAGACACTACTAGAGGTTAAAGTATCAAAAGCAGAGGTTCTGATAACAAATGACAAATAAAACAGCAGGAGTTCCCAGGACACATCCAAAAGCTCTGAGGGAATGTAGTGAAGGAGGTTGAACTCCTATCAAACAAAAAACAGACAAAAAAAATCCCAAACGCAGGTATTCATTAAAATGAGCTCTATGGCAGAAAATATTTACCTACCTTTGAGAGAGGGGAAAATGATACCCTAGAAATCACAGATCTTCAGCAAATAATTTGGTTGAAGTAACATTTTAACATAATTTAAAAAATAAAATTATGAAGTACTTAATGGATTGCAATTTTACAAGGTGATTGGCTTCTATAAGGGGAAAAAATTGCCTATAATTTAGTGTAGTAAAATTCCTTGAGGGTGTCAATAAAATGGTGAGTGAAGGAGATAGGTAGACATGTTTGTCTAAGCTTTCAAAAAGCCTTTGGCAAAGTTTCTCACAAGAAGCCATTAAATATGATCAGTCTTAAGGGCAGAGCTAAAATTCTGTCACAGGTCAGAAGCTGAATGAGACACAAAAAACAAAGAGCCAGAATTACTCATCATCTTTGAAGAGGGTGAAATGTTAACAGCAGTGTGTTTGAATATTGAAAGAGAGCCCCTCTGGTTTAATGTACTCTGTGCGTTAATGATCTGGAAGAGAGATAAAATGAGCAAACCCCTGATTATTTATGATAGAAGTAAAAAAAGAAGTTGAGAAGTTTCAGGGGAATTTAGCATAATGAAGTCACAAACATGATGACAGGTATAATGTAAATCTGACCATGGTAGAACAGTGCCCGATGCTGGCAATTTTCTAAATGCTCTTAAGTATCTTTGGATCTGTAATTAAGATATCTCTTTATTAAAGAAAAAAACCTCCTATATGTATTTCGCAGTGATCAACTACCGCCATGCCCTGTGCCTGACCCCCCCCAAAAAATAGCTCTTATGCATCTGTGCTTCAGAAAGCAAATAGACTGTTTGGAGAAGAAAACACCATGAAAAGAGGTCACTTAACATTGACTCCTGAGTTTAATGGTAGGCTTTGAAGTTGAATATATGTACATGCATGTATATTAGTCAGGTAATTAGTGATCACTGTGGCAGGAGCATTTGGAAAACTGACCTGAATTAGTATATGATACCACAGAGCTGATATTTGATTACCTCTGATGGCAATGGTCCTTGAAGGTTGTAGATATCAAGACAGTCAGGCTTCAGAGCTCTTCTGAGCAGAAGGCAGCTAAAATCAAACCAAATATCTGCTTTCTCTCCCCAAAAATCTGAGATATATCCTCTTATAAGACAGCTGAGTCTCTATGCAGTTTGCAGCTCTTGGCCTCTGTCCCTGGGCTAAGCGTTTTCAGGGATGTTACTTTGTCAGGACAGGTGCTTTATGCTGTTTCTCAGCTGTTATTTCCCTAGCTGAGCTGCTGTTTCTTAAACCACAACCAGTTCTGTGTCAGCTCTCAAGGTTGCACTTCTTCAATGACCTGTAGCTGACCATTAGTGAGTTGTTTACCGTTTTGGGGCCTCCACCTCAAAGCTGTGCCCACATCCTGAAAGCCTTTGCCGTTTTCCTGTGGTTGAAGTGCACATGATAACAAGAGACACCTGGTATCAAGTCCAGGCTCACACAGCCAGGTCTCATAACAAGCTTTAGAGAAGCCCAGCAGGTCAGCACTGGCACCTTGCACTGTGAGCAGCAAATTCCACTAGTGTAAAGCTTCTGACCTTTTACTGGCAGTTATAGTAATGTTTTTACAGGGCACTGGTACAAAAAAACCCCAAATGTATACAGTTTTGCTATATCCGTGTGCTTATGTTTGGATTCAGAAAAAGCTAATGTTAAAATCTGTGCATGCTTCTACTTTTATGAGAGCAGCAGGTTTTTTCTTTAGCTACACAGGATACAGATTTCCTAAAGAACTTTAATGGTTAATATGTACTCTGGGAGGATGATAGGTCTCGGTTTCAATCTCTGTTGTAAGAAGCAATTATATATTTTTCACAACAAGGCCATTACATCAAATGTAAAAAAAACTGTTCAGATGTTACAAACTGATTAAATTAAAGAACAAAGGCATACTTTGGTATGTACAGTGATTATGGGTACAAAGCGATAGGGACTAAAATTACTGTGAAAAATGCAGCTTTCAGAAAATTATTTAACTTTCCTCCAAGTTAATCTGGTGCTGCCTATTTTCAGTATAATGTATTGAACTACATAGGTGACTAATTTTATCTGATGTGACCATTTCTATGTTCCTGTAGTGGTCTGTCTCACAGTCATGGTTAGCAATATTCTTTTCTAGAGCACTGTTGACAGCTTTCCCTTTTTAATGCTGTCACATTCATTTTATTATTTAAATCAATTCAGGTAACATCTTACCAATTAGGGTATAAGTCACTGCGCAGTGTTAAATCTATGTTCATAAGTAGGAATTCTGTCAAAACCATGAAAACTATATTAAGTCAGGTCTTCTAAAAATCTTAAATTTCTGCTGCCAAAAATCACATAGGTCTCTACATTGTAATCAGTGCTCATCTGGTGAATTGTAACCCTGGTCTTTCTCTGTAGAATTTTTAGTCACAACTTTTTCCCTGGCAGGACTGAGAACTCTATAGAAATCTGTATATAGGTGGGAGAACAGCACATGCTAAAACACTTTTGTTCATGTGGTTTCTGTACAGTGCCACAGGAACAGTCTGGAGCTTCTAATAAACTAATAAAAGTAATTTTCAGTGCTGACCAAGGCAATATATTCAATATATTAACTAAAATTTAACAAACTTGACTTTAAGGCATCTGAAGGGAAATATTAGTAGATCTATAGCTGTTATGGCATGATGTGATAAAATCCTTTGGTGTATTAGTATACTCCAGAAGCTAAATGTAATGTAAATAAAGAAGCTAGCTAACTATAATGAATATGCAGTAGTAAAAGTTACTATTTACGTAGTGCTGGATTCTAACACTCTTGAATTCGCTTAGCATCTTGCCTTGCAAATAGTCTCACTGAGTAGAAGTTTGATACCAATCTCCATGAAAAGCAGTTGAGAGTCTCCTCTTACCCCCTGTAGTGTGAGCTGTGTGGGTGTAACTCACTGTTCCTCTGTAAGCAAAGGAGATGCAGTCAGGTTTACAGAGGTCAGCCAGAGCAAATTACCTTGATCACAGGAGAATCTGAATGCCTTTCCTGTGCTTCAGGAGAGAAACTACATCAACCTTTCTTTCATGTCAGTATGTGTGCAAAGAAATGATGGTTATTAAAAAAAAAAAAAAAATTGTTTAAACAAGACTTTGTGGAGTGAATGACATGGGAATTTGTATAATAGAGAGGAAAAGGCAAGCTAAAGAAAATTAATTTTAATCATGCTCATGTGGGAGTAAATTTAACATTTGAAATCCACCTCTTTTTTTTGCAAATTCTTTTTTTTTTTTTAAATTTGTTCTGGTCTTTATGCTTTTGTATATATAAATATACATGTGTGATAATGATAGAGATGTTATACTAATTTATGTTTACATATTATGCATGGAAATTCATACAGTCCTGTTATTTGTAATTAAATGAGATACACATACTTTGTATATGTATTAAATAAGCAACTTCTTTCTGAGTGCTCAGTATTTTTTAATGAACAAGGAAAAGATGGAGGTCCTTTCACAGCAAGATTAGTGTTTCATGCCTAATGAGAGCCAAAGCAAACAATATAGGTGCAGATGTAAAAATGGTCAATATCATCCCTCTGGTTCCATAAGCAACAGAAAAAAGGACAGAAAAAAGAGAGAGGACTTTAAAGTTTGACTGTTTCTCTAGCATCTGTTTATGATGGCATTTGAATAATGCCAGATGAATGAGAAATACCGAAAGTTAGAAACCCAGCAGCTCATGTCATCAGGTAGGCCAGTGAGGTGCAGGAGTAAGAACAGAGGCACAAACAGAAAAAATTCCAAGTCAAGCTCAGCCGCATGTGTAATTTCTCAAGTTGTTTTTAGAAACTCAGATGACATTTCTAGAACACTCAACATTTTTTTCAAACTGAAAGGATTTTGATATTTTATCTAACTTAAAGGAGAAATAAACAATTTTAATTTCTTTTTAAACTAAATTTTAGTTTCTGTCGAAGTGTAGCTTTGAATGAACCAACAGTAAAAGAGGGACCACAGAACCCTGATTGCTCATGCTAAACTCAGCCATTTCAAACTAGAGAAAGATTTAAGGAAGACCCAGAGGCCTTAAATTAATTATTAGAGCAGGGAGAAGGTTAGCGTTTCTCCCAATTGAACTTTTTCTTTTCTTAAATCCAGGCACTTTGATCACTTTTTTGTTCACCCACAAAATAAGAACAGCTATTATTTTTCTCTCTGCCTCAGTACCTGCCCTTTCTTGCAATTCAAATGACTGGGGAGGTTGGCAAATGAGATGATGACAGAACTGTTTCTCCCATCTTTCCAGTTTTGAGATATTCCTAAAAGAGAAGGAATTTTAAGAGATGTTCTGGTTATTTTAAGGATAATTTATAGACTAGAGAATTCTGTCACTTTTATCCCCACATCTGATGAGACATTTCCTTTCTTTCAAGCAAATCAGCAGCTCCATTTATAGTATTTCTTCCAATAACAATTCCAGCAAAAAATAAATGGTAAATCAGTAATTCTGAGCAGCTGCTAGTAGCTGAGGTAGACTATGCATTCACTCATAAGAAGCAAAACTAGAGAGTTGCATTTGGGAGTTTTTTCTCATTTGTTATTTGAAAAAAAAGTATGCTTCCCCTTCTGAAAAGCCTTTTCCTTTACAAAGCATCAGTTTTGCTTACTGAAGCTGAAAATAAAGCATCAGATTCAAAAACAGAACATTAACAGTAAAATCTGGATTTGTGTCTCCTCTTCAGTATTTCTGTAATGAAGAAATATCACTGTAGTGCACTCCTCATCTGAATGTGAATAGTTTTATTGTCAGCTGTGTACCTACTTTATGTACTAAATAACAGCTTTTCCTGTGTTCTCCCATTTCTTCCCTCATTGCCCATCAGAAGCATTTGTACTGCTATGTTAATCTAATATTCTATTAAGATTTTTCTAGTTATGATGCAACAATTTAGCAAGCAATTCTTTCTAGTTTTTCCTCAGGGACCTCAGTTAGTGTCTCTCATGCATCATAAATAAGGAATATTTTAATAGATGGTTGTTCCTCCACCTCACTCCAAGTTATCATTTATTCACTAAGATAACAAAAGACAAACTGAGCAGCAATAGCAGAGTCAATTAAAGAAAATATTTTGATAATCCTGACACAAGACACAACCATGTTACTGTACCAAGTCCACAAAGCTGAATTTGGTCAGTTGTGTACATGGTAGATAGAATGAGGAAAAAAGAGGTGGGTTTTTACCAAGTGGTTTCAAAAATGTCCTGAGTATTACAGCTTTTCTTGGACTCTTCTAAATGGCAATAAACAGTGAATTTATGTAATAGTTTGCAATCATTAAATGCAACAGAATGGTACAGATCCAGTTCTCTATGTTATATCCAGCCTCTAAACTCGTATGACAAATGTGCATGCTGCTTTCCTATACAGCTGCAAACAAATTGTTTCAATTTCTTAATTCCTGGGGATTTTCTTCATTTTAGCTTGTTTGAGCTTTCTGTAATATTTTTTCCTTTGCAAGTTTTATCCGCTTTATTAGTAGAGTAACTTCTGTTTTACTTGTGTAGATGCCTTTGTAGGAACTTCAGGTTTAACTTGTTTGATACTAGTTTAAGCATCCTATGTAATTTATCAGCAATATGGGTCCCAACTGTTCTGCAGCATCTGCAGCTACAGAAGGAAGAGTTACATCTTTTCAGTGGACACTGCCTCTGTACAGCAGATCTCTTCTAGACAGTAATAAGGGTTGATGTAGCCCAGTATTTATTATGAGTAAGCTGCTGTATGCTAAGAATCAGTCATGCAGTTCCCGCTTATACTAATTGTAACCACTGGGATCTTTTTTTGCCATACTTGCTGCTGAAAGCATAATCCTTAAAATTTAATCATTTCTTGGAAAAACCCTTGTGGATATGATAGACATCCCATAGTACATCACAGAAAATTACATTCTGTTTCATGGAGTTCTCTGGAAACCTCTAGACTTCACTTTTTATATATGTCATAGGCTACTCTACCAAGTTCTATGGTCATATTACATACCTATGGAGAATTTTTTCAGACATAGTAAGTTTCAAGGGACTTTTCAAAAAGGAGAAGTTAAAGGGTTAGCTGTGATTATGTTGCTTGGACTACATGAGGGCTTACTGTGCATTGGTTATTCCCCCTCCAGTCTCCAGGGACTTAGATGGTTAGACTAAGGGAATGTGGTTCCTGAAACACTTCAGGTGTAATAAACCACTCTGCAATAAGACTGCACAAGCTCACCGTGCACTAGTTTACCTCTATAAACAGCATCTGCAAGTGTTGTCCTTTTACGCAGTACAGGTTTAATCCTGACAGGGAATTAGTTTGAAGTACCTTATTGTGTATCTCCATGTGATCTCTTCACTTTCTGAAACAGGAAGCAAACAACAATTTGCGTTAAAGTTAGCTCATATTAACAATACTCACTAATTGCTACTGTTTGAATATTTATTACATCTCTAGTCTTCTGAAGTATTGTTATGGTCAATTCATTAAAAGAGGCACTTGGGATGATTTTGTCACAGCAATGGCCAACCACCATGTTCTGTTTTGAGACATGCTTTCATACATTTTAAAAACCAGTGGTAATTGCAGCCATAACTCAGTGACGCAATAAAAACAATGTAGTCTTTCTCCTTCAGCGGAACCATTTAAACTGAAGAAACTACATAGTTGCTTTGCCCATGCTTTGGGACATCTCTTCATACTTGGTTGCACCTGTATAGCCACACCAGTTTATGGTTATACCTGCGCAAGAGCCTTATTCACCTTTATAGATCATATTTTACAAAGATTAAAGACTAGTGTCTTTGTCTTGTTCAAGCCTGGGGAGAGATGGCATTGGTACCCTTGTCACATATCATGAAGGATAAAAGTAAAAAAGTAGTAATCCCCTGAATAAACTACATTTGCCCTGGGATTACTGTTTTAATAATTTGTCATTTCCAATCAATCATGAATAAAGAATTTAGGTAGTCCTCTATTTCTTTCTGAGATGATCACTATAATTACATATAGAATCAACAACTCTTGCTGGTATTAGTATTTGCTGAGTGGTCTCATTTATATGGACCATGGTTACAACCGTTTTTGTTATTTTGAGTGTTATTTTATAATTTTTCATGACATGTTCCCAATCAAAAAAAACAGGTATAAGACACGAGTGCTGGCTGCCTGTGCAACAAATGACTTTGCCAACTGATTTAAAGGTAAAGCTGGCTGGCAGCAACTATGATAAAATGAATGAGAAAAATATATCATTGCCTGCTTACTTCAGATTTATCTATCTATTTATTTAACTTTTCCATGTATCTAAGGTGTTCTAATCTTCTTGGCCAGTACTTCAGCAGGTTTTTTTTCATAAGGGCCAGACTTTATCCATTGCTTTGGCTGTTTTAGAGTGAGGCTACACTCTACTGGTATGCTTAATTAAAAGAATTTTTTTTCCCCATGTTTGTAGATGCGTTTAAAAATAAGTTTGATATGTTTAAATAATAGAATGTGAGTTTGGATACTGTAACTCTCAGTCTACATTCTTTATTTATATATATAGAGATATGATGGTGTGATCCCCCACCAGGTGCCAACTTGGCCTTTATCTCCCATAACCCCGCCCAAGTGATAACCGCCCATGGTGGTCACAGTGGCTGCATCTGGTTGTGATGTCTGCATCCAGCTCAACCTGGCTTCGGGGAGACAGATGACAACACAGTAGCCAAGGGCTATCTTGAACAATGCTGGTACTGTGGTCAATATGCAAATATGACTATAGGTCAATCATCCTACCCCCATAAATAGTGAACAGTCCAAGAGCTCTTTGAGCTCTCCTGCACGTCAGCGGGCTGCACACCAGGATCTCCCTTTTTGTAGGAACGCCTCTCAAAGTTACTTCTTGAGATTCAGAGATTCCTTGCTGCAACAGATCCCTGGTAAGTGACTAATAGCATGCTAAACTTTGAAATTTTAACTAGTGATATAAAGGATTGATTGCACATATATAATCCTTTAAACGTAAACCATTGACCAAGTCTGGGACTAGGATTGGATCCAGCCACACCTATAGCCTTCCCTGAGAAGGAGTTTAGAAAGCAAGGGGGTCCTTTCTGAAACCTTGACTCAATGAAGGGTCTCCCTGACAGTTCTGTCTGACCCTGTCCTCTATACAGTAAATAATTAAGTGTGCCTTGCCATTGAATCTTGTTAAAACACTGTTGCATTTACTATCAAACTTTGTTAAATCTCTCTTTATATCAGTAAATGCATACGAATGAAGTGCATTGTTCCATCCATGGCAATAGACTAAAACAGAAGACAAAAGTTTGTTTTAGTTAATCTTTGCTAGTAGTAAACATACTAAAGAGTATGTGTGTATGTTTGAGAAGAGTGTCTATTTTGAGGTACTTTGTGACATTTTGACATTTAAAAAACAAACAAACAAACAATACCCTCCTACACACTATTTTTCATTATTGTCATTGAACATCTGCCTTCAGCAAAATTAAATGGGTATAGGTCCCACTTCTTTTGCTCTGGTAGATGGATATCAATTAAGATCTCACAGAATCAATAAAAAAAAGGAGGAAGCCATTTTGAGAAAATTTATATGGAATAGAACCATTTTTCTCTTCCTCAAGCAAATAATAAAATATTTTTTGTTAAAAATACATTTATTATGTAGGGTTTGTGAAATATTTTTTTTTTTTTTAAGAAAGGAAAAAAAAAAGATTTTGCCTTTTAAATTACCAAAAATTGTGTAAAAGGTCAATTTTAATGTCAGAAATTAAAAGTTTTGAAAAAACAAGTTTCAAATGTAAAATTTTAAATATCGCTTGATGTTTCCAAATTCTCTATTTTTATGGGCTAATTTGTTAGCTGCAGTTTTTATCTTTTACTGTGCTTGCATTTATGTTTATAGTTTCCATTTTCATTTTCTGAGCTAATAACATAGGTTCTTGAGTTTTCAGATCTACTTAAAACATTGTATATCTGATTATAACAGGAGATCTCAAAGTTTCTTGAACTGCCAGAGCAGACAGCAAGTGAGTCATAGATCTGCATTAGTAGAAAGAAGGGTGCTTACCTAAGAGAAGGTCGTGGCTAGGCTTCTATAAACCAGTCTATGTCTTCAGAGTTGGAGTCATGTAAAGTAAGTTAAAGCACTCGAATACAATGATGACCTAAGCGAAATTTTTTTTTGCAAACCTACATGAGTAAAGAAAGCATTATTATTTTTAATACCATTAACTTCCAACTGAAAAATTCTAAAAGTTAATACCCACTGGTGTCACTCCCAAATTATCCTAAATAACAAGAGAATTTGATCTTCGTATTTCAAGTTTTCTTTACATAATCCTGAATTATGCACACGTTTGTGTGCTTTCTCTGTGTCTTAAAAATATGAATATTTATGTCCTGGTTTTTATTGGGATAGAGTTAATTTTCTTCACAGTAGCTAGTATGAGGCTGTATTGTATTTGTGCTGAAAACAGTGTTAATACAGGGATGGTTTTGTTATTGCTGTGCAGCACTTAACACAGAGTCAAGGCCTTTTCTGCTTCTTACATCACCCCACCAGTGAGTAGGCTGGGGGTGCACAAGAAATTGGGAGGGGACACAGCTGGGACAGCTGACCACAGCTTACCAAAGGGATGTCATGCCCAGCATAAAAAGTTTTGAGGAAGAAGAATGAAGGGGAGGATGTCTGGAGTGATGGTGTTTGTCTTCCCATGTAACCGTTATACACGATGGAGCCCTACTTTCCTGGAGATAGCTGAACACCTGCCTGCTGGGAAGTAGTGAATGAATTCCTTGTTTTGTTTTGCTTGCACGTGTCACCTTTGCTTTACCTATTAAACTGTCTTTATCTCAGCCCACAAGTTTTCTCACTTTACTCTTCCAATTCTCTCCCCCATCTCTCTGTGAAGGGAGTGAGTGGCTGTGTGGGGTTTAGTTGCCATCTGGGGTTAAACCATGACAACATAAAACCTGAAAATATTTCTAATAGTAATTCTACTACCATTGTTATGTAGACAAAATACAAGGAAGTGATAGTACAGTATAATTTACTGAGATAATTTTTATTTTTTAACATAAAAATGATCAATCTATGGCCAAAGCATTTCTGAAACTATTTTCTAACATGAAGCAGAAATTTATGAATCATTTTTCATAATTTCCAAATTAGGCCATATGCAGCATGACATTTTTCCAGTTACTCTGAAGTAAATCTGGAATGATGTCAAAAATCAGTCCGTTATTTATAAATGACCGCCATGCTGCTATATGCATCTCACTCGAACTTTTTCCCATCAGCATAAAAAAGACTAGTAATGATTCAAAGGCTATCTTTTCATCGTTACTGGCAAGGGCTGGATATTTAGGTGACTCAGTAGAGCTATAGACACTTTCAGGGTACATGGCTGTTAGCCTTTTCTTACTGTTGAAGATGTGGATGCTGAAAGCTATTCCTATCCTACGACAGCTCTGGGGTCCTATGCAGATGATACAAAGAAAGCAGTTTGTGGAGAAAAATGTTTTTGCTCCTGAGCAGTCACCACTCCTGTTTGTATTTTTCCTGTATTTGATAAAATTAACTGGCTCTTTTTTATGGTTTTTCTCCTTTCCAGCACTTAAAACTCCCCAATTAGAATAATGGTTTATGTTCCTATAATGGCTGTGTAGAAGATATTTGTCCAATTCTGTATTTCTCAAACATAATTAGCACTTCTGTTTAGTATTAAATATTCATAAACCTGACCTCAAGCAACTAGTGGCTCTTAACTAACACAGAGATTCATAACAGTCCTTAGTTCAGAAAGCTGACTTTTTTTTTTTTCCCCTGTTTTGCAAAAGTGATATAAGTACCCCAAGCAATTTCAATGTCAGGAGGTGTAAATCCTATTCTTTTTTTTTATTTTTTTATTAATATCATCATTTTATTTTGCTCAAGTATTTCTTTCATGAAACAGAGAAAGGAAACAATATTCTGTCAATGTTTCTAATATGTATTAGAGAGCAAAATTGTTCCGAGTGATGCATAATTGCATGGTTGGATGGCGTGTCTTTGGCCATTCTTTGCCAGAATACTCCTTGCCATCAAATTTACTTGCCACCATATATTGAAATATCTACTGTTCAAATTTTAATTTCCCAGACCTGAGGCTAGTTTTCATATCATAAAATGTAGTAAGTAGCAATAAATCTAGAGAACACAGTGATCTTTACCAATTCATAGAATCATAGAATTGTCTAGGTTAGAAGGGACATTTAAGATCTGGTCCAACCATCAACTTAACTCTGATAAAAAATTAAATATATCACTAAACCATGTCACTAAGCACTATGTCAACCCGTCTTTTGAATACCTCCTCTAACCCCTTGGGTTTGCTAATAATCATAGAATTCTATGATTATTAGCAAACCCAAGGGGACCATAAAATTTTCACTGGTGCCCAGATGAAAACATTTGCTTTCCGCTCAAGCTGTTATTTTAAATCTGTCTAAAATTTGAATTTAAATAAGATATGTCTGAAAAAAAACCAACTTGTTGAACTGATGTTTTATTTAGATATTCTTTATCTAAATACCTCTTTATCTTTAATTCCTGAAAATGTGTGTGGGGCTTCATTTTCTTTGGCACAGAGAAGTCAGGTTGTAAGTCAGGAAATGTTTAAGTGTTGGGAATCATCTTCTACTCATACTAAAATGTGCTTACTGAGACTGCTTCCCATATGCTGAGAGTTTTTGGAATATATTTCCTCTCTCCCTATGACCATATTGAGTTAGGAACATGGACTGAAGAAGCAAAGTGGGTACTAAGAAGAGCAGATTTGTATTTTCTGACCTAGCCATTTCAGCTGGCAAAGGTCGCCTATGATTTTTTAAAATCTTATACAGAATCATAGAATAGAATCATAGAATCATCTAGGTTGGAAGGGACCTTCAAGATCATCTAGTCCAACCATCAAGCTAACTCTGACAAAAAAACCCATCACTAAACCATGTCCCCCAGCACCATGTCAACCCTTCTTTTGAACACCTCCAGGGATGGTGCCTCAACCACTTCCCTTTTTTTTAATATTTTGTTGTTGTTGTTGAGGGACTTGAAACAGCTACATGAGTAGGGATCGACAAAATGCTTCCTGGGTATATCCTGTGTTCTCAACTCAGCACCAAAAGAAGCTGGTCTGTAGTTTTGGGCACAATGAAAGTTTAATCCTAATTTTCTGGAAATGTATTGATGGACAGAACATAAAATTAACTTAACCTTTCCCCAAATGACATAGAGAATTTAAGTCAAATACAGTTATTGCAGTGTTAAACTTCTGATACCTAAAGCATTCTGTTAGGATGAAAGCGTTAGAAGGCAAGGCAAAAGTATTCTTGCTTTTCTTCTGAACTATTTTTGAGCCATCTTGAGATGGAGCTATTTATAAGATTTTACCAATATAGGAGGAGATTGGGAGCTCTGAACATTCTCCAAAATGCTCCCTAGGCTAATGAGTAGTGAAACTAAATAACTAACTAGTTAGATAACAACAATTACATGATGATCATGCCTTCAGGGTTGTACAAAGATGTCAAGGGAGCTATGGAATAAGCAGCTTTCATTTGAGAGGGATATAATGGAAGATTTTAAGAAAACATTGCTAATTTTGCTCCATTTATTTTGTTAGCTATATTTAGTTAGCTATTAATATTGTTTAGCAGTTGCAAATGCAGAGGGAGATAAAAGCAAGCAAACTAAATTTGTGAGCTAAAATGCCTTCTTGAAACTGGCAGACAGACCACAGCATGTGTTAAAGAAAAAAAATTCTCATTAAATGTAGTTACCTTTCTAACCAATATAAAATCAGAAGAGAGCTGCATGAAAAGTACAGGTAACTTTCTTGAAATACAGACAGATTACCTAGTTGACTAAAAGTTTCTGGAATGTCTTAGAATTCAGGAACGTCATGATTAATTGACTCTAGGCATGAGCATCCCATTGATAGCTCATTAAAAGAGGTGACATGCTACTGGACAAAATCTCTTCATTGACAACAGGTCTTCTAAGTAAGTAGTTATACAAACAGATGTTTCTGGAGTCCTGACTACTGTAACTCTACCAGAAAAAAAAAATTCAAATAGAAAACAGTCTATTGCTTTGTCTCATTTCAGTACAGCTGAAAAAGGAATTCATGTGTCAATGAAATAATGTTTGAGATAATAAACAAAGACTCTTTTCACAGTTAATGGTGTCTTGAAATAACACATTTTCTGTTACCTCTTAGTTTGCTTAGCTGGTTATATCTATCAAAGCCATTTTCTGAGAGGGTGGATCAAAATCCTGATTTATACAAGCTGTAGACAAAGGACAGTTAATTAATTGGGTTAAGGGCACTGATGGCTCATTTTCCCTTTTTTCTTAATTCTAGGAAGTGGATACATATGCATTATCTGAGATTTGGAAAGGATTTAGATTCTCTAGACCAGTTAAGATACTGTAGGAACAAATGCTCTATTTATATTAAAATGTTGGTAAGCCCGTTCCCTTCAGTAAACAAAGAAGCAGGGGAAACAGATTATTGCCAAAGAAAACTGCTGTATCATCAATATCCGAACACAGACCTTTGCTTTATTAATAAACTATATTTGTAACTGTACTGTATTTCAAACCTTACCATCACTCAGATCCACTTAAACTATTTTTTTTGCATTACATGAGAATTTCCACATGGAACATGTTCCCTTCTACTTAAGCTGAAAAACACAGCAAAACAGATATGCTTGCACCAATGTTTTTCATATCAATATTATTATATACACTAATAGAGAATACATTCTGAATATAAGGGATTTTTTTCACCCTTTTCTAGCCTTACAATTTTATACCAAAAATATGTAGGTTGAGTTTTCATTTATAGTATTAGGGATTAGATTTGTAAATTAGGAAAGAAACCCTATGTGCTGCCCTTTTCTCACCTTAATTTTTTGACATCTTCTCTTCTAATCTTTCCATACCTTCATATGTAAATATTTTGCAATTTTTAAAGAACCATGTAGTATTACTTGTTGATAGAAAGATAGATTCCTTCTCAACAACAAGATAGTTGAGAAGGAATGACAGAAGATGTCTCTCTTCTTTTTTGATGTTTCTTAGTATCATAAGAAAAAGCCTGTGAAACTGATGAATCACTAGGGAACCACAGATGTGTTAAATACATATATATGCACATGCATATGCGCATATATATACACACACACAAATACATATACATAAAAATCACTCTATATCCTCTTTGCTATGAATGACATAAATAGATATTAAAGGGATGTACACTACAGATAGAAGCCTAAACAAAAGCATGGTGCATATTGACATGTTCTATTATTTACATAGTAGTCACTTTACTTGGCTAGTGACCCAATAAGGAAATTATAGTAGAAGAAAATGTCCCTTTTACATTGCAATTTTTCAAATTGTAATCAATCAAGAGCACGTTGGATTACTTATTGCATTTATATGCCATGAATAAGTAGAAGTTAAATCTCATCAGTTCATTTCTCAATCTTGACATAGACGTTAAATTGAAGCTCAGCAAGGTACAGCTTGACATTGATGTCAGGACTAAGTGTATAGGCTGCTGAAATCTTTCAGGTGTCTAAAGAACTCATTTTCTTCTTTTCCTCAGTAACTGGAAAAGATGCTTATTGCACCTTTCCAAGGTGCGCATTTGACACTTCAGAAAACAAGAAGACTGTAGCATGCATTCTTTTCCAAGCCTGCAGCATTATTATCATTTAGTATTTAGATCCTGCTATTATGCATGGATGTTCTTCATGTGCCTCCTTTTAGGGGGAAGCTTCTTTTCAGTTACTTTTGCAGCTGTGTCGCTAGCTCTGCTGTCTTAGCTTATGTTCCCTATGATCTCTTTAAATTGGTAAATTATGGTTTCTGTTTCAGGATGCATACAGTTCTTTGTTTTATTCCCTTTTTGTTCTTTGTCAAGCAGCAGCAGAGGTTTAAGCCTTGCTTCTTGATTACACTAATGGTCCTCTGCAGAACTGAGTATTACTGTGTGGTTTAGATCACTGTGATAGATAGAAGATATTACAAACCAGATGTATTGCTTTGGAAGGCTTTTTCATTAATAAATCACTGTAGGATGTCATTTTGCTTTTGACATCTTAGATATAAAAGCATGAGCTAACAGTGTTGGACTTGAATCTATAAACCTGTGAAATTTTAATTGCCCTTCTGATATTGACACCACTTTGCCTCAAGTAAGCTATTAGCCCATTTCAGAACTCCCTTGTATGAAATAGTGAAAATATTTAACCTCATGTAAGTATCTCTTATATAGCATCATTGATAATGAATATTATCATGGCATTTTTTTTTAGTTCATGAAGTTTGCCTAAGATTGTATTTATTTCTTTTGGATTTTAAACAAGTGAACTGACTTAAGGTTTCCCTTTGGAGTTTAGCCCTTTTTTGAAACCAATGTTGTCAAATTTGAAGGACCTACATATTGAACTATTTGCTTGTTCCATTAAATATTTTTAAAATTTACTTTTTGTATCCTTCCTTTTGGTGATACCATTATATGTGCAAAAGATTGCATCTGTGAAGAAATGTCTTTTCAGTTCATAGAGAAAGGAGCAAAGCTTTTACAATTGCTGAATCATCTGATAAGATAATTTATGTAACCTCTCCTTCCTCTATATTCAGTGTTTTATGAGATCTGTCTGTCACATACGTATACACACATGTACAAGCTAATGTATGCTTCACAGAACTGTAAGATTTATATTTTGATATCAACTCAATACAGACAAGCCTTTCATATGCATTTATATATATATAAAAATATATATATTTGCATTAGGTTCTGTTGTGATTTTGTAGCATACAATCAATATGGATTCCATTTTAGCTATTAACAATCTGTTAACATATGACCTATGCTTCTTGTCCAGGATTTGGAAACTGCTTTTTAAGACTCTACATGATATCTCTGGGTTTTTTGGTGGGGAAAGGTATGGTAATAGTTTGGGGTTTTTACCTTTTTTATTTCTTTATTTTTTTTATTTAATAATGTTTCTTACTTCCAGCTGCCTGCAAATTTTTTTCCCTTTCAACTTCAGTTTTCTCTTGGCCGACCCACGATTTACTTCTTGTGAGAAGGTGTGGTAAAAAAGAAGTATCTAAATCTTGGTATATGAGGTTACCATAAGGATTTGTATTCTAATTCCTAAAATGGTTTTCTGAAGTCACCTAAAGTGTTTGTCTACTTGAAAATTAAATGGTTTTAATGTGAATCAATTCTAAAAAGAAATTCAATGTCATAGTGCATTTTCAAAATTCCCTTGCAGCCATATGATTAGTAGTGATGATTTTTATTTCCTCACTATCTGTACGTGTGTTTTTCATCTTATTTCTTGGATGTTGTGTTAAATAACAATGCAAATGGTAGGTGGTAACCACATTGCTCAGACACTAAGTGATTGAAAGGTCTTCAAGTTAAGACTTTACTTTCCCAATAGTTTTATTTTAGTCTTTTTTTATTAATTATTTTGATTTATTTTTTTAACAAACAGCCTTTACTCATAGATGTGTCTGTCTGACCAGCTGTTTTATTGAAAGGCTGCCATATAAAAGAATAGCTCTAGGAGCACCCAGTCCCTGGGAACTGTCAGTTCTCGAGCTCTGAGGAGATGTCTGCCTAGAAGGGCTCTTATTTTCACAATGTTTTCTTGGGGCAGAGGAAATAAGTATACACGCAGAGGAAAAAATTAACTCTCCAGTGCATTCTAGAGATTAATTTCCTATTCTATGCTACATTACATGACATCTTTGAGAGTATCTTTCAGATGGGGACAGAGCTGTACCTGTAACTGCCTTGTGTTTCAAACCATTTTGGTCATAGGGACAGTTGAGGACCATGGCAAGGGCTCCCCTTCCTTTGCATTCAGAAGCAGCAGCAGAGGATGCTCACACTCACTGGGAATGTCTTGACTTGCAATAGGAACCAGTGCTGATTGGGTACTTGGGACATAGAAGAGGAGCAAAGATAGGAGCTGTGCTCAGGGTAGGGAAGTTAAGTGATACAGGAGCAGGCTCTGACCATCCCAACATAGATACCAACATAGTACACTCTCTGAGGCAGTAAGAAACTTCCAGAAGCACTCCTTCCTCTCCCTGCCCTTCCTTTGTAATTAGTGGAGTGTGTCTTGAGCAGCAGAGGCTGACTCTTCATGTTGATGTGCGTGCTAGGTCCCCTGTGACCTTGACAACTGCTTCATTCCAAATAACTGCCCCATATTAGCTGTAGAGATAATTGGCTCTAGATAATTACATCAACAACTTTATCTAGTAGTTTACTCTTCTTTATTCCTTATACTTCAGCTAGCATGGCTCCTTTTCCTTCACAGCAAGGCTTCAAAATTTTTATCTTTACAGTTATCCATAGTTCCTCCACATCTGTGTTGTGTTTTGGTTCCTTTGTTACTATATTAACTCTATCTTCTCTGCTAGCGTACATTAAACAAAGTCTCATACTGTGCCAGCATATTCTGTGTGCAGGAATTTTGGCCTCTCCATTTTTTAAAACCTCTCCTTTCTGTGCTCTAATTAGAGATAAATTTCAGAGCATAAAGAAAACAAGCTTAAACTAGAGCTTAAGACTAACACTTAAATAAGATATCTCACTAATAATACCTATTTCCAAATCACATTCCTCTGTTGTTAATTTAGATACTTAGCCCTTTTTCTTATGTTTCTATCATAAATTGGCTTGCATATGAGGTTATGATAACCACAAGGAAAATTTCTTCTAGACTTCTGCAGACATGAATAATCAATGGAAGTATGCATTAATTTATATTTAACAATATCTTTTAACATTCTCTTCTGAATTTTTTTTTTACTTGGTCTGTTCTTGCAACTAGTACATTGAATGTTTCAAGTCAATTGGCTGGCCCTTGATTAACATATCCCTTTTATATACAGATTCTTATTCACGTTAGCAGCCTCTTCTCAGTGATTCAAAGGTTCCAATACCATTTTTACATCATCTTTTTCTCACTGACTCCTGAATAATATTTTTCTTTTTTCCCTTCTAAGTTTTTGTTTGAGCGATCTTTTAGGGGCAGGGGCTGCTGGTATTTGGTTTTGGCATTTTGTTGTTGGGGTCTTTTTTAAATTTTGCTTGATTAGGAAAATCAGGTGCATGTCTTGGAAATCTTCTTTACGTTATAGATATCTGGGTTATACGATGAATGAGAATATTTCAGGTAAAAAAGCTTTGTATATTTGAATGGAAACCTATAGCACATCTAATCTTTTCTAAACAAAAAAAAATTAATCTGAGTACTATATACAATGTGGGGACTTTAACTGAATGGTTCAAAATGCTACCTTGATACACAGTGAATGAACAAATATAAATAGTTCCCAAAACAGACCTTTCGGGATTTAGATGCACAATTTATCTAACATGAAAATATTTCCTGGATCAGAAACTGTTGAACTGGGCACGGGGAGAGAAGAAAAGTTATGTAAAACAGAAATGGTGTAATAAGACTGATTAAAGAGTAATACAGGTGATGGATTTTTAACAACTACAACAACAGAACTCCATAATTAATGCCAAATATACCAAATTGCCAATTAATGCCAAATGTACAAATATGCCAATTAATACCAAACATACTGTGTTGGGATTTTCTGTATTGAAAAAGGCCAATAAACTTCTCTTTCACAGATGGTTTGCTGAAGACAAGGCTAAAAGGGCTCCTATCTAAACAATATAGAAAAAATTATACAATGTATTAATGTACAAAGTATTAAATATGAATCTTTCACCGGTCAGAGCTGTGCACTTCTGCTGCTCTTTGAGTGTATTCATTCAATTTTAGAAAATAAAAATGCTAGGGTGTTTTTTTGGGGGGGCGAAAGGAGGGGGGGAGGAT